>NC_058083.1:9817722-10123512 GCF_014858855.1 Bufo gargarizans
GCCTCCCCTTAGGCTCCGCTCTAGTCCGGCTGTACTAGAGTGGTTTGCACGCTGTGCAATCAGAGCCTGAGGCGAGGCATAAACGTTCTCACCCTGAGCACAACCAGCATGACCAGGCATCTAAGTGCAAAGCACGAGCTGCATTGGAGTAGACACCTCAAAAACAAAGAAAGGTCTCTGGCTCCTCCTGCTTCCTCTTCTGCTGCAGTCTCTGCCTCTTCATCCACCTCTGGAGTGACAGTGGCACCTGCCACCCCGCAAACAGAGCATCTGCCAGCAATGCCACCACCTGGGTCACCAAGCATCTCCACAATGTCCCATGGAAGCGTTCAACACTATCTCCCAAATACTGGAGCGAAAGAGAAAGTACCCCCCTACCCACCTGCGATCCCTGGCCCTGAATGCCAGCATTTCAAAATTACTGGTCTTTGAAATGCCGTCATTCCGTCTGGTGGAGACGGAGAGTTTTAAAAGCCTTATGGCGGTGGCTATCCCACAGTACGTGGTGCCCAGCCGCCACTACTTTTCCAGGCGAGCCATCCCTTCCCTGCACAACCAAGTGGGGGACAAAATCAGGTGTGCACTGCGCGACGCCATCTGTGGCAAGGTCCACCTAACTACGGATACGTGATTTAGTAAGCACGGTCAGGGACGTTATATCACCCTAACTGCACACTGGGTAAATGCAGTGGCGGCTGGGCCTGAGGCGGATAGAAGTTTGGCGCATGTCCTTCCACCACCGAGGATTGCAAGGCGCTTCTCTTTGCCTCCTGTTGCTTCCTCCTCCTACTCCGCTTCCTCATCCTCTACCGCCTCCTTATCCGGTCAGCGTAACACCTTCACCACCAACTTCAGCACAGCCAGGGGAAACGACAGCAGGCAGTTCTAAAATGTATCTGTTTGGGGGAAAAACCCCACACCACGCAGAAGCTGTGGGCGGGCATGTAACAACAGACCGATAAGTGGTTGGTGCCAGTGAACCTCAAGCCCGGCCTGGTGGTGTGCGATAATGGGCGAATCTCGTAGCAGCTAGCCGGTTTGACGCACATCCCTTGCCTGGCGCATGTGCTGATTTTAGTGGTGCAGAGGTTCCTTAAAAATTATCCCAACATGTCAGAGCTGCTGCAGAAAGTGTGGGCAGTCTGTGCACGCTTTCGGCGTTCTCACCCTGCTGCTTCTCGCCTGTCAGCTCTGCAGCGTAACTTCAGCCTTTCCGCTCACCGCCTTATATGCGATGTGCCCACAAGGTGGACTGTGCGAGCAGCAGCAGGCGATAGGGGAGTTTCAGCTGCAGTACGCACAGGTGAGTCGCTCTGCGGAACAGCACCACTTCACCACCAATGACTGGGCCTCTGAAGAGAAATGTTCTAACAATATGTATTGTGATAGCATCTTGTCCATGCACTGTTTCAAGTTCCCCCACTGTAATTTAGGGTTCGTTTCCCTGTCCTTGGACAGTTTCTTAAAATTCCTTTAGTGAAAACAGTCATGCTTTACAAGGTCATTCCGGCCTATATGTGCCTACCTATGATTGGTTAATGCTGTTACTATGTAAATTATATTCTCTGCCTAATAAAAGGCTGAACTGTAGGACAATAAAATTAGAGTGTTTCTCAGTGATACCTATGTGCGTGTCATTCCTTTGCTGCTGAGGAATACTCTCCTGACGTCAATAGGATCAAACCAAGGTGGTTCTAAAGGTCCGAATCCTTTCAGCCTCCATGCGAGACCTGTGTGCCGTGTTGCGCTGTTTCGAGTACTCCACCAACATGGCCAGTGCCGATGACTCCGTTCTCGGCGTTACTATCCCACTTCTATGCCTCTATGAAAAAAACACTTCGGGCAATGATGGTAGAGGATGTGGCACAGGAGGAGGAAGAGGGATCATTTCGTAGGGTTTCCGGCCAGTCATTCACAAGTGGCTCCGAGGGTGGGTTCCTGCACCCACAAACACCAAGTACACAATTGTCCAGCCAGGGCACAGTTCTGGAGGATGACGAGGTGGAAGATGAGGAGGAGGAGATGGAGGAGGAGGAACCGTGTTTACAGCAGGGTGGCACCCAGGCCAGCTCATGGCCATCACTGGTGCGTGGATGGGGGGGATACAGAGGACACAGACGATACACCTCCCACAGAGGACAGCTTTTCGTTGCCTTTGGGCAGCCTGGCACACATGAGCGATTATATGCTGCAGTGTCTCCGCAATGACCGCCGAGTTCCCACATTCTAACTTGTGCTAATTACTGGGTGGCCGCGCTGCTGGATCCCTGTTACAAGGACAACGTACCGTCCTTAATTCCATCACTGGAGTGTGATCGTAAGATGCGCGAGTACAAGCGCACGCTGGTAGACGGCTGCTGGTGGAATTCCCACCTGACAGCGGGGGCACCGTGGAAGCACAAGGCGAAGGCAGAGGAGGAGGAAGAGGTCTCCAACACAGCTGGGGCACTACCAGCACCTCATAAGGCAGGGTTAGCATGGCCGAAGTGTGGAAAAGCTTTGTCAGCACGCCACAACAACCAGCACCACCAGCTGATATGGAACGTCTTAGCAGGAGGCAGCATTTCAGCAACATGGTGGAGCAGTATGTGTGCACACGCCTACACGTACTGGATGACGGGTCTGCCCCCTTCAACTTCTGGGTCTCCAAATTGGGCACCTGGCCTGAGCTTGCCCTTTACGCCTTGGAGGTGCTGGCCTTCCCTGCAGCCAGTGTATTGTCTGAACGTGTATTTAGCACGGCAGGGGGCGTCATCACAGACAAGCGCAGCCGCCTGTGCACAGCCAATGTAGACAAGCTCACGTTCATTAAAATGAACCAGGCATGGATCCCACAGGACTTGTCCGTACCTTGTGCAGAATAGACATGTATACCGGCACTAACCAGCCATTGTTATACTACAGCGCAATTGCTCATTGTTGTATTTTTGATATTTCCCACTCTTTTGAGGTGTACCCTAGTTAAAAAAATAAATAAAAAAAAAGTGTTGGCTACCTCGTCCTCCTCCACCGCCGCTTCCTCCTACACCGCTACATCCACCGCCCCCTCAACCTCCTACTCCATATGGATCTCCACCTCATACATCAAGATTATTTTTTGTTAATTTTTAAGTATTTTATTTTAAGTCATTTCACTAATTTGTCTGATACATTGCTGGGTTACATATCCCAAATTTTTGGCTGTGATATACCCCTGCTCTACCTAGTGGACAGGTTAATACATTTCACTAATTTGTCTGTTACATTGTCGGGTGCAATTCACCAATTTTTGGCTGTGATATACCCCTGCTCTACCTAGTGGACAAGGAAATAAATTTCACTAATTCGTCTGTTACATTCTTGGGTGACATTTTACAATTTTTGCCGTGAATAAACCCCTGCTCTGCATAGGTGACAGGGACCTAAATTAAAAATAAAAAAAATCGCCTGTTACATTGTCAGGTGATATTTTACCAATTTTGCCGATATCCAATTGGATCGTGGACATCACGGGGACGTGTGACATGGTGGAGCAGTAAGTGTGCACACGCCTACACATACTGACTGATGGGTCTGCCCCCTTCAACTTCTAGGTCTCCAAATTGGGCACATGGCCTGAGCTTGCCCTTTATGCCTTAGAGGTGCTGGCCTGCCCTGCAGCAAGTGTATTGTCTGAACGTTTGTTTAGCACGGCTGGAGGGGGTTATCACAGGTTATATTTTCCAATGTTTTGGGGAGTACCCCAATTTAAACAAAAAACAAAAGTGTTGGCTACCTCTTCCTCCTCCCCCGCCGCTTCCACCTACACTGCCACATCCACTGCCTCCTCAACCTCCTACTCCATATGGACCTCGTCCTCTTAGATCAAGATAACATAAAATACATACAAATAAATTTTTTTAATTTTAAGTCATTTCCCTATCCACATTTGTTTGCAGAGCACTTGCCATTCTCTTAACCACATTTTGATGCCATTTGCACCCCTCTAGCCCTTTCCATGCCTTTTTTAGAGCCATTTTAGTGCTCAAAAGTACGGGTCCCCATTGACTTCAATGGGGTTCGGGGTCAAGTTCGGGTCCCGAACTCGAACTTTTTTGTGAAGTTCGGTCGAACCCGAGCATCCAGGTGTCCGCTCAACTCTACTGCTGAACATAAGTATTTGAACACCTGAGAAAATCAGTATTAGGCCTCATGCACACGACTGGTGTTGTGTTCCGTTCCGCAAAATGGGGTTCCGTTGTTCCGTGATCCGTTTTTGTTTCCGTGTGTCTTCCTTTATTTTTGGAGGATCACCAGACATGAAGAAAAGTAAAAAAAAGTTTAAGTCAAGTTTGCCATGCAAATGATAGGAAAAAAACAATGAATCTTGTGTGCCTCCGCGTTTTTTCACGGACCCATTGACTTGAATGCGTCCGCAAACCGTTTTCCGTGAAAAAATAGGACAGGTTATATTTTTTTGACGGACTGAAACCACGGATCACGGACGCGGATGACAAACGGTGCATTAGCCGAGTTTTCAACGGACCCATTGAAAGTCAATGGGTCCGCAGAAAATCATGAAAAACAGAACAACAGACACGGAATGAAACAACGGTCGTGTGCATGAGGCCTAAACTACAGAATCAGGGCCATAAATATTGAGTTTTGTTTGGCTGTTAACCCTTGCTTTGTTACTGGGAAAAATGGATTAAAATTTAAAATTTGCCCCAAAAATTTGAAATTCTGAAATTTCATCTCCATATGCCAATAACTCTTGTGGAACACCTAAAGGGTTAACAACGTTTGTAAAATCAGTTTTGAATACCTTGAGGGGTGTAGTTTCTTAGATGGGGTCACTTTTATGGAGTTTTTACTCTAGGGTTGCATCAGGGGGGGGGCTTCAAATGGGACATGGTGTAAAAAAAACAGTCCAGCAAAATCTGCCTTCCAAAAACCGCATGACATTCCTTTCCTTCTGCGCCCTGCCGTGTGCCCGTACAGCGGTTTACAACCACAAATGGGGTGTTTCTGTAAACTACAGAATCAGGGCCATAAATATTGAGTTTTGTTTGGCTGTTAACCCTTGCTTTGTAAAAGTAAAAAAAATATTGAAATGTAAAATCTGCCAAAAAAGTGAAATCTAGAAATTGTATCTCTATTTTCCATTAATTCTTGTGGAACTCCTAAAGGGTTGACGACGTTTGTAAAATCAGTTTTGAATACCTTGAGGGGTGTAGTTTCTTAGACGGGGCCACGTTTTTGGGAGTTTCTACTCTAGGGGTGCATCAGGGGGGCTTCAAATGGGACATGTTAAGGGCTGTTAACCCTTGCTTTGTAACTGGAAAAAAAGGGGTGTTTCTGTAAACTACAGAATCAGGGCCATAAATATTGAGTTTTGTTGTTTGGCTGTTAACCCTTGCATTGAAATGGAAAATCTGCCAAAAAAGTGAAATTTTGAAATTGTATCTCTATTTTCAATTAATTTTTGTGGAACACCTAAAGGGTTAACAAAGTTTGTAAAATCAGTTTTGAATACCTTGAGGGGTGTAGTTTTTATTATTAGTTTTTATAATTTTTGGGTGGTTTCTATTATGTAAGCCTCGCAAAGTGACTTCAGACCTGAACTGGTCCCTAAAAATTGAGTTTTTGAAAATTTCAGAAAAATTTCAAGATTTGCTTCTAAACTTCTAAGCCTTGTAACATCGCCCAAAAAAATATCATTCCCAAAATGATCCAAACATGAAGTAGACATATGGGGGATGTAAAGTAATAACTATTTTTGGAGGTATTACTATGTATTATAGAAGTAGAGAAATTGAAACTTGGAAATTTTCAATTTTTTAAAAATTTTTGGTAAATTTGGTATTTCTTTATAAATAAAAATTATTATTTTTTACTTCATTTTACCAGTGTCATGAAGTACAATATGTGACGGAAAAGGCCTGGATAAGTCGAAGTGTTTTAAAGTTATCAGCACTTAAAGTGACACTGGTCAAATTTGCAAAAAATGGCCAAGTCCTTAAAGGGAGTCTATCACCTAAAATGACCATTATACACCCCAAACATGATGATATCCATTACATTCCCCATTTTATAATCTTACCTTTCATATTGCTGTCCGTCGCCTATTCGCTCTTAAAAACACTTTTATTCCATATGCTAATCGGGTTCTGAAGGTGCCCAGGGGCGGCGTTTATGCGGCCGGTGCCCAGGCTCCACGGCGCTGTTCAAATCAAACCCCTCCCCTTTCACCCCTCTGGCCCGCCCTCGGTTCTTCAGATACCATCCTCCAGTCAATGACCAATCCGGCGCCTGCGCCTGCACACTCCATTACTCACTAGGGCAGAGGCAGCAGAGCGTTTAATGCGCATGCGCCGGCCCGTACATCCCGATATTTTGGCAGTTTACTTCCGCCGGCTAGATCGGGATGTACGGGCGTCTGAACGTTTGTTTAGCACGGCTGGAGGGGGTTATCACAGGTTATGGCATCAAAATATGCGCATTAAACGCTCTGAATGGAAAACCGAGGGCGGGCCAGAGGGGTGAAAGGGGAGGGGTTTGATTTGAACAGCGCCGTGGAGCCTGGGCACCGGCCGCATAAACGCCGCCCCTGGGCACCTTCAGAACCCGATTAGCATATGGAATAAAAGTGTTTTTAAGAGCGAATAGGCGACGGACAGCAATATGAAAGGTAAGATTATAAAATGGGGAATGTAATGGATATCATCATGTTTGGGGTGTATAATGGTCATTTTAGGTGATAGACTCCCTTTAAGGTGAAATAGGGCTGAGTCCTTAAGGGGTTAAAGAGCTCAGACAGGTGCTACTAAGTTAGATTAATGAGTGGAGTAGAGGTGGACTATTTAAAAGGCACAGTAACAGGTCTTTGAGAACCAGAATTCTTGCTGTTTCTTGGGTGTTCAAATATTTATGTTTAGCAAGACAAATACATTCTTTAAAAATCATACAATGTGATTTCCTGATTTTTGTTTTTAAATTCTGTCTCTCAGAGTGGGAACGCACCTACAATGTGAATTTTAGACCCCCTCCATGATTTCTAAGTGGGAGAACTTTCAAAATCGCAGGGTGTTCAAATACTTCTGTTCCTCACTGTATACAGGGGGAAGCCATTGAGCCTTCCTTCAGAGGTATGAGTTTTAAGTCATAGGAAGACTAAGAAGCTGAAGTTGGTTTCTTAGGCTACTTTCACACTTGCGCTTTGCCTTTCCAGTATTGAGATCAGTCATAGGATCTCAATAGCAGAGGAAAACGCTTCAGTTTTGTCCCCATTCATTGTCAATGGGGACAAAACTGAACTGAAGGGATCGAAGTCACCAGAATGCATTCCGTTCCGTTTCATTGCATTCCCATGACCAGGTGCGGCTCTAAACACAGAACAGGTGCAGATCTCGCCATTATACCTTATGTCTGTGGAGGCTCCAATCCTGGTTTTGGCTCAAAAATCACTGATGGAAATAATTTACCAAAACCTGACGTGTGGGTGAGGCTTTATTGGTGATAAGGTCTCCTCAAAATTCATAAAAGAAAAAAATACAAATGATGTGAATAAGAATCTAACGAATAGAAAACCAATTTCAGCCTTGTACACGTCTGATGGAAGGCTCAAAACATGATGTGAACCAAACCTTATAGTCACACTGAATAGAACACTGATAAAATAAATTATGTTTTGAAAAGTGAATACCGGTATATATTTAAAATTCTTTAATGCATAATTTTCTGAATTGTCCTTTTGTTGTGGCCATTGGTCCTCTTTTTGTGCGGCAAGAATACCGGAAGCTGCTGTTAACGGCCCTCTGCTGTACACGACCACTATAGGAAAATATAAATAATCAGGCAGCAAAAGTCACCCCTCCCCCAGGCATGCCTCTATGCCTCTCCCCAGGTGTAATCCCCCAAGTTATCATTTCCCTCCAGGTATATTTCATTCCCCTGCCCCATATATCATCTATTCCCGTCATCCACCCTCAGGCATAATGTCCTTCTTAGGTATCACCCCTGACCTTCACTATTCAGACCTTCCTTTGGGCTAATGCACACGACCGTATGTATTTTGTGGTCCTCAAAACACAGATCCACAAAAAAAATGGATTGCATCAATTTTTGGCTCCCCTTGTCCACTAAATGGACAAGAATAGGACATATAAAAAAAAAATTGTGGAGCGGACATATTGAAACGTGAATGCACACGGAGTAATTTCCATTTCTTTTGCTGACCCATTGAAGTGAATGTATAAAAACTGAAAAAATAAAATAAACACAAACGTATTTTCTTTCTGTGTCCGTTCCGTTTTTTTGTGGATCGTATGTGGAACCATTCATTTTAATTGGTCCGCCAAAAAAACAGAAGTTACTCGGTGTGCATTCCGTATGTCCGTTCCACAAAAAAATAGAACATGTCCAATTATTGTCCGTATTACGGACAAGGATAGTACTGTTCTGTTAGGGGCCAGCTGTTCCATTCCGCAAAATACGGAATGCACACGGACGTCATCCGCATTTCGACCGCAAAACACATACGGTCGTGTGCATGAGCCCTAAAAAGCATCATTGTTGCGCATTATTTTACGAGGAAAATCTATTTTATATTGGAACTTCACAAAATATTTGCTGTATTAATACTTATTTTCCAATACATGTGTAGAAAGAGATGGACATTTTTTATTTTTTTATGTATTTTTAGTGTTCATCTGAAGAGTTGAAGAATTTTGGACCAACATAATCATAAAACTGCAGTTCTTCAAACAATAAAAAACAGCAAGGCCAAAGGGAAGAGCGTCCCAATGCTTTACAAAGGTACCGTAAAACACTGCAACAGCACACGTAAAACCTTAAAGTGGTTTTCCCAACTGGGACATTTTAGCATCTCAATTGGACATGCTGGAATGTCCGATAGGTGCCGCTCCCACCTCTGGAACCTGCTCCTATAGCTTGAACAGGTCCCTGCCATGAATGGAGAGCATGCCGCATATGCACTGCTTTCTCTTCAATGGGCCTGGCTTGCTCTCATGGCTGTTTTTTGAAAGTCCCATATCAGTGAATGGAGAAAGCCATACATGTGCATCATGTTCCCCATCTGTGACTAAGCCTTGTTCTTGAGACAGGTGCCGGTCCTAGAGGTTGGACCTGCACCTATGGGACGTTTATAGGATATCCTATCAATATGCCATAAATGTTCCAGTTGGGAATGACCCTTTGAAGAGAGTGTCTACCTGTGAACATAATTTTTTATTACATTTTTTTAAATAGGTCTAAAATTATTTGCAGATTAAAGCCTCATTCACACATCAGTGTTTGGTCAGTGATTTCCATCAGTGATTGTGAGCCAAAACCATGATTGGCGCCTCCCCAGACCTAAGGTATAAGGGAAAGATCTGCGCCTGTTCTGTGTTTAGAACCGCACCTGGTTTTGGCTCAAAATCACTGATGGAAATCACTGACTGAACACTGATGTGTGAATGAGGCATAACTTTTTCTATATCTTCATCTGAATCTCTAGCATATGTAGCACAGTTTTTCTAATATAGAGCTCCAAACAGATATGGGGGGGATTTATCAAGTCCCCCTGCACCAGAGTTGCATTTTTCTTGTATAAGCCCCTTTTGCAAAAAAAAATAAAAAAAATGCAACTTTTTATAGAGTTGCTTCCAGGTCCATGCCTCCACCCTGCAAAAGATAGAAGAACATGGTCCTAACTTGTATTTTATTCATTAACATTCCTGCTCATTCTGGTCTTTAAAGTCCAGGAGGCGGTCCTATCAGTGATTGACAGCTATCTGTGTATACACAGTGATAGGACTGCCTCCTGGACTTCAATGCCCAGAATGAGCAGAGATATAAATGACCCCTGAGATACCTTGGTCACGATTAGAGATGAGCGAACTTCTGTTTTAAGTTCGGCGTCTAAAGTTCGGGTTTGGATTAGCGGAGAATCCCGATCTGGAACCGGATATGGATTCCGACTTCCGTTGTGGTCCGTGGTAGCGGAATCAATAATCGGCCATTATTGATTCCGCTACCACGGACCACAACGGAAGTCGGAATCCATATCCGGTTCCAGATCGGGATTCTCCGCTAATCCAAACCCGAACTTTAGACGCCGAACTTAAAACAGAGGTTCGCTCATCTCTAGTCACGATCTACCATGGCATTGGAGTCTATGAGAATAGCAATCTAATAAGATTTTAAAAAAATCTGAAAACCTGTTTTATTCACATTTAGAGGATATTGTAATAAATCCAAAAACAACATGTACGGCATTATGCACAAAGGCTTGTATGGAGGGTGCTGCTGCTCTCAGCGCGCTCCATACACGGAAGGTGCTGGCTGTATAATAGAGCAGGCACCCAGCCGCAATGACCGAGATTGTCGATGAATACAAAAAAAAAGTTATGGCAGTCAGAAAACCTTTTCAAAGGTTTATATGTTTTTTAAAATTAATAAAACAAAATAAAAACTATACAAATTTGGTATTGCCGTAACTGTATTGACCCACAGAATAAAGACGTCATGTCATTTTTAGCGCACAGTGAATGCCATAATATCAAAACCCCAAAAAACCTTGGTGGAATTGTTTCTTTTTTCAGTTTTTACCCCACTAAGAATTTTATTAAATGGTGCCATTAAAAATGCCTGTCCTGCAATGCGTATGAAAAATGTAAAAAAGTTATTGCTATTGGAATGTGCTGAGGAAAACTCAAAAATACAAAAAGTCATGAACTTTATGTCCTCAACTAAAAAGTCCTCAACTTTATGCTGACCTCACTGAGGGCTGCATACATTAGTGACAGAAATGGTGATTTCAGCGATGTGTCACTCATGAGCTAAAAGTCAGTGGTTGCTGAGAACCAGCATCATCATCACTGCAGCCCAGGCCTTGAAAAGAGTCCGATCTACCTGAGAAGAGTCCTGGTTTTTATAATCTCCTGCTCTCATATACACTTACTCTGAACCCAAATTACCGGCCATCGCTCAGTTGAGCACTTACCATTCCAAAAAGACGTCATAACCAATGCTACCAGCTGCATCTGTAAATAACACCAAAGAAATAGAATCCTGAAAATCCTATTGCCAGCATCCGCTACCATTAAACTTACTCAAAAACTCTAACCAAGTCGAAAGATATTTCAAAGGCCTAGTCAATCTAAGATGCTCTCTAGGAAAACAGAGCCCCCATGTGGAAAAATAAAGACACTTTGAGAAAACACTACCAACAGGAATAATCCTCCTAAATTTAAATAGCCCAAAAAAGACTGCATTTCCTGAAGCGTACACCTCTGCATCGCAAGCAAGAAAACGAATAAAGTCCTAATTGTATTCCATTTACTTACGGACAATCTAAATTCCATTCTGTTTGAATCTAAGATTATACCTAAGACTATATCTAAAGACAAACAAGGAAATTTTCTTCTGCTAAAAAAAACGAACCAGCAATTTCAACAAACTTGGGTAACAATTCAGAACATAACACAGAATTAGAAAAACCCAACATATAAAAAAAGAGTCCAAACAATGTAAAATTCCTCCTTGAGTAACTCCCCCCTGCACTAACCAATGAATGAAAGTAGAAAAAGCTTCAAAGTAATGGCAAGAAGCGGAAAACCACATCGGGAGGGACTTATAAAAAAAATACCTATTATCAAAGCGGAAACCTAAGGAGTTGCTACAACAGGGATTATCAGACAGCAATCTAAATGTATTCTCCAATAAGGCTCTCAACAAAAATAACGCCTGATCTGATGAGGAATAACTAACTGATGCCTCAAACTTAAAGGGAGTCCGTCACCAACTTTTCACGTTTTACTCTTATATTGCGTTCTTGCACACACAGGCACAATATTAACGGTACCTTTCTTGTTTTGGTGCAAAAAAGAGGTTATAACGGTATGCAAATAAGGGGTCGCAAGTGCCCTCCCCAGTATATCCTCTGGCCAGCCCTTTCATGATGTGTGTGCACAGTTCACCGCCGGGCCCGTTAGCAGCAGTTCGCATGCGCCGGCTACTAGCAAAGATGGAAGAGGTAGAGCGGTAAGAGACAGCGGCAATATTGTTATCAGAGTGCGCATGTCCGGGTCCAGCGGTGAACTGTGCCCACACGGGATCTCAAGAACTGGAAAGGATGATGTAATATCATGGAAGGGTTGGCCAGACGATACACTGGGGAGGAGTTAGGCACGCAGAACACTGAGCGGCCTGGGCACTTACAGCAGGAAAACTGCCGCTGGGCACTTGCGAGCCCTAATTTGCATAGTAGTATAACCTAATTTTTGTAGCTTTAGAGAATTGGACCAAAACAAAAAAAGTACCGTTATTATCGTGTGTGTGTGTGTGTGTGCAAGAACTCAACGTAAGCAGTTTAGAGCATGCAAAGTTGGTGACAGACTCCCTTTAAGGACCCCAGCACACGACCGCTTTTTTTTTCCCGTTTACGGGCCGTTTTTTGCGTTCCGTATGCGGAACCATTAATTTCAATGGTTCCGCAAAAAAAAAGGAATGTACTCCATATGCATTCAGTTTCTGTATTTCAGTTTTTCTGTTCCGTTGAGGCCTTATGCACACGACCGTATGTGTTTTGCGGTCTGCAAATTGCGGATCCGCAAAAAAAAAACGGATGACATCCGTATGGCATCAGTTTTTTTTGCGGATCTGTTATTTTTACGGATCCATTGTAATAAGGACTCATTCACACTAACGTTTTTTGCGTTCCTTATATGGAACCATTAATTTCAATGGTTCTGCAAAAAACGGAATGTACTCCGTATGCATTCCGTTTCTGTATTTCAGTTTTTTCGTTCCGTTGAAAGATAGAACATGTCCTATTATTGCCCGCAAATCACGTTCCGTGGCTCCATTCTGTCACGGACGGTGTACAGGAAACAAGGCAAAACAACATGCATAAATGAGTCGCTGGATCCAAAAGCTAAGGAACAAAAGGGAGACCCCTGCAGAAGACCTGGCACTTTCCCTGGCTGCTCAGCCTATGCAAAGATCCGAATGGTGGATGTTTGCATATCCACGTACCTTGACTATATAACCCCTGAGCACCCTACAATAGTGAGGGGACACGAACACCAGCTCCCTACACAAGATACGGAGGGAGTCAGGGTCACCTGGGATCCAGCAAACAGAAAATAACAGATAAATGTTCCACACTTAACTTTGTAGAAGAGAGGAGAACCAGATGAGCATGCACACACACTCCAGGAAGAAGTATAGGCCGCCCAGAAAAGCATTCTGGGGAGGAATTTAAAGGGAAGCAATTAGTCCAACACATGACAGCTGAGAGAGGCTAACGAGATGAGTAACTGAATACCACAACAAAGAAACTCAAGGGGGAGGTTCTGAAAGGCCTCTGTCAGAGCTTCTCAGCTGTCTGGTTGTGACAGTACCCCTCCCTCTACGAGTGGACTCCGGACTCTCAGAACCCACCTTCTCAGGATGGGACCTATGGAAAGCCCTGATGAGACGAGAGGCCTTAATGTCCGTCACTGGGACCCACATCCTCTCCTCAGGACCATACCCCTCCCAATGAACAAGGTACTGAAGAGAACCGCGGACAAGACGAGAATCCACAATCCTAGAGACCTGAAATTCAAGATTCCAATCAACCATAATCGGAGGAGGAGGCAAAGGCGAGGGTACAATGGGTTGAACATAAGGTTTCAATAAGGACTTATGAAAAACATTATGGCTCTTCCAAGTCTGAGGAAGATCAAGACGGTATGCAACAGGATTGATGACAGACAGGATTTTGTAAGGCCCAATAAACCTAGGACCCAACTTCCAGGAGGGAACCTTCAATTTGATATTCTTGGTAGACAACCACACCAGATCACCAACATTCAGGTCCGGACCAAGCACACGTCTCTTATCTGCCACACGCTTATATCTTTTGCCAAATAGATGACAAAGACGAGGAGAATCTGTCCTCATCAGGTAAACCAGAAGACCCCTCTCCCGAGAAAGTCCCAAACTGCGGATGAAACCCATATGCACCAAAAAATGGTGACTTATCAGAGGACTCCTGACGACTGTTATTTAAAGCAAACTCAGCAAGGGACAAAAAAGAACACCAATCCTCTTGATTCTCCGCCACAAAACAGCGCAGATATGTCTCCAGATTCTGATTGACGCGCTCTGTCTGGCCATTCGACTGCGGGTGGAAAGCAGAAGAGAATGACAACCGAACCCCCAAGCGAGAACAGAAAGCCTTCCAGAATCTGGAAACAAACTGCGTGCCCCTATCAGAGACTATGTCTGAAGGAATACCGTGCAATTTGACAATGTGATCAATAAATGCCTGCGCCAGCGTCTTAGCATTGGGCAAACCAGGAAAAGGGATGAAATGCACCATTTTGCTAAAACGGTCCACCACCACCAGAATCACAGTCTTCCCCGAGGAACGAGGCAGGTCCGTTATGAAGTCCATGGACAGATGTGTCCAAGGACGGGAAGGAATGGGTAAGGGAAGGAGAGGACCTGATGGCCGTGAATGAGGGACTTTGGCACGAGCGCAAGTCTCGCAGGCTGCCACAAAACCCTCAACCGACTTACGAAGCGCAGGCCACCAGAATCTCCGAGAGATGAGATCCAGTGTGGCTCTTACCCCCGGGTGCCCAGCAAGGACCGTATCGTGGTGTTCTTTAAAAATCTTGTGTCTTAAAGCGAGAGGCACAAACAACCTCCCAGGAGGACAAAGATCAGGAGCCTCTGACTGGGCTGCCTGCACCTCTGCCTCCAATTCAGGAAAAAGAGCCGAGACCACCACACCTTCAGCCAAAATGGGACCCGGGTCTTCAAAATTCCCGCCTCCCGGAAAACAACGTGACAGGGCATCTGCCTTCACATTCTTAACTCCAGGGCGAAACGTGACAACAAAATTAAACCTAGAAAAGAACAAAGACCATCTGGCCTGTCTCGGGTTCAGACGCTTGGCTGACTCCAAGTAAGCCAGATTTTTATGGTCAGTAAATACGGTAATAGGGTGTCTGGCTCCCTCTAGCCAATGGCGCCATTCCTCAAAAGCCAACTTGATGGCCAACAATTCCCTATCTCCCACATCGTAATTTCTCTCTGCGGAGGAGAGTTTTCTTGAGAAAAAGGCACACGGTCGCCAATTGGCAGGAGAGGAACCCTGAGACAAGACCGCCCCCACACCCACCTCAGAAGCATCAACCTCAACTATGAAGGGTAAAGAAACATCAGGTTGCACCAAGATGGGAGCGGAAGCAAAACTCTCCTTGATATCAGAAAAAGCCTTACGCGCCTCTACTGACCAAGAAGAAAAATCTACCCCCTTTCTGGTCATATCAGTGAGTGGTTTAACAATAGAGGAATAATTCAAAATAAACTTCCTGTAATAATTGGCAAAGCCCAAAAAACGCATCAGCGCCTTCTGATTCTCAGGAAGCTCCCACTCAAGCACAGCGCGGACCTTCTCGGGGTCCATGCGAAAACCAGAAGCGGAGAGAAGAAACCCCAGAAATTGAATTTCTGGAACCGCAAACACACATTTTTCCAGTTTCGCATATAATTTATTCTCCCGCAGGATGAGCAAGACCTGACGTAAATGTTCCTTATGAGTTTTGAAATCGGGAGAAAAAATCAAAATGTCATCCAAATACACCAATACAAATTTTCCCATCAAATGATAAAAAATGCTGTTCACGAAATGCTGAAAAACGGCTGGGGCATTCATCAAACCAAAAGGCATAACCAAATTTTCAAAATGGCCCTCAGGGGTATTGAAGGCCGTCTTCCATTCGTCCCCTTCTCTGACCCTGACGAGGTTGTATGCCCCTCTTAGATCTAATTTGGAAAAGACTTTAGCCCCAACAACCTGGTTAAACAGGTCCGGGATCAGAGGAAGCGGATAAGGGTCACGAATTGTGATACTGTTCAGCTCCCTGAAATCCAGACAAGGTCTTAAAGAACCATCTTTTTTCTTAACAAAGAAAAAACCAGCGGCAACAGGTGACTTCGAGGGTCGTATGTGTCCTTTTCTCAGACTCTCAGAGATATAAGCACGCATAGCGATCCTCTCAGGTTGGGAAAGATTGTATAAACGAGATTTAGGCAGCTTGGCGTCTGGGATGAGATTAATAGGGCAATCGTACTCCCTGTGCGGGGGCAAATCCTGAACTCCACTCTCAGAGAAGACATCCGAAAATTCAGAGAGAAAAGATGGTACAGTCTTAGTAGCAACCTCAGAAACAGATGTCATGAGGCAATTCTCTCTGCAAAAGTCACTCCAACCATTTATTTGCCTCGCTTGCCAATCAATGGTGGGGTTATGCTTAGTGAGCCAGGGCAGCCCCAACACCAGAGGGGTAGGCAAACCGCTAAGGACGAAACATGACACATCCTCAACATGAGCATCACTCACAATTAAACGGATATTGTGAACTATGCCCTTTAATGATTTCTGAGAAAGTGGAGCGGAATCGATAGCAAAAACAGGAATATCCTTTCCCAAAGTGCACACCTGGAAACCATGAGTTATCGCAAATTGATTATCAATGAGATTGACCGCTGCTCCACTATCCACAAAAATCTCACAAAAAATGTTCTTGCTCTCTAGCGCCACCCTAGCCGGCAGGACAAAACGGGAACTGCAAGCAAACGGAAAACCTTCAATTTCCGCCTCAACCCTGCCAATAGTAACAGACGGAACATTTTTAAAAGATTTTTTCCTCTTTGTTTCTTTATTATTCCCAGAGAACTGCCTGAATCTCCTAGAGGGACAAATATTTGCCAAATGATTAATACCTCCACAACAAAAACAAATCCTCCCATGCGGGCTGAATCTTCTATTGTCAGAAGCAATCAACCCCAGCTGCATGGGCTCCTGCTCAGAAGGGGCTGACAGCGACTGAGACCCCTGCGCACAGAATGGGACCGCTGCACTGTCCTGGGACCGAGTATGACAGGAAGGAGAGATCTCTCCTCTCTCTCTAAGACGCCTGTCAATACGAACGGCCTGAGACATAGCAGAGTCCAAAGAAATAGGCCTTTCATGAAAGGCAAATGCATCTTTCAATCCCTCTGAAAGACCATGGCAAAATTGACTTCGGAGTGCAGCATCATTCCAACCAGTATCAGCTGCCCATCTCCGAAATTCTGAGCAGTATATTTCTGCGGATTGTTTACCCTGGCATAATAGACGTAGTCTAGACTCAGCCAGAGCAATACGATCCGGATCATCATATATCTGACCCAGGGCTAAAAAGAATTCATCCACTGAACGGAGGGGCCGTGCCCCCTCCGGCAGCGAAAAGGCCCAGGACTGAGCGTTACCCCTGAGCAGCGATATAATGATCCCCACCCTCCGTTCCTCATCACCAGAGGAATGGGGAAGAAGGCGAAAATGGAGTTTACAAGCCTCTCTAAAACGCACAAAATTCTCACTACCCCCGGAAAACGTATCCGGGAGCGAGATCTTAGGCTCAGAACAAACTCCATGAACGCCAGCTGAACCGGTCACTTGAAGCTGAGAAAAAGTCCTGCGGAGATCAGCTACCTCCAATGAAAGACCCTGAAGGCGTTCAGCCAAAAGTGAAACCGGATCCATGCTTGAGACGGTTATGGCGGCCTATAATGTCACGGACGGTGTACAGGAAAACAAGGCAAAACAACATGCATAAATGAGTCGCTGGATCCAAAAGCTAAGGAACAAAAGGGAGACCCCTGCAGAAGACCTGGCACTTTCCCTGGCTGCTCAGCCTATGCAAAGATCTGAATGGTGGAGGTTTGCATATCCACGTACCTTGACTATATAACCCCTGAGCACCCTACAATAGTGAGGGGACACGAACACCAGCTCCCTACACAAGATACGGAGGGAGTCAGGGTCACCTGGGATCCAGCAAACAGAAAATAACAGATAAATGTTCCACACTTAACTTTGTAGAAGAGAGGAGAACCAGATGAGCATGCACACACACTCCAGGAAGAAGTATAGGCCGCCCAGAAAAGCATTCTGGGGAGGAATTTAAAGGGAAGCAATTAGTCCAACACATGACAGCTGAGAGAGGCTAACGAGATGAGTAACTGAATACCACAACAAAGAAACTCAAGGGGGAGGTTCTGAAAGGCCTCTGTCAGAGCTTCTCAGCTGTCTGGTTGTGACACATTCAAGTCAATGGGTTCCGTATTATGCCCAGGCCAATTTTTTCTATGTAATTACTGTATACTATATATGCCATACGGAAAAACGGAACAGTAATGGAAACACAACGGAAACAAAAGACGGAACAACGGATCTGTGAAAATCGGACTGAAAAAGCCATACGGTCGTGTGCAGGAGGCCTAAGGCTGTATTACACTGGTCAATGTTTCGGCCGATAATCTATAACGAGTGTTAGCGATCATCTAGCAATGTAATACTGTCACCGACTGCCCAATGAACGAGGAAACGTTCTACCCTAATTCTGTTATAATCTTATTATGTACAACATCAAAATACCTAGAAACCGAGTTAAAGATTGCCCACCCAGCAGCAACCTGAACCTTTACATTCTAGAACCAGAAAACCTTCATTCAGCTCAGTTTTCACCTGGTCTGGAAATCGTCTTTGGCTCCCTTTTAGAAGACAGCCGGCAGGCTGTTCGGTCATAGCTGAATATTGCCACCTGTCCACCATTGACTATAATGGGAACTGGCAGGGAGCCGGATGCTCCCCAGCAAATATGCTGAGATTCAGACAGACAAAAAACATGGCATGCAGCAACTTTTGTCCAGCCGGATACCAGCATTTATCACAGGGAGCGGCCGGATCTCCGCTGGTTCCCATTATAGTCAATGGGTTCAAGCGGCCAGGCGGCACTTTCCAGCTGTACCGGATCCAGAGAACTTCGCCAGGGAGCCGAGCTCTCTGCCAGAACAGCCTGCTGGATGTCTCCAACACTGGTGTGAAATTAGCCTTAGCCATGGCGGTTAGTCTCACTGGTGTCCAGGCTTTTTGAAAACAGTTCCTTGACGTTAAATTGCCGCTGAGTGGACTTACCATCTTTACATTGGATGAGTGCTGCCACAAAAGGAGCATTCATGTTTATAACAGTATGAGCATGGTTGCATGATTGCCATCTTGAGTAGAAGCAGTTCGCTCAGAAGGAATGGATCTTTGCGGAAGCATAAGATTAATCCAAGGACCTATGTCTCTGACATCTCATTTGAGCGATGGTTGCACCACAACCTTTTGGCGGAACATCTCATTGTGCTGATACCAAACCATACTGCTAAAGTTTTGGTACGCTTCTAATATAATATCAACATGCTGGAATGAACCGCCACAATAAGACGGATACTTTTCACCCAAAACGTCCGCTTAAATGGAGAAAGGCTTCAGCCACTTATTAAAAGATCTCCAATGTATTATGTTTCTTCTCAGTCCATACAACATACTCCTTAGTAGAAGGCTGCAAAGATAACAAATCAACACTTGTTATGCCAGATACGTTTTTTTTAACGCTAATAGACAATAGAAAGCCCAAGGGGGAAACTTCACAGGCTATGGCATCCTTTACACATAACTCATTAACACTCTTATTTAGAACTGGCAATTGACAGAAGAATCACCAACCACATTACCAGGCCATTTAACCCAAGTCCCTATTACAGAAGGCAAGACCTGCCTATTCTCAAAATCAGACATCACCGTAACAAAACCAGACAGAAGCAGAGTCAGAAAGCATTCTTGCAGAGACAGATTGAACATGAATGTTCTCACCACTAGAAAAATCCTCCTGGATTCATCCAGAGGCAGCTTGAGGAGACAGACACTCATCTAAAAGGCCTGTTGCTACAATCCACAGTCTGAGAATAAGGCCTCTTGCACATGACCGTATGTCCTCTGAGCTGACGGAAGCGCACAGCATCATAGATTACAATGATGCTGTGCACGTCGGACTACCCTCGGGACTATTGTCGCACACGCATATCATCTTATGAGTGCGGGACAATAGCCCCGCGGGCGGCCCGATGTGCACAGCATCATTGTAATCTATGATGCTGTGCTCTCCCGTGCGCACGATCAATGCCGCTCTGGGACATATGGCCGGCTCACGGACTGTATGTATCGGAGGGCATACGGTCGTGTGCAAGAGGCCTAAGACTACTCTCAGAAGCTTGCTGTAAACAGACTGAATCCACAGGTGAACACAAGGCACCACTTTCAAAAGGTAGCCTTTGCTGGTCACCAGCACTGTTTCTCACCGACTGCTGCAGCAGCTCTTTTACGGAGCAGTGTATAAAAAATAAAATATACAGCACCCGCCAGAAGATGAAATCGAAAAGCGCCTCCAGAGCCATTTTCAAAAGCTGCTCCATTAGATCCAATATAGAAAAAGAGGCAGCATCCAGCAATTTGAAAAATGATGTTTTAATCAAAGAAAAGCAGTACAAGCAACCCAGAAGTGCAACGTTTCGGCTATGCCTTAGCCTTCCTCAAGCATTACTGGGCAGTGCAATATCCTCTGCCTCTCCCAAGTGATTGGCCAGCAGCACCACTTCCCCATCAGCTTCCTCTGCCAGCGCCTTCCTCTCGACCACCTCTTCCTCCACTGCTGAATACAGTGGCTGGGCTAAACACCAAAGCCAATCTTCTCCATCTCCCAACTCCACTCTCATGATCAGCTGCTAGAGAAGCTCCTCTACATTGCAGTTCCACACAGTTCTTCTCTCTTCAAACTGTACCCGAAGCTCCGACTTTTAACTAGTAAGCTTTCCCGCCGTTCATTAGTATAAGCAATCCTCAGAGTACTTTTTCCCCCTGCTGAAAGATGGCTGCCTATTATAGGCGACCCTGCCTGTCCATGTTGCTGGGCAGAAAAACTCCAAAGTGTCCTGGACATTCCGTGCTGACCTCAGAGTGACCGCCAAGGTAAAACCACTGAAGTATAATAAAGGAAGAAGAAAAGGGGGAGAGAGAAACAAACCAGAGAAGCCATACCCAAAGCAAAACGGGGGGTAACATTGAAAAACAAACTGGGGAGTCAGCTCCCTAAAGCCTAAACAGATAAGGTGGTGACTGTCCAACCATGTGTTCCCTAAGCTATACGTTCTGGAGGCCCCTTACACATGAGGTAGGACTGGTGGTTGTGTGGCAGGATAAGTATTCTCTTAATCGGGTCTGTCGTCATGGAACCTCTTGGCACTTTGGACTACACACCTGTGGTGATGGATATTAACCCCTTTCCGACTAGCGCCGTACATGTATGGTGCTTACTGAGACTTTAAATACTGGTGGTAACGCTAATCGGACTTTTAACGCTTCAGATACCGAGGTCAAACGTAACCACGGCATCCAAACAAGCAAAAACCAGGTTGTGCTACAGATCACCATGGTGAGAATTGGGGGAGCCGGATGCAGTGTGTAGCAGCTTCTGTCCTCCTGAATGAACAGAAGCTGCTGCACATTAGTTCCTATGGAGCCTCTGTCTGTGGCAGGGCTCCATAGGAACATAGGGGGAGATTTATCAAACTGGTGTAAAGTAGAACTGGCTTAGTTGCCCATAGCAACCAATCAGATTCCACCTTTCATTTTCCATAGGAGCTGTCAAAAATTTAAGGTTGAATCTGATTGGTTGCTATGGGCAACTAAGCCAGTTCTACTTTACACCAGTTTGATAAATTACCCCCATAGTGTATTTCTCATACACTACAATGCATACACTCCAATTGAGGGGTCTTGTAGCCCACCATGGGAGTTAACTGACTGCTAAATCCTCTGAGGAGAAAAGGATTATAAAGAATTGTTAGCCAATAAGGCACAACAAAAGGTTATTTATATAAGGCAAAACCACTTGTATGAGTTTGAGAAAATTGGTAAATTGTTAGCTGGCTTAGCCAAGAATCAGCAGGATCATTATAAAATTCCCATTATCAAAACCCATTTTGGCTTTGTTTCACATGATAAGGACAGAATAAAGTCAGAGTTTGACTATTTAAATTTTAGGGGCTAATTGTGTTGCCAGCACCTTCAGCAGAATTTTGATGTCCTTATTTAATAATGATATTGCCTCCACCTTTGTCTGTGGCAAATAACCATCATCAAAGGACTGTTGAAAGGTCTGCAACAAGAATAGAAGCATCACTTTACTGTATCATTTATAAATCTCAAATGGAAGTCCATCTGCCCTGGATGTTGCCAGATATTAACCTTCTTATGCTTCATCTATAACAGGTATTAGGTCTGCAGTTCATGCCCACCACCCTCCTGCTGTCCCCTATGGGTGCAGACATCGCTCCACTCACTATGCCATCCTGTGTTCTGGTCACTGGCATCCTTTCCATGCTCCTGTCTGAAGCTTCCTTAGCGTGTGCGCACACTCACCTCCGGCCTCTTAAAAGACCAATGTGTGCTTCTCTAGCCAACAGCTGTAGAGCTCTGGGTATATAAAGCGCCCTCTCCAGACAGAGGGTGCCTGAGCTTTAGGTTCCCTGGTGACCAGCAAAGATGCTTTGTGCTATCGCGATTTCCCAGCCTGGCTGCTTGGTGTTTGTCTCACCACTACCCCTTCCGCAAGTCTAGCCTGAGTCTAACGCCAGCCATGATAACTGTGCACTGCACGGATCTCAGAAACCTGAATTTAAGTCTTAGTGATTGTTTAGACTATTTTCCAGCATTTTTCTTCCCAAGATTGCAGGAACTGTTTGGTTGCTATGTCAGCAGGGAACCTTCTGAAGGCTCCAAAGCCTGCCCTAGCAAAGTTTCTATTAAGGCCATAATTTTAACATAGCAATTCTACTGTAGACTGCATGTGCAAGTCTCCTAGGTGGACTAAACATGCAGTTAAAAAGGTAAAAAACTAAGTTTTTAAAATACATATATACTGTATGTAAATATAAAATAAAAAAATATAAACACCATTGGTAACACTGCATCTAAAGATGGTATCAACATTTTAATGTATCTATCCCATATAGTGAACTCTGTAATGGGGAAAAAAATTCTAAATTCTAAAAATCACTTGAATAAAAAGTGATCAAAAAAAAGGTTAAACATAGCTCAAAATGGTATCAATAAAACGACAGCTCTCCCGACAAAAAATGGGGAGATAGAAATATAAAAAAGTTATGGATGTTATTTGCAGCATGAAATCCGTAAAACAATGGCAGGATAGTATTTTTCAATTCCAATTCTACCCCACTAATACTTTTTTCCAGCTTCTCTATACATTGTATTGAATATTAAATGGTTATATTAGAAAGTACAATTTGTCTCGCAAAAAACAAGCCTCATATGGCTATGTAATCATAAAAGGAAAAAATTGGGCTTTTGGAAGGCAGGGAACAAAGAATTAAAAACTGGTCCAATGCTCAAGGGGTTAATACATCATGTAAATTAATTGCTGTGCTAAAATGTCACCTTTTTTCAATTTTAAAAGTCTATTTAGCTATAATTTAAATTCTTGATGAGACAAATCCAGGTAGTGGGTGTGTCTAGGAATTAGCCATGGGTTCTTGCCATGTAAAGGCCATAAAAATATCAAAGCTGGCTGTTCTGATTCCTAAAGTCCCAATACAGTGTCCTCACTGCGCAGCAATGAAAGTGTTAATGTAACTGTATCTCAGGCATTATATTCTGTGCACAGTGTCCCATAGGCTGTGTGTGGAGAGAGAGTTGGAAGGTTCTCTAGTGCCTAGGTATGGCTGGCACCACCCCTTCTTCTCTAGAGCAGATTTCAGCAAGGAGATCTGACTACTGTGTGGATTGAAAAAGTGACAGCATATGTGTCAGCCCTTACGCTGGGTTCAGACCTGAGCGTTCTGAAACGAGCGCTCTGTATGCGCGATTGTACGGGCGTTTACAATCGCGCATACAGAGACAGGGGTGCACACATTGTCGCGCGTTCCCGAATATCTATGTGCGGGAACGCGCGACAAACGCCCAAAAAAAAGCTCAAGCACTTGTTTGAGCGTCGGGCGTTTTACAGCGCGATCGTACGCGCTGTAAAACGCCCAGGTGAGAACCATTCCCATAGGGAATCATTGGTTCTTGCCTGTTGTGCGTTTTACAGCGCGTAGGAACGCGCTGTAAAACGCTCAGGTGTGAACCCAGCGTAAAGGGGAGTTTCAGAAAGCAGCAAAATGAGGATTGCAGGGCATTTGCCAGAGGAGGTAACTGCCTACTCTCAGGCTACAGACATCCCTGCATGTGGTGGGAGCAAGCTTCAGGTTTCCCTGCTTCCTTCACCAATAGATTGGATTCACTTTCTATTCACACGACCATATGGTTTTGCGGTCCGTTTTAAACTGATCAGTTTTTTTGTTTCAGTAGTGTCTCCGTTCCGCTTCCATTACGTTTTGCTGTTCTGTGTTTCCATTTGTGATCCGTTTTTTGTGGATCGCAAATGGAAACGGAAGCACACAATAATGTTTAAACAGTAAGGACATAAAAAATTGGGCTGAGCATAACATTTTCAATAGATGGTTCCGCAAAAACTGATACAGAAGACATATGGATGCATTCCGTATGCATTCCGTTTTTTTTAAGAACCATTGACTTGAATGGAGCCACGGAATGTGATTTGCGGGCAATAATAGGACATGTTTTATCTTTGAACGGAAATATGGAAACGGAATGCATACAGAGTACCTTCCGTTGTTTTTGTGGACCCATCGAAGTGAATAGTTCCACATACGGACTGCAAACGGAATCGGCAAAAACGTAAACGTTCATGTGCAGGAGGCCTTAGGGCTCATTGACCCGACCGTGGTTTGGTTCCGCATCTGAGCCGCATTTTTTGGCCGTGTGAACAAGCCCTTAGACTGAAGTATGTGTACGCCAGGGACAGGTCTGACTAAAATGGTGTATTATCTTTTGAAGCGATGATATGTTGCTCAGAAATACTTATTAGCACTGAGCTGCTTACATGGTATTATATTCTGAGATTTGGCTTTGTTACAAGATAAATGAACATGAGAAATGAATCCTCCACACGTTCATCAAAATGTAATTAATCCCATGGCTGCGGAGAGATTTATAGCAATGTAGGCCAAGAATATCTCTCTTTAGTAAATGAATCCTGCAAATAAACAATTTCACTGCAGCATCTGAAGGGTTAAATGACCAGGTTCAGCGTCATTTCTCCTCCCGGTCATTGTGGTGCATTATACAGCTGGCACTAGCGCAGCCGTCTGCTCCATACAGTTCCTTACAAGTACGAGATAAAGCGTGAAGGGGTTAAGACTCAACGAAGCAGAGCCCAAACAGGCCCTAAAAGAAACCACATTTCAGTTTGATGTGCCAGACTCAGGCCACTTACTATAAATGGGTTAATAAACCGGACTTTGTTTCCGTCCTGCATAACGGAAACCAGACGGATCCGTTCTGCTTGCCCATAGACTTCTATTATGACGGATCAAAACGGAATGCCTCTTTAAAGGCTTCCGTTTTCATTTCTGTCTTATGGATGCCGTTATTTTCCATTATAGCCATGTTATAACGGTGATGTGAACCGCGCCTAAATTATTGGCTTTAAGGCTGGGTTCACACCTGAGCATTTTACAGCGTGTTCCTACGCGCTGTAAAACGCTCAACAGACAAAAACCAATGATTCCCTATGGGAACGGTTCTCACCTGAGCGTTTTACAGCACGTACAAATGCGCTGTAAAACGCCCGACGCCCCAAGAAGTACAGGAGCTTCTTTGGGGCTTATTGTCGTGCGTTCCCGCACATAGACTTAGCGGGACTGCACGACATTGGGCGTTTGCTTGTTTCCTCGCACGTATGTAAACGCCCGATAAACACACTTGTAAACAGCGCTTATCGGATACGCTCAGGTGTGCACCCAGCGTAATGCTTCCTAGGCAGAAGATTCGTAACCCTGAAACTAGACTTAGTCACACTACCTCACACGTGTACCGAATTTATGATGTATTTTATGACTTTTACACTAGATTGCATGGCCGACAATCTACACAGACTCCTTAATCAGTAGTAGCTGGTTTTTAGTTAAATTTCCCTTCTGCAAATATCCCAAACCTCAAGAAACTCTCTTAACCCTGGGTTCACACCTGAGCGTTTTACAGCGCGTTCCTACGCGCTGTAAAACGCACAACAAGGAGAAACCAATGCTTCCCTATGGGAATGGTTCTCACCTGGGCGTTTTACAGCGCGTACGATCGCGCTGTAAAACGCCCGACGCTCAAAAAAGTTCTTGAGCTTCTTTGGGGCGTTTTGTCGCGCGTTCCCGTACATAGACTTTCGGGAACGCGCGACAATGTGTGTTGGCGTGTGTCTGTATGCGCGATTGTAAACGCCAGTACAATCGCGCATACAGAGCGCTCCATCGCGAACGCTCAGGTGTGAACCCATGGTTAATGTCCGGTCACACAGGAAGAAATCAAGGACATGATTAAACAGGTGAAGCCCCAGGCCCAGATGGACTTTAAACCCTATGTTAGGGCTCATGCACACGAACATATTCTTTCCGTGTCCGTTCCGTTTTTTTTTTGCGGACCATATGCGGAACGACCATATGCAGAACTATTTATTTCAATGGGTCTGCAAAAAAACGGAAATTACTCTGTGTGCATTCTGTTTCCATATGTCCGTATTTCCGTTCTGCAAAAAAATAGAACATGTCCTATTATTGTCTATTGTTCTATCAGGGGGCAGCTGTTCCGTTCCACAAAATACGGAATGCACATGGACGTCATCCATATTTTTTTGCGGACCGCAAAATACATACGGTCGTGTGCATGAGCCCTGTACTGATACCTAATACAGGCATACCTAATAGTTTGCCTGTACTAATACCTAATATAGCATCTGTTTGTAAACAGACTTTCTAGATGCAATAGTAACAGTGATTCCAACCTGACCCTCCCTGCTAATTATCGTCCCATATCCTTCCATAACTTAGCTATTTACTTCTGGCCTAGCCTGACATCTTAATGTGCTTCTTCCTGTTTTGGTACATAAATACCAGGTCATATTTTCCCCAGGTAGACACTCCCCAGACAATATTAGGAACGTTTTGGATATCATTCAATGGACCACACCATTTAACTATCTTAGCTTTGTGTATCTATTTAGAGTTTTAGATAAAATGGGCTTTTCATGCCCTTTTATAGAGTCTGTAAGTAGAGATGAGCGAACTTCTGTTTTAAGTTCGGCGTCTAAAGTTCGGGGGCGGGTTAGCGGAGAATCCCGATCTGGAACCGGATATGGATTCCGACTTCCGTTGTGGTCCGTGGTAGCGGAATCAATAATGGCCGATTATTGATTCCGCTACCACGGACCACAACGGAAGTCGGAATCCATATCCGGTTCCAGATCGGGATTCTCCGCTAACCCGCCCCCGAACTTTAGACGCCGAACTTAAAACAGAAGTTCGCTCATCTCTATCTGTAAGGCCTCTTTCAGACGGGCGTCTTCATTCAGCAGGACCTGTGCTGACGTCACCGCGCAGTGAGCACGATTACGTCATCAAAGGTCCTTTTGCAGGTCAAGAAAGAAGACGATGCCAGCTGCGCGAACAAGTGGATGAGGTGAGTTAATTTTTTTTTTTTTCCCCCTTCAATCAACATTTTACTATGCATTCTGTATTAAGAATGCTATTATTTTCCCTTATAACCATGTTATAGGGGAAAATAATCAAATCTACGGAACACCAAACCCAAACTTCAGTGAAGAAGTCCGGGTTCGGGTCTGGGTACCACATTCAGTTTTTTTATCACTCGCGTGCAAAACGCATTGCACTCGCGCGATAAAAACTGAACAACTCAACGCAATCGCAGTGAAAACTGACTGAAATTGTGTGCGCACTCGCGCGGGTTTCCCGCAATGCATCCGGAGCAAATCCAGGACGCCCGTGTGAAACAGGCCTAAAGGTTTGATATTGTGGACCATCAGCTTATCCAAAGTTTCCTTCCCAATCTCTGCATTCTCCGCTGGCTGCGGCACCAGGCAAGGATGCCCTTTATCTCTGTCTCTTTTTGCATTAGCGATGGAGCCCTTTGCTATTCTCACCTGGAATAATCATAATATAGTTGGGCTTTAGATTGCTTCTACAACATATAAACTTAGATTATTTGCCGACGACCTCTTGGTGACACTCCTTGGGCCTATGATTTACGTACCAAACCTGTTCCGCACTTTATACAATTCTCTGGGCTAAAACTTAAAGGGGTTGTCGAACCCGGACATATCCCCATTTTCACCCAGGCAGCCCCCCTGACTTTTGTATCACAGGGCAAGGGATGCTAGCTCCGATGCTAACCTTAGGGGGGGTGCCTGGGTGACAATAAGAGTATGTCCGGGTTCAGCTCTCACCCCGGAAAAACCCTTTAATATAGAAAAGTCTGAAGTTGTGTTTTGTAAAACTTTGGGTTTCAGAGGGCTTCCAATAAGCTCTCTTAATTGGTAAACTTAACCAATTCTCTTGTTACTCTTTATACTGCAAACTACTCTGAGCTTTACAAATCTATTCATGAAGATTTAAAGATATATCATGAATAGGTAGAATACATACAGTTAACCTCTTACTGTACTTGCTCTGTACATGTATGGTGCAAGTCAGGGTTTTAAAGATGGAGCCTATCGGGAGCTAAGCGGTTATACACAGCAAACACCTGGTGACAGAGTCTGCGATCGGCGACTTTAACCCCTCAGTTGCCATTGTCAGTTGTGACCACGGTATCTGAGCCGTCTCCCGGGGACTGAACAGCTCCCTCACGCCGAGATCGAGGGTGCCATTCGGTTGCTATGGCAGTCTTGGGCCTTCTGAAGACTCTGAGACCTGCCATAGCAAAGTTCCCATTGAGGAATAGATAGAAGCATAATGAAACTCCCATAGGCTGCAATGTTAAATCATTGCAGTCTATGGGAGAACCGATCAGACCCTAGGGGACTTAAAAAATAAATAAAAATTTAACACTAAATTTTAAAAAGTTTTTAAAAATATAAATTCAAATCATCCCCTTTCCCCAAATTAAAAATAAACAATAAAAAATATAAACATCATTAGCATCCCAAATTGCCTACACTATTCAAATCTAAAATCAAGATTTCAATTTTTTCGACAATTTACCTCCCAAAAGAAGTTGAATAAAAAGTGATCAAAAAAATTAAACACCAAAATAGTATTAATAAGAACTACAGATTGCCCCACAAAAAACAAGTCCTCAAAAGCACCGTGTACTTAAATTTGTGAGGGTCAGAATGTGGCAGTGCAAAGAAAAAAAGGTTTAGTTTTTTTTCATAGTTTTTATTAAAAAAAATATATATTAAAACACAAGAAAAACCTATGAAAATGTGGTATCACATGGCATGTGACTGAGCTGTATTTTGGCATGAGCCTTTGTAGTAATGTTTCTGCCTGGGTAAAGAAACAGACAGGCTTTGTTGTTGAAGACTTGCTTTCTTACATAGTAATAAACCATTGAATGCCATAAATGCAAAATAAAAAAAAGGAGTTTTTGTTTTTTCTTTCCTATTACCTTTGATTACAACTGTATTTCTAAATATACAATTCTCCAGTTCATATCTTTTCTCATTGTTCTCCTTTTGACTTTGCAGACCTCTGACGGTTAAAGAACAATTATGGCCAGCTCTGCTCGGGACCATTTACTTTTTGTTCGAAGGCGCAACCCTCAGCTTCGGTATACGTTAAGTCCAGAAAATCTTCAAAGTTTTGCATCTCAAAACACAATGACAGAGAACTTGAACTTTCAGCGGGCCAACAGTGACACTGACTTGGTGACTTCCGACAGTCGATCCAGTCTGACCGCGAGCATGTATGAATACGTATTGGGGCACTCTCAGGAACTTATCATCTTCTGGGATATAAAAGAAGAAGTGGATCCCACCGATTGGATTGGGCTTTATCACATTGGTAAGTGCGTTAGTGAACTTGATTGGTTACGGTGTTGAAAAAAATGAAAACTTTGAAAAATTGAATAAAGGGTTGAAGGGGTTGCGGTGCAACAGAAATGTTTTTTAAACCCAGTTCAGTTTAGTGTAAAACAAATTCAGGGATACTCAACTTAATGTCCCCTGATGCTCCTGTACAGTGCTTACAGGGTCCCCCACACTTCTCTCCTTCTCAGTTCCTCTGAACCCCCTCAGTCAACCACTGGCCGTGCCGGTCGACCTGCGTATGCAACTGATTGGCTAAGCAGGCATTTCCGATGTGTCAAAATGGGACCAGAAACTAGTGGGAACTGGGTGAGCTTTGTAAAGGGTTCAGCAGGGGAATGGTAAAGTGAGTCTCCATTATTTTGTTCTAAGATAAAGGTTTAGAAAAGTTTAGAAAAAGTTTAAGAAAAAAAAAATCTGCATCCAGACAACCGATTTGATTGCCTTATTAGGCCTGAATTAATAAGGGCTAGAGATGGCGGTCGTTTCGCGGCGAACTTTCGCACACGCCATATTTTTTTGCATAACGCCAAACTTTGACCCATGACACAGCCATCAGGTGCTACAGGACAGCTAATTGAGATGTTTCAGCACATGGAGATACCCCCTACATTATAAATAGACCCGATCTGGCCGCCATTTTACATTCAGTCTTTTGCCAGTGTAGGAAGAGGTTGCTGTGTGGAGCAGAGACTGACTGTTAGGGACACCAAACGCTAGCTGATAGGGCCACAAAAGTCCTTTTAAGGACTGGTATAGGTGTGCTATCGATGGGTGTGACATACTGAGGGGTGTGATATACTTATAATATACTTTCGAACATAGAAAGTATATTATAGTGCAGGCATGCTCAACCTGCGGCCCTCCAGCTGTTGCAAAACTACAACTCCCATCATTCCTGGACAGCCTACAGCAGGGCATGGTGGAAGTTGTAGTTTTACAACAGCTGGAGGGCCGCAGGTTGAGCATCCCTGTTATAGTGCATTTGTATTGTGCAGCAGTTGTGTGCGGTTCTGCTGCGATACCGCAGCTACACAGAGTGACAAACGCTATTGGAACAACTAATTGCAATAGGTGTGAGATACCAGTTGCCCCCCCAAAAAACTGATTGAGGCAGGGGTGTGATATACCTATAATATTATTTCTATATAGTGCATTTGTATTGTGCAGCAGTTGTGTGTGGTTCTGCTGAGATACCGCAGCTATACTGAGGGACAAACGCTATTGCAACAACTAATTGCAACTGGTGTTATATACCTGTTGCCCCAAAATAAACTGATTAAGGCTACTTTCACACTTGCGTTCAGAGCGGATCTGTCTGAGACGGATCCGCTCATATAATGCAGACGGTGGATCCGTTCAGAACGGATCCGTCTGCATTATATTGTAAAATAATTTCTAAGTGTGAAAGTAGCTTCAGACGGATCCGTCCAGACTTTACATTGAAAGTCAATAGGGGACGGATCCGTTTGAAAATTGAGCCATATTGTGTCATCTTCAAACGGATCCGTCCCCATTGACTTACATTGTAAGTCTGGACGGATAAGTTTGCCTCCGCACGGCCAGGCGGACACCCGAACGTTGCAAGCAGCGTTCAGGTGTCCGCCTGCTGAGCGGAGGCTGAGCGCTGCCAGACTGATGCATTCTGAGCGGATCCGCATCCACTCAGAATGCATTAGGGCTGGACGGAAGTGTTCGGGGCCGCTTGTGAGAGCCTTTGAACGAAACTCACAAGTGGAGCCCCGAACGCTAGTGTGAAAGTAGCCTTAGGGGTTTGATATACCTGCTTCCAGCAAATACTCATTAAGGGGTTCTATATACCTGCTTCCACAAAAACCGCTCTTCTATAGGGACTTTGTCACAGGGTCATTTTGAAAATGACAGGCAGAGGAAGAGGCAGGACATTCCGCAGGGGTGTTAGGGGTCGGGCAGGTGCACCAGGCCGGAGCCTAAGTGGAAAGTTCGAGAAGGTGTGTGCGATTATGTCAAAGGATGCACCAGAGTTGATTGAGTGGCTCACTCAGACTTCCGCTTCTGCACCCTCCTCATCCTCTGCATCAGCACCCTCTTCACTCTCTGCTGTAAAATTGGTATCCAATGACCATCTAATATACCTCCAGCCACATAATCACTTGATCTTTTCTGTACGATGAATGCATAATTTTTGGGGCCTGTAGTCTACTGGCCTGCAGTAAAATTGATATCCAATGACCGTCTAATATACCTCCAGTCACATAATCACTTGTTCTTTTCTGTCCGGTGAATGCCTAATATTTGGGGCCTGTACTCCCGTGGCCTAAAATAACATTTTTCTAGGCTCCATCAGGGCACATTTTTCAGAGCTTCCCTTTAAGACGCATAAAAATGGCCCGATTTAAAATACATATTTTTTGTTGGAATTTTTGCCATTGATCCCCCTCTGGTATGTCACTGTCCATGTTGTGGGACTATTTGTGCACATCTAGTAAGTATTTGGTGGCTGCAAATATGACCTGAAGGTTTTTCAGGTTCGCCTGCCATTAAAGTGAATGGGACCCGCCGCGAACAGTCCCGTGTTCGCGAACCGTCCCGGCCGATGTTCGTCCATCACTAATAAGGGCTCATGCACAGATTTTCTTTCTGTGTCCGTTCCTTTTTTTTGCAGACCGTATGCGGAACCATTCATCTCAACGGGTCCGCAAAAAAACCGGAAGTTACTCAATGTGCATTTTGTTTCTCTATGTCCGTTTTTCCGTTCCACCAAAAAATTTAATATGTCCTATTATTGTCCACATTACGGACAAGGATAGTACTGTTCTATGAAGGGCTAGCTGTTCCGTTCCGCAAAATACGGAATGCACACGTATTTTTTCTGGATCAGTTTTTTGCGGGTCGCAAAATATATACGGTCGTGTGCATGAGCCCTAAAGGGAGTCTCTTTGATAGCTGAAGCAGAGAACTATCTCCAATGTGGCTCTTGCAACACGCTCAACCCCCACTGATTTGAATACCTCTAAAGCTTATGGACAGCTTCAGGGCAATTTGCATTTTACTCATTTTGGGCAACAAATATTTTTTTCAATTGGTCTTTATTTAAAATTTTCAGCAGTTTTTGTGATACATGGGATTAAAAGTCAGCCTGAGTTCCATCAGCAGAGGCTCATGAAAAGCCTTATCTCTGATCTCCTGACCTCATAAACATTCATTTTCTCATTTAAGCCATATTCTTATCAGTTTAATAAAAGTTTACCTATAATGAGTGTTATGATGTCAGGAGATCAGAGATAAGGCTTCACACGAGCTGTCAGCAGACTGCACCCAGGAAATAATCTATCTGCAATAATCGTCTGCAAATAATATATCACAAAAACTTGAGATTTTTTTTTATAAAGACCAATTAAAACAAAAACAATTTTAACCCAAAATGAGTAAAATCTAGTCATAAAAAATTGCCCCAATGTCCATAGCTTTTAAGTTCAGCCGATATACAGAGGTCCACAGTGAGACCCCCTATAATAAATTTCTCTCTGGGGAGAATAGTTTGTTTCTCCAGTCCGGACACCAATTTAACTCCTTTGTGGTGTAGGATGTTTTTGGCCTTCATGCCCAGAGCAAAATATGGAATATTTTCACAGTATTTTTTATTATTGGTGCTGTCACGTAATGTGACATTAGAAGAGAAACCACTGCACTCCATAGTTGCTTTAATCAATGGAGATATTCTTTATTCATGAATGTAGCAATATATAGTAAAATAAGGTATAATTCACACAATATTTACAGCCAACGTGTCAGTCCTACCCAGACCTTGGTCACTGTCTAGTCTGGAATATATGGACATGCGTTGCAGGGGTCCTTTACTAGGCCATGACCAGGTTGCGGGTAGAACCGAAACATTGACCGTAAACATTATTGCTATCTTCATTGATTAAAGCAATTTTGGATTGCTGTGGTTTCCCTTTAATACTCACTGGACTTCTACCCTACCGCAGACCTCCCACCAATGACTAGAGTGTGGACTAAGAAGATTATTACATTGACAGCAAATCATAGCACATCCGAAGCTAATCAGGGCACTTCCATGTGGCGGCAAAGCTGCAATGCCATGGAGTGTTATTTTTACATATCATTTTTTATATTGTTGCCAGTAATTGAGGAGTGCCAGCCTATATTGCTTTCTTGTCTACAGTATGTATCTGATCTTGGGTAATCAGTGGTTTGCGCTCCTTCATTCCATACATCAGTATCAGAGAGACGCCTCATCCGCTATATTTATTCTTTCCTGACGATAAGCCATCAATCTCCCGGAAAATCCCTTTAAATTTTATAATTAAAAAGTGTCTCGAAAGGGTTGTTGATCGTGGTTCACGGTATGTCAGGTATATGGCTGCTTTTATACTGAAGCTCATAATATTTGTTCTCCCTCAGGGTGCATACACATGACCGTAAGTGTTTTGCGGTCCGCAAATTGTGGATCCGTATAACACTGTTACCGGCCGTGTGTGTTCCCCATTTTGCGGACCGCACATGGCCGGCGCTATATAGAGAATGCCTATTCTTGTCCGGACAAGAGTAGGACATGCGCCATATTTTATGCAGGGCCGCGGAACGGAACAACGGATGTGGAAGGCACACGGTGTGCTGTCTACATCTTTTGCGGCCCTATTGAAATGAATGGGTCTGCACCCGTTCCGCAAAATTGCGGAATGGATGCGGATCGATCTATATGGTCGTGTGCATGCACCCCACCGAGTAGTAACATAGGCACTATCATTAGGATTACACACTACTGATAGATGTGCCCTCACCTTGTCTTGTTGTGAGAGGTCTCAGCTATGGTAGCAAATTAGAATCTGTGTCATATGGATCCCGTCACCATATGCCACTGGACGGCAGTCACAAGTGTAGGCAGAAGCTTGCAGGGTAGCTAGCATGGAAGAAACAGGATACGAGTGCTGGCCAACATGAATCTAAAGTACGTTTATTCTTACAATCCACACAACACGTATCGGGGAGCAGCCCCTTCTTCAGAAGAGTATGGAAATGTATGGCATGATGCATAAACAGGTTTGCTTTTATAGCATAGTGATGGTGCGGGCTCAGGAGCTGAGCTGGTACCATAAGCAGCAGGGGTCAGATCTTATATACAGCTGACACCCTGCTGCAGTGGCCAAAAGCAGAGTTATCTATGATGCCATTGTGTAACCTGTCTGTACCCTGTTGGGCCCCCCGCAACAGTCTCAGTGCCTCAATTGTAATCAACAAGAGGCGTAAGAATGGCCTCCGGGGTTAGTCTATGCTTGAGTGTAAAGTTGACAGAAGTATCATAATGTATTTTACCAGCGAAATAAACTGCCATTGTTATTGTCACATCTGTAACGACCATAAATTAAAATGTATCTAGTTTTTTTATTCCACACTGTGAATAGTGTGTAAAAAATATGACAGAATAGTTTTTTTAATCACCAGACCTCCTAAAAAATGGTCATAGAAAAGTCATGGGGGGGGGATTTATCTTTAGGGGAATATTTGAAGTCTGTTTTGCTGGAGTCTGCATTGGAGTACTTTGTGTTACATTCATCAAATATCTTATGTTACATGATAAATTTGTCTTAGGGCTCATGCACACGACTGTATGTATTTTGCGGTCCACAAAAAATACGGATGACATTTGTGTGCATTCCGTATTTTGCGTAACGGAACAGCTGGCCCCTAAAAGAACAGTACTATCCTTGTCCGTGATGCGGACAATAATAGGACATGTTCTATTTTTTTGTGGAACGGAAATACGGACATGCGGAAACCGAATGCACATGGAGTAACTTCCATTTGTTTTTTTGGCGCACCTATTAAAGTGAATGGTTTCACATACAGTCCGCAAAAAAATACAGAATGGACACGGAAAGAAAATATGTTCGTGTGCATGAGCCCTAATCCTTTGACCCAACACTTCTGTCTAGAGAAGCTCCTCCAGTTTTCCTACTCCACCCTCCTCCTGGAGTGGGAAGAGAAAGGAAAAAAGGAGGAAGTTTTATTCAGACACTAAGGCCTCTTTCACACGACCGTTTTTTTTTTCCGTTTTGCGGGCCGTTTTTTGCGGGCCGTATACGGTCCGTATACGGAACCATTCATTTCAATGGTTCCGCAAAAAAAACTGAATGTGTTCCGTATGCATTCCGTTTCCGTATTTCCGTTTTTCCGTTCCGTTTAAAGATAGAACATGTCCTATATTTGGCCGCAAATCACGTTCCGTGGCTCCATTAAAGTCTATGGGTCTGCAAAAAAACGGAATGCATACGGAAATGCATCCGTATGTCTTCCGTATCCGTTCCGTTTTTTGCGGAACCATCTATTGAAAATGTTATGCCCAGCCCAATTTTTTATATGAAATTACTGTATACTGTATTTGCCATACGGAAAAACGGAACGGAACAACGGAACGGAAACGGAACCACAGCGGAAGCAAAAAACGGAACAACGGATCCGTGAAAAACGGACCGCAAAACACTGAAATGGACATACTGTCGTGTGAAAGAGGCCTAAAGGATCTGGAGAAGAAAATCCCCTTGTGTCTGATCGTGGGCGCCGACAGTGGTGGTGACTGGAGTCTAAATAGCGCAAGGGTGGCAGCCGAAAAGTGTCCAGGAAGGGCACTCAATGTAGATTTTGAAAAGACAAAAATAAGGGTGGGGGGAAGGTACAGAAAGGCGCCAAACCGACAAAAATGCACTAAGAAATGTCAAAAATTTGGTGTCATGCTAGCATATTATACATATAGGTAAAAAACTTTTTATATATAAAATACTTTTTATATAAATGAAAAAAAACTTTTTTTTAAAAACAGTTGAAATAAAATGAGGTCCCTACTGTGGTTTACACAGAAGGTTTAAGGTAGAGGTTAAAAACCAATGTTAAAAACAAGGAATAAGATGGATGAATAAACATATAGTGAGGCACTTACTTCACTGGGGGGTCGTCAGCAGGATAAGCATAAGGCCTCATGCACACGACAGTTTTTTTTCACGGTCCGAAAAAACGGGGTCCGTGGGTCCGTGATCCGTGACCGTTTTTTCGTCCGTGGGTCTTCCTTGATTTTTGGAGGATCCACGGACATGAAAAAAAAGTCGTTTTGGCGTCCGCCTGGCCGTGCGGAGCCAAACGGATCCGTCCTGAATTACAATGCAAGTCAATGGGGACGGATCCGTTTGAAAATTGAGCCACAGTGTGTCATCTTCAAACGGATCCGTCCCCATTGACTTACATTATAAGTCTGGACGGATCCGCTTGCCTCCGCACCCGAACATAACTTGAAGCGTCCCCATCACCATGGGAACGCCTCTACGTTAGAATATACTGTCGGATATGAGCTACTTCGTGAAACTCATTTCCGACAGTATATTCTAACACAGAGGCGTTCCCATGGTGATGGGGACGCTTCAGGTTAGAATACACTGCAAACTTGGTACAAGACTGCCCCCTGCTGCCTGGCACCACCCGATCTCTTACAGGGGGATATGATAGCACAATTAACCTCTTCATGTGTTGAGCGTTTTACAGCGCGTTTGAACGCGCTGTAAAACACTCAGGTGTGAACCCGGCGTCAGTGAATGATGGCAGCAAGGCAGTGTGCTTCAGATCAAATCACCTTTATTAGCAGATATGTGGCTCAACACGTTTCGGGGATCAAGGTTTCCCCTTCATCAGGAGGAGCAAGTGGCTTTCTATATCTATAGCCACTTGCTCCTGATGAAGGGGAAACCTTGATCCCTGCCATCATTCACTGAGACTCTACACACGATCCTGGCCAGGAATCGTCACAGGTGTTTTATGCTTATCCTGCTGACGACCCCCCAGTGAAGTAAGTGCCTCACTGGATGTTTATTCATCCATCTTATTCCTTGTTTTTAACCTCTACCTTAAACCTTCTGTGTAAACCACAGTAGGGACCTCATTTTATTTTAACTATTTTATTTCCAAAAAAGTTTTTTTCATTTATATAAAAGTTTTTTTACCTATATGTATAATATGCTAGCATTTTAGCACCATGATACCAAATTTTTTACATTTCTTAGTGCATTTTTGCTCGGTTTGGCGCCTTTCTGTACCTTCCCCCCCACCCTTATTTTTGTCTTTTCAAAATCTCCTTCTGGAGTGAGAGTGCGACTTTTTTTGCGACTTTTTAGAAAAGTTGCAATGATGAATCAGGAGCGAAAATCATCAACATAGCTAACCACACCCACTTTTTCACCCATATTACAAAACTGGAGTGAGTGGTGTAAAACTTTGTGCAAATGCATGTAAAAACTCCCAAATTTTTGCGCAAGCGCTTACACTTTGCACGATCCAGTGCAAATAAAGTTGCAAAAGGACTATTTTGCCACTTTTTTGATGCCAGAATTCTGGAGTGAAAGTATGATAAATCAGGGCCATATTCTCTAACAGAGGAATGTCACAGCACAGAGGATACGAATCACAGTCTCAACATTAAACACATTTACTATTCTGGTGCGTAGACCTTTGTAAATTTGGAGTATCTTAAATCCTGCACAAGATTTGTGCTGGAATTCCGTTCGTGCCCAGAAGTTTGTCGAAAACGCCCCCAAAAAACTGCCTAGTCTTAGTTTCCGCCACCCATACGTTGCACCAAATTTTTGGTGCATAAAGCTGCTTTTAGGCCACGCCCCCTTCTCTGTGAAGCCACGCCCACTTGTCAGACTAGGCATAAAATGCTTAGAAAAGAGAGTAAAACGGTTAATGTAATGCAAAGCAGGCACACCAGAATAGATGCTCCCGAATTGTTATGACGAGGGGGATGTAGCTGGTAGACATGTCAGGAGAGATGACATGTCCCCTCTACATGTGTGTCCATGTTATGTTCTATATAAACCCTCTGTTTTTAGCTGATTTATAGATTGTTGTACTTGAGGCAATGTTATTATTGTCCATTTATTCATTGGTTAGTAACATCCATTAAGCTTATGGCAGGAGGTTGACTTATTCTTATGGGTCATACATTTTACTGCAACATTTGAAAAAATTGTATTTGACATCTAGCACAAAGCATCTTTATTAAAAATGTTGCCCAGAGGTGCAGAAGGCAGAATACAGTGAAGTACTCCTCCCGCTGGAAGTCTGAGGTTTGCTGCTGCTTGGATAAGAGCCGGCGCATCCCCTAAGTGATTTATTATATACAGTCCACTGGGCACACAGACTGACTATATAAGTGCAGTGCTGTAAGTGGTACTGCGGTATGATTTCACATGCACAGCTGGTATAAACTGCAATAACATACAGCCAGTGTAAATGAATCAGCTTCTGTAATATCTATAAGGTGGTAAACTCCCAATTATACAGTTTATGTACAGCTGCCTTCTGGGTAGGGTAGAAAATCGCTATTATACAGTAGGTTCATTGGAACTAATTGGATATATTTATCCGAATTCTAATATCGAAAACTGTGCAGTCCAAATTTGTAAGAGTTTTTATTAGAACCCTTCATAAGCTTGAAGTCTGAATGTAGTGATAAAACAATGTATTTTTCTATTTTTAATCCCTTGAAGACTGCTACTGTACATGTATGATTGAAGTCGTGTCTTCAGAGATGTCACCCGCTCTGGAGAGAGTGCCATAGCTGCCAGTTGCCTGCTGTTTCACATTCTGCGATCGGTGATAATGTCTACATTTGGCCCTTATACGCAGACTAATGTTACAGGCAATTATCGGGAATGAACTAAACATTACCAATAATTACCTGATTGTCAACAGAGATGAAGCTGCATTTACATGCAACAACCATATGGCCCCTTTCAGATGAGTGAGTTCTCCACACTCCGGAGTCGCAGCGTAATTATGCGGAAGCTCCCGTCCTGACCCCCCAGCACTGATGGGGTTGCATAGCTTTATATTGATTTATGATGCTATGTAATACTTACAGTTCTGGAATGTATTGTATAACACTGACAGCATTGTGTCAGTGTTATCCAATACATTCCATACCTCTAAGGGTAACATAGCATCATAAATCAATATAATGCTATGCGACCGTGTCAGTTTTGGGAGGAGAGGACGGGAGCTTCCGCATAGTCACGCTGCAAGTCTTATGTGTGGCACTCACTCATCTGAATAGAGCCTAAGTATGCGGATGAGCTGCTGTGGACTCTAGTCCCCTTACAGAATCATTGTTTCTAGGCAGCAGAGACCAGTTGAAACAGGAGATCTGCTTCCCAGAAACATTGATTTTAGGAGCCGGCCAAAAGATACAATCCCTCGGCATTGGCTTGTTAGTCAGTTGATTGCTGCCACCTTTACTTGGACCATCTTACTGCTCCCAATAGAGCCTGCCACAGTGTAAGGATGCTGGTAAAATGACTGTACACTGCAATACAGGAGTATTGCAGTGTATAGTACAAGTAATGTGCAGCCCCACCTCCATAGGAACACACTGAATCTCCCATAGGCTGCAATGGTGATTTATCCGATGATCACATGTTCATGTCCCCTAGGGGGACTTAACAAAAGTGTAAAAAATAAAATAAATTAAAAACCATATATATTTATATAATAATCATAGGTATCGCCGTGTTCCAAAATGCCTGTACTATTATTTGTAACAGCGGTTGCTGTGCACCGCTGTTCCCCTGCTTACCACCACGGTCCCGGGCACCGTGTTCAGTGTTAATCTGCTGCCAGTGTTTCCGTTCAGCCCTGCTCTCAGCATGCTTGCTGCTTGTTTCCTGCAGCATTTCCTTAAGAGCCGGCGCGCGTCACTTCCTGTATTTTATGGGTTGGATCATGTGACCTCGCCAACCAATCCTAGCCCTCCTCCACATATATAAGTGTCCCAGCCCCCTTTCCAAATGCCTCATTGTCAAGGGAATTAGTAGAACTACAGGTAACAGCACACTGCTAGTCAATTGCACAACGATATAAGAAATTACTGAATAAAAAAAATAATTGCTTGGTGGCCATACTTACTGCAAGGGCAGTTAGAAGCTCTTTGTGTATATAGTTGATCAAAAACATGTTGGGGCCCATCTACCGGACAACAAGGTGGCTTCTAATCAGATGGGGCCTACTCTAACATGCCTCTCCTGGGCTTACAGCCTACAATCTGGGCAAAGTAGCACCCAGCTATATCCTACACATGCCTCTCCCAGGCTATCAGCCTGCAATATGGGCAAAGTAGGATACAGCTGTACAATCTATCTAATTAAAAGCACATGGTAAATGGGCAGGAGGTGCACCGTTCAAACTCACCACCAGTATTTGCTTATATCTTTGTGCAATTGACTAGCAGTGTGCTGTGACCTGTAGTTCTACTAATTCCATTGTGTTTCAGCCAAGGTAGCGTGCACCTGCGCTCTCCAATTTACTTATTATGGAGGTGCTGGTTCGTTTGTTTTTCTTGCCTCAGTGTCAAGGTCCTTGTGTCCTGCTAAGGTTCCTGATAGCGGCTTGTGTTCATGACTCATACTTGTGGTCCTGGATTCTGTCTGCTACACGTTTGATCCCTGCCTGCTTGCCTTGACTCTCCTGTTGCTGATACGGATTGCCTGACCTGTACATGTGCTGCCTGCCCTGACCTATTGCCTGTCTGACTTCACCTCTGCCTCATCCTTTTGGTCCTGCACTATTGCTCCTGGTAACAACTCGGCCTGCTGACAATGCCTGTACCTCTGGTACCTTTCTCAGGTACCTTCTGGTCTGCCGGGACCAGCTGCCTCGTGTGCCTATCCTCCTCAGGAGGTAGCGACCTGGTCTTCCCCTTTGGAAAGTCTATCCCCACCATGATACAGCCGGCACCCGCCGTGTATGGAGCGGACTCACTGCAGCAGCCAGCTCCATACATTCCCTCTACCACTGTGACGTACCAGTACATCACAGTGGTTGAAAGGGATCTGTCACCACGATATGGGAATATTGTCTTCAGTTATACACGTGTTGTACAGCAGATAAGGAGTCCAGATCACAATATATTTTTTTTTGTTCCCCCCCCCCCCCTTCAGAATTTAAGGCAGTCCGGACTTTGCATTTCAGACAGGGGGCAGTAGGAAAGTAAGGCTACTTTCACACCTGCGGCATGGATTCCAGCAGCCTGCCGGAATTCTCCAGATCTGGCACTGCTAGATGCAAACGGAATGCCAGCCGGCCCGGTAAAGTATAATGGAGTCTGGAAGAGTTTCAGCCACAATCCAGCAAAAATGCAGAGAATGAGCCGGACAGAAACCACTGCACACTGCGGCTTGTGTCCGGCCCATTCCCGGGATTCTCTCCCGGATCAGGCGGCCAGATCTCCGTGCTGTAGATGTGAAAGTAGCCTAAAAAACTGTGATCTGGACTCTACTGTAGATAATAGTCCAGAGTTGCGGTGACAGATTCCCTTTTAAGCAGTTTCCTCATTCAGTGCTGGAACGATAGACTCACAATTATGGTTGATGTAGATCTTTTTAACTGACATGATGTCATACGTTGCTGTATGTCTGTGTAAGACTTTATCTCATCTGCTTGTACATTATTTAGTAGGAACATCTGGGAACCTGAATTTTTTAATCTTTACTCAACACTTAAAGGGAACCTGTCACCGGGATTTTGTGTATAGAGCTGAGCATATGGGTTGCTAGATGGCTGCTAGCACATCCGCAATACCCAGTCCCCATAGCTCTGTGTGCTTTTATTGTGTAAAAAAAACGATTTGATACATATGCAAATTGACCTGAGATGAGTCCTGTACGTGAGATGAGTCAAGGACAGGACTCATCTCAGGTTAATTTGCATATGTATCAAATCGGTTTTTATACACAATAAAAGCATACAGAGCTATGGGGAATGGATATTGCGGATGTGCTAGCGGCCATCTAGCAACCCATGTCCTCAGCTCTATACACAAAATCCTGGTGACAGGTTCCCTTTAAGGCTTAAATCAGCTGTTGTTTTTGACCAATGCTGACTGTATCTATAAAGTTACATTTTTGGAATTGTAGTGCTTACAGAGCTTTGAAGATAATTGTGCAAACATTTCCCTCCAGGATACTTTAGTGAAAACAATGAAAATGAAGATTGTATAAATGTTCTATACTGTCATAGGACTTTGTTGACTCCTCTGTGTAAGGGCTCGTTCACACGACCGTGCCGTTTTTTGCGGTCCGCAAATCGTGCATCTGCAGAACACGGATGGCCCCCGTGTGCCTACCGCAATTTGCAGAACTGTACAGGAGGCCTATTATAGAAATGCCTATTCTTGTCCGCAAAACGGACAAGAATAGGACAGGAATCACAATTTTTGCGGTGCCACGGAACGGAGCAATGGATGCGGACCCATTGAAATGAATGGTTCCATATACCGACCGTATGCGGAACGCAGAAAATAGCCCGTATACGGAACTCAAAATACGTTTGTGTAAAGGAGCCCTAACTGTGTAATTGTTGTTTCAATTGGTTTTTCAGAATTAGGCCGTGTTCACATCGCCGTTTATTTTTCATTTCTTCTGATCCGTCAGAAGAACAGAAAAATACATTTTAAAAACACCTGATCTTGTATTTTAAGTATCCGTTATGCACATTTGGAATTCGTTTTAGCCATTTCCATATGTGATCTGTTATTTTAGATGGGGGGGGGGGGGGAGTCCACCGTGGCCATCACTATTATGAGGGTATGTGGATGTCACTCTTAGGGCTTATGCACATAAATGTAAGAGCTCCGTGTGTACTTCGTACTGCAGATGCGGACTTGAATAGGTTTGCCATCCGCAAGATACGGCCAAAGATGGGAAATGTCCTGTCTTTTGCGGAGCAGAGGCACATATAGTAAGCCCACAGAAAGACTACGAAGCGCTTCCGTGGGCTTTGAGTCCGTACCTCCGCACTGTGAAAGACATTGCAAAAGATAAGACATGTCCTATCTTTTGCCGTACCTTGTAGATCGCGGACCCGTTCAAGTCAATGGATCCACAGCAGAGTGCACACGGCCGGTGCCCGTGCATTGTGGACCACTATTTGCGGTCCGCAGCATGGGCACAGAGCCCTTATGTTCGTGTGTATGAGCTCTTTATGAGGGCTCCACAATGAATTCAAAAAGCACATGTGTTTTATTAGCACAACTAGTGCTATCTTGAAAATACTGTCAGTATGTCAATAGCGGGGGAAAACGCTTCAGTTATGTCCCCATTCATTGTCAATGGGGACAAAACTGAACTGAAGGGATCGGAGTCACCAGAATGGATTCTGTTCCATTGTGTTCCCATGACGCACACAAAAGCGATGCAAGCAGCATTTTCGAGTGCGTCCTTGGATGCAGAGCAAGACGGATCCGTCCTGACTCTCAGACACAGAAGAAAACGTATCCGTCCCCCATTGACTTACAATGGTTTTAGAGACGGATCCGTCTTGGCCATCTTAGAGATAATACAACCAGATCCATTCATAACGGATGCAGTCGGTTGTATTATCATGACGGAAACGTGATCCATGACAGATCCAGAAAAATTGGTGGTGTGAAAGTAGCCTAAGGGCTCATGCACATGACCGTATGTATTTTGCGGTCCACAGCTGGCCTCTAATAGAACAGTCCTATCCTTGTCAGTAATGCGGACAATAATAGGACATGTTCTAATTTTTGGGGCATACGGAAACGGAATGCAGACAGAGTAACATCATTTTTTATTTTTTTTTGCGGACCGTATGCGGAACCCTTCATTTCAATGGGTCTGCAAAAAAAACAAAAACGGAAGTTACTCTGTCTGCATTCCGTTTCCGTATGCCCCAAAAAATAGAACATGTCATATTATTGTCCGCATTACTGACAACACGGAACGGACACAGAAAAAAAATACGTTTGTGTGCATGAGCCCTTACACTTTAAACCAAAACCAGGATTGGAGCCTCCACAGAGATAAACTCACTGATGGAAATCACTGACCGAACACTGACGTGTGAATGAGGCTTAACTTAGTTTTTGAGAACAACTGGTTATGAGTCACTTCCTTAGGTCTTTAGTGCAATGTTCATCTAAAAGATGCAGACACTTGAGGAAACGAGCCATAACATCCTGGAATTCCATGGGGGACATTAAAGGAATCAGCCGCCACACTTAGAATTTACCGTTTCAGAAGGAATTATCTGTGTCATACGTACTGTACATTACATGGTTAAAGTGTCAGCTGACAATGTGAATACAGGACAAGAAAAAATAAATATAGAAAAGAGCATCAGTGCCTCCGTGCTGGGTCTCCACAGATTGAACATGAACTCTGAAAATGTTGGGGGGGATTTATCAAAACTGGTGTAAAGTAGAACTGGCTTAGTTGCCCATAGCAACCAATCAGATTCCACCTTTCATTTTTGACAGCATCTTTGGAAAATTAAAGGTGGAATCTGATTGGTTGCTATGGGCAACTGAGCCAGTTTTCCGTTACACCAGTTTGATAAATATCCCCCGTCGTGTTCAGTGCAATCTACTTTATGAGGGTCCTTTATCATGCTTGTCTGTTTTTTAGAGTGTGACTCGGTTGTGTTCACATCTCCTAGATATGGCTGCCTTAGGCCTCATGCACACGACCGTTTTTTTATAAGGTCCGCAAAAACGGGGTCCGTAGGTCCGTGATCCGTGACCGTTTTTTCATCCGTGGGTCTTCCTTGTTTTTTGGAGGATCCACGGACATGAAAAATGAAAAAAAAATCTAAGTCAAGTTTGCCATTGAAATTATAGGAAAAAACGGACACGGATCACGGACACGGATCACGGACACGGATGACAATCTTGAGTGCATCCGTGATTTTTCACGGACCCATTGACTTGAATGGGTCCGTGAACCGTTGGCCGTGAAAAAAATAGGACAGGTCATATTTTTTTCACGGCCAGGAAACACGGATCACGGATGCGGCTGCCAAACGGTGCATTTTCCGATTTTTCCACGGACCCATTTAAAGTCAATGGGTCCGTGAAAAAAAACGGAAAACTGCACAACGGCCACGGATGCACACAACAGTCGTGTGCATGAGGCCTTATCCGGTGCAAATGCCGGCTGTCAGGCAGACAAAAACTATTGCATGCAACTGTATTTGTCCAGCTGAAACCCGACATTTATGCTGGAAATCGGACGGATCACATTGCAGTCAATGGGGATCTAGTGGTGAAGTAGAGGATCCAGGCAGGCTGCTCTGTGCCGGAACATCCTGCCGGATCTCAGAACGGAGATGTGAACGAAGCCTTAGACCGGCGTAGTGGATTGGCCTGTCAGTACTGGGCATAGTATTTATAAAGAGTGGCCCAGCAGGTGATGAGTTAAAGGAGTTGTCTCATTACAGACAATGGGGGGGTATATCGCTAGGATATTCCCCCATTGTCTTATAGAGAAGTGGGACGTGCATTTCATAAATGGAGCCGGCAAAGTCCCAGAGGGCACATGCGCGGCTGCCGTCCATTAATTTCTAAAGTGCCGTTCAAAAAAGCCCAGAGCTGGCTCGGCTATTTCCGTCGGGCCCATAGAAGTGAATGGGAGCGGTGGCCGGCCTTACGCTGTGCTCTCCCATTCACTTCTATGGGGAGCGCACTTGGTGGTGGCCGGACTGGAGTCCTCCAGCCATCACTTTGCGGGGCTCCTTTCACAATATAGGTGCAGGTGCCAGCAGTGGGACCCACACCTATCAGACAAAGGGGGCTTTGTATTCGTCAGAGTGCAGGGGGATTGTGTGCAATTAAACTACTTGTTGGTTGGCTCACAAATTAGGTGCAAAAAGTGCAGCTAAAAAGTTGCATATTAGATATAAAAAGTGGCGTCCATGTGCATATGTTTATGGAAAGGCACACATCACCTGCCGATGCGACTGTTTTAACAAAATTGTCGCACAGCCAAACACTAAGTAGACAAACAGAACTATGCCACCCCCGGATTGCAGTAAAAGTTAAAATGTTTTTGTGACTAATTCATGTGTAAAAAGAAAAAGGCCTACATACCGTAAATAGAACAAAATGCGACCAGAATTCTAAAACTGAACGTTGCCGAACAGGGCCATAGCTATAGGGGAAGCGGCTGCTTTGGGGCCCTGACCCAAAAGGGGGCCCATCCAGGAGCAGGAGGACTAAAATATTGTCAGGGCCCCCTCAACAGTATTAGGCCTCATGCACACGACCGTTGTGTGCATCCGTGGCCGTTGTGCCGTTTTCAGTTTTTTTTTCGCGGATCCATTGACTTTCAATGGGTCCGTGGAAAAATCTGAAGATGCACCATTTGGCAGCCGCATCCGTGATCCGTGTTTCCTGGCCGTGAAAAAAATATGACCTGTCCTATTTTTTTCACGGCCAACGGTTCACGGACACATTCAAGTCAATGGGTCCGTGAAAAAACACGGATGCACACAAGATTGTCATCCGTGTCCGTGATCCGTGTCTGTTTTTTCCTATCATTTCAATGGCAAACTTGACTTAGATTTTTTTTTTTCATTTTTCATGTCCGTGGATCCTCCAAAAATCAAGGAAGACCCACGGACGAAAAAAACGGTCACGGATCACGGACCTACGGACCCCGTTTTTGCGGACCTTAAAAAAAACGGTCGTGTGCATGAGGCCTTACACAATGAAATTATATACAGTGACAGTATAGACAGTGCATAAAACGGATGGAGCAGCTGCCGGCCCTGGTCTGTGAGAGAGCGATCTTTACTAGCCACATGAATGGGGGCGGCATGAAAGGAAGGGGTCGCTAAAAAATTACTGGTGGAGGGGGGCCCCATTCAAAAATTTGCTGTGAGGCCCAGTTATTTCTAGCTACGGCACTGTTGCCGAATGAGGCGCAGATGCCTCCAAAACATTTGCACTTTCATTAGTAAATGCGCCTAAAAAAATGAATATAGAAAAAATAGACTAGAACAGGCACAAAATAGTCTAATAAATGGCTCCCAATATATGTTAGAGAGCCCCTTTAAGCTGAAGGGTATCTCTGGTGGTTTTTATAAAGCTCAGGAAACATGAAGACATAGAATCTTAGGGAATAGTAGGTAGGTTTATGTATAAATTGCATAGAAATGGCAAACAACGGAATCCATGCAATACTGTAGTAAGTGCAGCTTATGTCACCGCTATAATGATTCACAGTACAAATAGCCCCGCATGTTCCCATGCCAGAGGAAGGAACTTTGAGAGGATGGGCTATTACATCCTGTACCAGCGAGGAGGGCTGAATATGTGTCTATATGTGCTTTATCTGAGGAAATGACATAGACTAGGTGTTCACGAGAATGACTTGGTGGTGGATACAGCTGGGACATATTTATTTTAGGGCTATTTTGTGACTCCTGCTCGTGCACTCTCAGCCTGAAGAAGCAGCGTGTACACATACGGTTCCTTCACCGAACTATGCTGGAGCTTTAAGTAGGTCAGAGGCATAGACTAGTATGACCATGGGGAAGCCTGAGATCTGTGAGGAGAACTTAAGAAGACGCAGTTCAGATAATGCAGACCAAATGCTCCGGATGTTAAATGACCTCTGACCGGTTAACCATTCACATGTGACTGGAAACATCAGAGATGTATTAATTTGTGAGGAACGCAAAGAAAAAGAGGAGTCTGGAAATATTCGGTAAGTGCATATTCAAGCTGATATTATAGCAATAATTCTCTCTAGGGGCTTAGACCTGGTAATATGGCAATAACTACTAAGACTCGGTTCACACGGATGATTTTAGGTTTGAGTATTTTTGACAGCAGGAATAGCGCATTTTGCAGAGCTGTTTTTTCTGTAAAAATACCAGAACCCTGACAGATTGTGTTATAAATCAGTAGGGTTCGCTGGAATCTGTTATATAGTGGAACTCTAAGGACCCATTTTCATGAGCAGATTATTGGGAACAAATGTTCGTATGAACGCTCATTCCCAATAATTGCCCTGTGTAAGGCCTTATTCACACATCAGTCATTCACGGACAGCGCACGGATCCTTTCATTTTAATGTGTGTATTCACACATCCGTGTTTTAGCATGGACGCATGCCATATTTTTGTCCCTGTCTATAGATCCATCCCGCCCATTATAGTCTATTGGTCTGTAAAAAAAACAGTCCCGACATGGACGCCTACCATTTAAAGGAGATGCTCGGAAAATTTATTTTCAGCTGTGTAGTGTCCGTTGGACACGGATGACACATGGAGAGCAGAAAACGGACACACGGATCCTTCACGGAAAACTTCATGGATGAATCACCTACCCTCTTATCACTGATTTTACCACAGATGTGTGAATAAGGCCTAAATGTGCTGATGATCATGAGCAAACACTTTTACGTCAGGTGATCTAATCTATTATGCGACACATAAAATCCCTGTTTCATTGCTGTGTGTGAACAGGGATGTGCTGCCTACAAACAATAAGGCCGTATGAGGACAAACCACTGTACTAACCATCGTCTGTAGATGCAACAAACAAGCTGGCAATGATCAGGATTGAACAGCTCCTGCTTATCAGCCCATGTAAGTGGGCCCTTACACTAAGGCCCCTTTCACACAGGCGAGAATTCTGTGAGGTGAATGCATTGCACCCGCACTGAATCCGGACCCATTCACTTCAATGGGGCTGTGCAGATGAGCGGTGATTTTCACTCATCACTTGTGCGTTGCCAAATCGCAGCAGGTTCTATATTCTGCGTTTTTCACACAACGCAGGCCCCATAGAAATGAATGATTATGCGTGAAAATCGCAAGCATCCGCAAGCAAGTGCGGATGCGGTGCGATTTTCACGCATGGTTGCTAGGAGATAATAGGGATGAAAGCAACCCCGGACCCTATTAAAGTGTATCCCCTGTATTATTTTCCCTTATAACATGGTTATAAGGGAAAATAATAGCATTCTTACAGAATGCTTAGTAAAATGTGGATTGAGGGGTTAAAAAAATAAATAAATTACTTACCTGTTCCAATTGATTGCGCAGCTGGCATCGTCTTCTTGCTTCTTCTTTCAGGACCTGCGAAAGGACCTTTGGTGACGTAATCAGCAACAGCGCAGGTCCTGCTGAATGAAGATAGAAGATTTCTATCTTCATTCAGCAGGACCTTTGACGTCACCGCGCTCAACACGTAGTGAGCGCGATGAAGTCACCGAAGGTCCTTTTCCTGCCAGGTCCTGCAAGAAGAAGAAAGAAGATGAGCCCGGCTGCGTGATCAAGTGGATGAGGTGAGTTACATATTTTTTTTTTTTTTTTTTTTTTAACGCCACAATGGACCTTTTACTTAGCATTCTGAATTAAGGACCATGTTATAATGGAAAATAATAAAATGTACAGAACACCGATCCCAAATCAGTCAAAAAGTCCGGGTTCGGGTCTGGATACCACAGTCAGTTTTTTATCACGCGCGTGCAAAACGCATTGCACCCGCGCGATAAAAACTGAACATCGGAACACTTTTACAATCAAAACATACTGCAGTTGCGTACCTACTCGCACGATTTTCCGGCGACGCACCCGCATCCTATCCGGCCCTCACACGCAACGCCCGTGTGAAAGAGGCCTAAGGCTATGGTCACACAGAGTATTTTGGGCGAGGATTTTGGTGCATCAAGAATCCTAACCAAAAAAACGCAAGCAGAGTTTTCCCATTGCTTTCAATTCCCCATACACGGTGTGCTATCCGCATCTGTATGTTCGTTTTGCAGCCCCAGAAAAAAGATAGAGAATGTTCCAATACATTCATCCTATAGGCCAGTGTTTCCCAACCAGTGTGCCTCCAGCTGTTGCAAAACTACAACCCCCAGCATGCCTGGACAGCCTTTGGCTGTGTGGGCATGCTGGGAGTTGTAGTTTTGCAACAGCTGGAGGCACACTGGTTGGAAAACACTGCTATAGGCTACAAAGGGGGAGATTTATTAAAACTGGTGTAAAGTAGAACTGGCTTAGTTGCCCATAGCAACCAATCAGATTCCACCTTTCATTTTTCACAGCTCCTTTGGGAAATGAAAGGTGGAATCTGATTGGTTGCTATGGTCAACTAGGCCACTTTTCCTTTGCACCAAAGTTCCCTTGTCCCTGCTACAATATCCAAAACTTTTGTGCTACTGATATTCTACTACTAACACAAATTTTATGATTTATTTTCTTATTTATCACCAGTTTATTTTTGGAAAAGGGGGAACAGTACTACATTCCAACCTGTTTTAACTGAATATGTCTGACTGTCTGGCTGCCATGGAAACATTGCCTAATGACTACAGGCACTTAGCAAACAGTCTTGCAGGTTTTCAGTTGTAGGGAGAATTGCCTTTGATACATGGGCAGAAAAGTGACTGTCAGGCTTGGTAGACTGCAGACTACCTTGTATTTCCCTTATGCCCCATGCACACGGACTGCATCCGTATTTTGCGGATACACAATTTGCAGACCCCAAAAAGGATACGGTTGTGTGTATGAGGAGTGATATTGAAGCTATTGTTCTAAACAATGTGGGTCATGTACTAACATTCTACGCTAGGTTATTTGGTGTACAAAAGTTGCAAATTTTGTCTAAATGCTATTTTGTGACACAAATTTTGGACTTTTGGGCTTTTTTTTTCAACACCAACAACATCAACATATACACCAAGAAAACTGGTGCACGTTACACCAGAAATCGACTCCAGCTCCTGGCGTGGGAAAAAAACGTCTTTTGCAAATGACCCCCATGTATAAATAAAGCTATAGCTAGGCTTTCCGTCACCTGGGGCAGATATTCATATAGCACCCCCTAATGTAAAAAACTTACCAAGGCAAAATGGCTTCTTGGCACCTTTTCTGATACCTAGCACCTGCAGAACATTCCCTGCCAGCCCCCATAGCTATACCCATGAGGACAAGCTTTACTGCATTTAAAGGGGTATTCCAGTTGGTTAACATTTTCTCTATCCACAGGATAGGGGATAACTATCAGATTGGTGGGGGTCCTACCGCTGGGACTCCCACCGATGACGAGAAAGGGGGCCCTGTACCCCCTGCTGCTCCCCTGAAAAGAACAGAGCTGCCGGTCACACATTTGCGTGGCTACTCTATTCATTTCTATGGGAATTCCAGAGATAGTGGAGCGCTGTACTCGTATATCTCCAGAACTCCCATAGAAATGAAAGGAGCAGCCATGAGCATGTGCGATCGGCTGCTCTGTTCTTTTAAGGGTAGTTGCAGGGGGTGCAGAGCCCCTGTTCTTGTGATCAGTGGGTGTCCCAGCGGTAGGACCTATGGATAGGGGATAACGTTAACCAACCCCTTTAATAGAATTGCAGGTTTGGTATAATACTACAATTGTGTTTTTTTCCCCCAGCTATGACATATTACTGTGTATGATGTAGAGCAGGCATGTCCAAACTGCGGCCCTCCAGCTTTTGCAAAACTACAACTCCCAGCATGCCCTAATAGCTGTAAGCTATCCAGGCATGCTGGGAGTTGTAGTTTTGCAACAGCTGGAGGGCCGCAGTTTGGACATACCTGATGTAGAGGATGAAAAGTGGATCAGAAGATTAGGAATATGATGTACATTGTAATGATCATGGTCACAGGGGGTGTTACAGGACAGGTAAGGAATGAGGGCCCAAGCCTGCCCAGATCCCCGAGCAAGTGCCACTTTCAGCTGTGTCTGGATCTTCAAGATGCAGAAACAGTTTAAAGATGTGGAACAGAGAACCTTTGGCTCACTGACTCCAGCAAGACACAGACTGATTTAGACCTGTGGCCTATCAAATGTTTGGAGGTTGAGCTCCCAGGAGGTCGCTGTATCTCACAGCAAGCATGAGGGAGTGGCCGCTCATCATAGGAACACGGCTAGGTGAGTTTAAGGCCTCATGCACACGACCGTTGTGTGCATCCGTGGCAGCTGTGCCGTTTTCCGTTTTTTTTCGCGGACCCATTGACTTTCAATGGGTCCGTGGAAAAATCGGTAAATGCACCGTTTGGCAGCCGCATCCGTGATCCGTGTTTCCTGGCCGTGAAAAAAATATGACCTGTCCTATTTTTTTCACGGCCAACGGTTCACGGACCCATTCAAGTCAATGGGTCCGTGAAAAATCACGGATGCACACAAGATTGTCATCCGCGTCCGTGATCCGTGTCCGTTTTTTCCTATCATTTCAATGGCAAACTTGACTTAGATTTTCTTTTCATTTTTCATGTCCGTGGATCCTTCAAAAAACAAGGAAGACCCACGGACGAAAAAACGATCACGGACCTATGGACCCCGTTTTTGCGGACCTTAAAAAAAACCTGTCGTGTGCATGAGGCCTAAGGTTTATTTTTTGTTACCGATCCGTGAGTGTGGACCCACTGTGCCAACTAACTGGTTTGACTTTAGGCTACTCCTAAGGGTGTTATTCCGGAACTTCCCTGGTATTCACACTTTAACCCATGTACAGTACATGGATCTAGACTTTGCTGCAGGAGATAAACCGGACCACTACCTTTTTGGATAGTCTTTGTGTAGTTGGCAGCTCACCCACTGAGGTCAGGGGCTCTGGTGCAAGCATCGGGAGCTCAAGGTACAGAAAATGCACCAAACAGCAGTGCAGTCTCTTTTGTTCATTCATTTTGCATTGTATTAATTTATTAAAAATAAGCTACTGTATTAACGTTTCTATTTTTGAAATAATTCTTACTTTTCAGCATATTTTTCCATGCCTTTTGTACAGTACTGTATTTTCTGACATTAGTACTGCAATTGTCCAAAATGAACGTATATAGCGAGCATTTGGAAGCATTAAAATTAGTCCCAAGTGGCTGTGGAGTATTTTTTGCAATAGTGAGATGTTCCTCAGATGGTGGAGCTGTGCTTGACTTTTTCCCTCTACAATAAGTAAAGCCGTTACATGTGTTTAAAGGAGATAACTGTTGAGAGGGTATGAATTCGGCAGAGCCCCTACTTAAAATTTTCATACTGATGCCCTTATTTTATTTTCAGATGAAAATTCTCCTGCAAACTTTTGGGATTCGAAAAACAGAGGTGTAACTGGAACTCAAAAAGGACAAATTGTCTGGAGAATTGAGTCTGGTCCCTATTTTATGGAACGTAAGTAACCTTTATATTTGGGGATTGTAAGTTGGTAAAATAAAATTTATTATGATGATTTGCGCCTGTTTTGGTTATATTTCATGTGTGTTGGGCAGACATTTCTCTTTAGTCACATTTATTGTTATGATTGCGACTTGTCTAAGATTTTGCAAGGTATTTGCACATGTTTATTTTTTCTGTCTATTTCGTTGATGGGGCTAAGTGTTTCGTCATTGGAAAAGTGCGATTTATGTTTTTGACTTTTTTACGTATTAATGTGATTTGTAAAAGTGTGCAAAAAGGCGTATGTTGCCTCTCCTAGTCAGATCTTTTGCGACTCAACTGATGGTGAAAGTCATAAAAAAAACTAGAAAACTTTCTTACACATTACATTTGCGACCTTCTAAATCCACAGCGGCCATAAATTACACATACTAATTATGACACATCTTTCAGAAATCTTAAAAGAATGGCAACAACTCAAATAGAATCACATGATGAATTGAAGAAAATTATACTTTCTAACAATAGAAAAACAGGTGCAAAAATACTCGTACAGGAAAGGCATACAATTATAATAGCATGATAAAGGTGCCTCTTTGAAAAAGTACAGGAGGGGGTATATATCTTACCCTGGATGCTCAGAGGTAAAAAGAATCCTGGAAATTGTGGTTTGCGGAGGCACTTTTCTTTACAGTGTTTTATGGGCTGGATGTGCGGAATGGCAGTTAGTTGTTGGTAATGGAACTTGAAGTACACCACTTTCCCCTAGTCCAGTGATGGCTAACCTCCAGCACTCCAGCTGTGGTGAAACTACGACTCCCAGCATGCTCGATTGTACATTTTGGGAGTCATACTTTTACCACAGCTGGAGTGCCGAAGGTTAGCCATCACAGCCCTAGTCCGAGGCAAACCAAGGTGTAGCTGCTGGGTTCATTACTGTGGGGATAAATAAAGGACTGAAATGTTTATTCCGTGTCAGAGCCTGAAAGCTGCATGATCTGTTGCATGAGTAAAGTCTGATCTGTGGTCTGCTGTATTCCTAAGTGAGGAAACCTATGATCAGTTAGCGCCCAGACGGGCAGATGTTTTCTTTATGTTGTTATGAAGCTGCTTAAAGTGACTGCATAACTTTGGCTGCCTTGATATTATTTTAGAAGAACAATAAACAGTGTTGGACTTTTAACCTGTTGGAGCCTGTGGATGTCATCACCAAACCCACCCCGACGCCCAAATCGCAACAGTAGCACAGCATACTTTGCCCCTGTCACATCTGTGACAGGTCTCAGAAGGTCTGAAAGATTATCTACGCATTAGTGATCTGACAGCCTCTTTTGGTTTCACTTTGTCTGTGTGTTGCTGGTACGTCCACACCTCCTTTTCAGGTGTGGATCATGTGACCTTTACCTCGCCCTATTTAGTCTGATTTTACTCATCACTCCTTGCTTGGGATAGCTTTATTTGGTTTTGGAAGAGCTGGAGTGTGGTTCTTGTTGGAGTCCTGTTCATCCATCATCCTCAGAAGTTAAGTGTTCCGCTTGTTGTGTTTTGTATCCCCCCCCCCCAGGTTGTTTACTAGGCCTCAGTGAGACGCTAGTTCCTTCACCAGGGAAGGAATAGGTGGTCTCTGCCCTGTCATTATCTTTAGGGCATCCAAGGGTCACCAGGGTTTTCTAGGTTCCTGTGTATGGGCATCTTTACCATCGAGAGGTGCCCATACGGATAGGAGTTAGGGCCAGGAGCAGGGTTTTATAGGTGGTGACCCTTTTCCTTCCCTAGCGGTGAGGCCTAGTGTCTTTCCCCTTCCTTCTTGTTGTCTTTTGGTGTTCTCCCCTACTACATCCGTGACAGCCCCTGTCTGAAACATATTCTACAGCTATATCAGTTGTATAAAATGTGTCTAAGCACAATACAATAAATAAGTCACAAATGTAACTTAGTGCAGAAGATTTCTGTCCGGCAATGATGACGGTCCTTTGTTTTATCTGTCATGCATTTATCCAATGATGAAGAGAAGGCATCCCAGAACAACCACAGTTGAAATGCCCCTAGAGAAGCAACCCCAAATGCATCTCCCTATCTGAAATCCATAAGCATCAGTTCCCAGAGTACATGGGCAGCTCAGGGATCAAGTTTGACAAAGCAGGGCTCAGTGGGATAGACTTTTTAAACAATTTTTTTCACTGATGATTTGATTAAGGTCTTCTGCATACGAATGTGTGCAACCCATGGGCACGCTGCGGCCCGCAAATTGCGGGGCCGCAATGCACGAACAGCAACCGTGGGGCAGCCGCAGTGGATCGCAGACCCATTCACTTTAATTGGTCCGCGATCCGCCTGTTCTGCAAAAAGATAGGACGTGTTCTATCTTTTTGCGGAACGGAAGTACGGGACGAAACCCCACAGAAGCACTCCGTGCTTCCGTTCTGCACCATTCCGCATCTCCGGATTTGCCGACCCATTGTAGTGAATGGGTCCGCATCCGTGATGCGGAATGCACAAGGAACGGTGCCCGTGTATTGTGGATTCGCAAATGCGGTCCGCAATATGGCAACAGGCAGCACACGTTCGTGTGCAGGAGGCCTAAGAACTCAATGCTCGGTCAGGGCTACTGCGTCTACCACTATTTAGGTGCTTCACTTCCAGAAGTGAGGCGGAATGGGCACCATCAGAAAAAAAAAATCTGAGGCCTCCTTAAAACACTGCTTGGACGAACACTTTAAAAGCGGAGAGAGCAGTAAAGGATGTCCTCATATTGATAACAATACACGGCAATGGCAGCACACCCATCCTAGCATGAAGTATCAGTACAGAGACCTCAAAACCAGACTGCATCATAGACTATAAGTATATGGGTGGGGTAGACCTGTCATATCAAGTTCTAAACCTGTACAGTACTATGTGGTAATCAAAGGTGTGGTACGAGAAACAAGCCGTGCCCATTATACAGATGGCGGTATATAATGTATACAAGCTATGGTGATATGTAGGCCAGAGGAGAACTTTCCCGGAATTTCAAAAGGTGAACACCCTAATATCTAGAGATCAGGAAGGGTGGACCAATACTGGAAGTGAGACCACAAGGATTGTACCAGAGCAACATTTCTCTGGCTCAATTCTACTAACTGGCAAGAAGGTAAAATGGTCAAAAAAGGTGCACAGTGTATTCAAAGAGGGGGCTAATGAAGGACACTGTTACCCTGGGTTCACACCTGAGCGTTTCTGAGACGCGCGTTTTACGCGCGTATTTGTCGCACGTTTTTATGCGCGTTTTTTGCAATAGTAAACGCGCGTTTGACGCGCGTTTGTGTGATTGACTGCAGTGTTGTCCAATGAGTCTATGGGCCAAAACGCGCGACAAACGCCCAAAAAAAAGCTCAAGAAACGCGCTGTAAAACGCTTAAGTGTGAACCAGGGCCATAGTGAAGCATTGGTTTTCACGTGTTGAGCGTTTTACAGCGCGTTTGAACGCGCTGTAAAACGCTCAGGTGTGAACTTAGGGTTAAACCAAGTCTGAAAGAATGTTTTGAAATTGATCACATCCTTTAGGCCCCTTTCACACCGGCGAGTTTTCCGTGCGGGTGCGATGCGTGCGGTGAACGTATTGCACCCGCACTGAATCCTGACCCATTCATTTCTATGGGGCTGTGCACATGAGCAGTGATTTTCACGCATCACTTGTGCGTTGAGTGAAATACGCAGCATGCTCTATATTGTCCGATTTTCACGCGACGCAGGCCCCATAGAAGTGAATGGGAAGCGTCAAAATCGCATAGCATCCGCAAGCAAGTGCGGATGCGGTGCGATTTTCACGCACGGTTGCTAGGAGACGATCGGGATGGAGACCCGATCATTATTATTTTCCCTTATAACATGGTTATAAGGGAAAATAATAGCATTCTGAATACAGAATGCATAGTAAAACAGCGCTAGAGGGGTTAAAAAAATAAAATAAATAATTTAACTCACCTTAGTCCACTTGATCGCGAAGCCCGGCATCTCCTTGTGTCTCCTCTGCTGAACAGGACCTGGGGTGAGCATTAAATAGAGGTTAAGGACCTTTGATGACGTCACTCCGGTCATCACATGGTCTTTTACCATGGTGAATCACCATGGTAAAAGATCATGTGACGTACCATGTGATGACCGGAGTGACGTCATCAAAGGTCCTTAACCTCTATTTAATGCTCACCCCAGGTCCTGTTCAGCAGCGGAGACACAAGGAGATGCCGGGCTTCGCGATCAAGTGGACTAAGGTGAGTTAAATTTTTTTTTTTTTTTTTTTAACCCCTCTAGCGCTGTTTTACTATGCATTCTGTATTCAGATTGCTATTATTTTCCTTTATAACCATGTTATAAGGGAAAATAATACAATCTAAAGAACATCAATCCCAAGCCCGAACTTCTGTGAAGAAGTTCGGGTTTGGGTACCAAACATGCGCGATTTTTCTCACGCGAGTGCAACGCATGACAATGTTTTGCACTCGCGCGGAAAAATTGCGCATTTTCCCTCAACGCACCCGCCTCTTATCCGGGCAAAAAAACTGACACCCGTGTGAAAGAGGCCTTAAGTTTTAATTTTATTGTATGTCCTTTTTATGCACCGTAATGTACTCCACAGAACTTATGCCTCTCCAAATGCTGCATACTTCTTATTCTTTTCTGAGCCCCGTTGTGTGCCCGGGCAGCAGATAACAGCCCCATGTGGAGTATTGCCGTCCACATGTCTGGTGTACATTTCCATTGGCACAATCTGTGTGCAACATTGTTACTGTACGTACACTTCTTTCTTATTTTAAGCATGTAGAATTTTTATTGCTCAAAGTCTTTGTAGCTCCAGTGTCGGAAACAGGTGCTGGAACTAAAAAGCTATGTCCATTGTGCAGTGGACATTGCTTGTAATTGCAGCTCTGATCTCATTCACTACAGGTGTTTGACCCCACCAGTCTGATATTGATGGCCTATCCTGGCGAAAAGCCATCAATATTTAAATCGTAGACAGCCTCTTTAAGAAGAGTAGTTTCCAAAGTGGGGTCACTTCTTAAGTGGTGTCTGATATTTTCACAACTCTGGGCTTTTGTAATCCTAGAACAGTGCAGTAACTAGGCCTCAAATTTCGTATGGCAGTATTGCAGTACCCTGGAGAACCAGATTAACAAATTGTGGGGTGGTTGTCTTCATTGGCACAAGCTGGGCACAATATATTTGCCACTTCAATGGCATATCTGAAAAGACATTTCTTTCTGCACCATCCGCTGCACATTAGCTTTAGCAGAACAAATGTGAGGTTAAAATGCTCACTACCAGTGATGGCAAGGTAGCAGTGTTCGCCAGTGAACACATGCGGGCTGCCATCTTGACTCACCCGTCCGGCGATGCACAGGTAAGCCCTTACCTGTGCCTGTACCAGGAGCCGGTCTGAAATCAAATGCGGTCACCGGGAGCAGGCAGTTCCCAGAACAGCCCGATGAAGGCCCCCGGCGGCTGTTCTCGGAACTGCCTGCTCCCGGTGACCGCATTTGATTTCAGACCGGCTCCCGAAACAGGTAAGGGCTTACCTGTGCATCGCCAGACGGGTGAGTCAAGATGGCAGCCCGCATGTGTTCGCTGGCGAACACTGCGAACTGACCATCACTTCTCACTACACCCCAAGATGAATCCATTAACGGGATTGGCCTATCTGGGACATTGATGACATATAGCTAAGATGTGCCATCAGTGTCAGGTGCCACGTCTGGGACCTTCTCTCATCTCCAAAATGATGCCAAAAAGTGGCAGTTTCAAAAATAGCGTTACAAGTTGTGCTTTGCTTTTTCTCCTTATACCCTGCTTGAAAATGAAAAAAGTGGGGCTAAAACAATGTTTTATTGGAAAAACTGTATTTTTTTTCATTTGCACGACTAATAAATTCTGTGAAACATCTATAGGGTCAAAACAATCACTATACCACTAGATAAATTCCTTAGGAGGTGTAATCCCAAAATGGGGCTACTTCTTGGGGGTACTTTTCTAACAACAACAACAGAACCAATACTGCTACCTCAGAGGCTCTAGAAATGCAACATGGCATCGAATAACCATTTCAGAAAATTCTTCGCTTCAAAAGCCAAATAGTGCTGCATCCCTTCGGAAGACTGGTGTGTTGCATATTTTCTGGGAATGTCCTGTGCTAGCTGGCTTTTGGTCGGAGATGCAGTACATCACATCTAGGTTCACTACTGATGTATTACCCAAAACACCTGCATTCTTCCTAATACATCTCAGTGAGGTTCCTTTGTCTACATATCTGCGGTCTGTGGTGAGACATCTGGTTAAGACAGCGAGAGCTTGCATTCCATCTTTGTGGAGATCTCCACCTATCTCTCTCCATCTATCTCTCTATTCTTCAGCAAGATACAGGAGATCATGAGAATGGAGGACCTTACCGATTCAAGGGTACTCATGCTAAATTCCTCAAGTCTTGACATTACTGGATTTGCTTTCAGGAATCAGTGAAATACCGTTCTCTAATCTCTTCGTAATAAGTGATTGCCGCTTTTTTTTTCTCCCTACCTCTCGTTCCATACCTAATCCCCCCTCCACTACCTCAGTTCCTTCCATCGTCACTCCCCTATTCCTAAATGTCCATATAAGGGTTCTATAAGCTCTTTTGGCACAGAGCTTTTTGTTGCATTCCCTGGGAAGCCATGTTATGTCTCCTCAGGATATTGTTTTGATGAGTTTTTGTTCTTTCAGATACTGTACTGGGTTTTGAGACCTTTGATTGTTCTATGGCTATATGTTCTAGAATCCCATGTTGAAGGATGTCGATAGCAGTCTACATATTCCGTCTGCACATTCAGTTTTTGTGTATTGAAAAAGTTAAAGAATTAAAAAGACTAGTGTGTGCCCAAACAGAGGTTTATGACCACATATAGGATATTGATGTCCTTGAGAAAAATGTTGTTGCAAATTGTGTTATTTTTCTCTTGTGACTTTATTTTCAAAAGAGGTAACAACACCCCTAGATAGGTTCCTTGAGGGGTGACGTTTCCAAAAATAGTACCTGGAATATATCTTAATGGGAACCTGTCACGTTGAACATGGTGTTCGAGCTCCAGGCAGCATATTATAGAGCAGCAGGAGTTGAGCAGATTAATATATAGTTTTCTTGGAAAATATTCAGTAAAACTTGTGTTTTATTGATTTGAATCTCTTCTTATTCTGCTCTTTGAAGTCCAGGAGGCGGAGCCTTCCCTCTATGACTGTGTATACAGATATAGTTGTCAATCACTGATAGGACCGCCTCCTGGACTTGTAAGGGCAGAATGGGCAGGAATTTATATGAAAGAAATAAAAGATGTACAGAATCTTTTTCCACAAAGTGTTTATCAATCTGCTTAGCCCCTCCTGCTCTATAACATGCTGCCAGCAGACTACTTCACATTTATATGGTGACAGGTGCCCCGAAATCCATCAGGTGCTTGCTCCTTCATTTCTAACAGCAGAATCAGGGTAATAAATATTGAGTTTTATTTCTCCGTTTACACCTGCAGTGTTACAGAAACAAAAATCATTCCCAGAGAACCCCTTTGATGGATTGCTTCCGCTGTCCTGTGTCAGTGTGCAGTTTAAAGGGACACTGTCAGGCCTTCTGAGCATAATTAGAACTTTATATGCCCTCCTAGGTCTTGTAATAAGTTTCCAATTCATATAAGTATTATCCCTGTGCGCATTGTAAACAGTGAAAAATAATCTTTATAATCACCTGTCAATCAACTGTCCTTTATGCCCAAGGGGCGTTCTTTGCGCCGCATTTGTGCCCAGCCACGCCCCAACTGCCGGATCCTTAGAGATGCCCATCTTTTTAGAATTCACTTCGCTGGGCGGTATTTTCCTGTCCCTGACATTCGGAGATCCCGCGCATGCCTGAAACGAAGTTACGGTCATCGGCCTCAATAGGGGACGCAGGCGCAATGTGATCCCGGCGAGTGAGGGTGCCAGCCGCATGCACAGGATCTCGGAATGCCAGGGACAGCAGAAGCCGCCCAGCGAAGTGAATATTGATGAGCTGGGCGGTGCTTCAAAACGGCATTTGGGGCGCGTCTGGCTGGGCAGAAGTGAAGCTGAAACGCCGCCCCTTGGGCCCACTTTTTAAGGACCAGTTCAGTTCTGAAGTCACTTTGTGGGGCTTACATAGTGGAAACCCCCATAAATGACCCCATTGTAGAAACTACGCCCCTTAAGTTACTCAAAACCGATTTTACTAACTTTGATATCCCTTTAGGTTTTCCACAAGAATTAAAGGAAAATGGAGATTACATTTTTAAATTTAACTTTTTTGGCAGATTTTCCATTTTTTTCTTTAACACTTCGAGGGTTAACAGCCAAACAAAACTCAATATTTATTATCCTGATTCCTCAGTTTACAGAAACATCTCACATGTGGTTGTAAACTGATGTAAGGGCACACAGCAGGGCGCAGAAGAAAAGGAGGGCCGCTCTATATTACATTTTTTTGTGAGGCAAGGTAACCAAAAAATGTCTGTTTTGGCACCTGTTTTATTTTTTACAACATTCATCTGACAGGGTAGATCATGTGCTATTTTTATAGAGCAGGTTGTTACGGACACAATGATATCAAATATGTCTACTTTACTTTGTTTCAATTTTACATAATAAAGCATTTTTGAAAGAAAAAATGTTTTTATTTCTCCATTTTCTGAACGCCTTTTTTTTATTTTTTTGTCTTATGCAGGGGCTAGTTTTTTTGCAGGAAGAGTTGACTTTTTATTGGTACCATTTTTCGGTACATATCATTTTTTGATCATTCATTATTACACTTTATGTGGCAAGGTGACCCAAAAAATTGGTCATTTTGGCACAGTTTTTATTTATTTATTTTTACAGCGTTCACCTGAGGGGTAGGTCATGTGAAATTTTTTATAGAGCAGATTGTTACGGACGTGGCAATACCTAATATGTATATCTGTTCTTATTTATTTAAGTTTTACACAATAAGGCCTCATGCACACGACCGTTGTTTTATTCCGTGTCCGTTGTGTCATTTTTCGTGATTTTCTGCGGACCCATTGACTTTCAAAGGGTCTGTTGAAAACTTGGTTAACCGCATCCGTGATCCGTGGTTCCAGTTCGTCAAAAAAATATAACCTGTCCTATTATTTTTGCGGAAAACGGTTTGCGGACCAATTGAAGTTAATGGGACCGCCAAAAAAACGCTGAGGCAAACAACATTGTCATCCGTGTCCGCGTCTGTTTTTTTCCTATCATTTGCATGGCAAACCTGTCTTAGACTCTTTTTTTACTTTCCTTTATGTCTGGTGGTCCTCCAAAAATAAAGGAAGACACACAGAAACAAAAACGGAACCCCATTTTGCGGAACGGAACACAACAACGGTCGTGTGCATGAGGCCTAATAGCATTTTTTAAACCAAAAAAATTATGTTTTAGTGTCTCCATAGTCTGAGAGCCATAGATTTTTTATTGTTTGACTGATTGTCTCAGGTAGGGTCTCATTTTTTGCGGAATGAGGTGATGATTGGATAAGTACTATTTTGGGGGAATATGCCTTTTTGATCGCTTGGTGTTGCAATTTTTGTGATCTAAGGTGACAAAAAATTGCTTTTTTTACACCATTTATTATTTATTTTTTTTACGGTGTTCACCTGAGGGGTTAGGTCATGTGATATTTTTGTAGAGCAGGTTGTCATGGACACAGCGATACCTAATTTGTATAGTTTTTTTTTATTTATTTCACTTTAACACAATAATAGCATATTTGAAACAAAAAAAATATGTTTTAGTGTCTTCATGTTCTGAGAACTATATTTTTAATTTTTTTTTTGAGCAATTTTCTTATGTAGGGTCTAATTTTTTGCGGGATGAGGTGACTGTTTTATTGGTACCATTTTGTGGGACATTCGCCTTTTTGATCGCTTGGTGTTGCACTTTTTGTGATGTAAGATGACAAAAATAGCTTTTTTTGACAGTTTTTTTTAATGGTGTTTTTCGGAGGGTGTGGATCATGTGATATATGTATAGAACTGGTCGTTACGGACGCGGCGATACCTAATGTATGTTTTTTTTTGGTTTTTTTTTTCTATTTTTATTATAAAATCTGGGGAAAGGGGCATTTTTTCTCTTTTTTTACTTGAAACTTTTTTTTTTTTATTAAAAACACATTTTTTTACTTTTTTTTTTATAAACAGTTTTTTTTGTCCCACTCTGAGACTTTAACTTTTGGGGGTCTGATCCCCTCTGCAATGCATTACAATACATCTGTATTGTAATGCATTTCCTGTTAGTGTATTGCACTGAGTCATACACTAACAGGTTGCCTAGGAGACCGGGCCTGAGGCTGGATCTCCTCGGCACCCGTAGAAGGCAGGTCCCGATGCCGTGCAAGGCATTCGGCAGCCTCTGCACGGCATCGGGCTGCCTTGTCACCCATCGGGGACCCGCCACAGCAGCGCGGGGACCCAATACTCAGCAAACCCCTTTTTTGTTGCGGTCAGCGCTGACTGCAGCATAGAAGGGGTTAATCCGCCACTTGATATTAAGTGAAGTATCTGATAAACAGCTGAGTATTGCTGTATAACTCAATACTGTTATGAGACGCACAGGAGTGAGTGAAGCCACAGAAGGAGGTGCTCACAGTAAAAAGGATTCGCCCCTCCTTTACAAGTAAAAACAGTATCAATTAGTATACTGGGCACTCACACTATAGGTAGAACCATAAAATAGCACAATGTTTTAATGATCAAGTGGATAGTTTTATTAGTAACTTACTGTTTCTAATGATAAAATAAAATACAATAATAAAATACAATATTAATACAGTACACTGGAATATTTATCGGTCAATAGGGTACATTAGTATAAATGCGCTAGACATTAGACTACAACTATCTAAAAGTAAATAAATTATATAATACACAAAGATAAGGGTGGATATTCAAGAATCGCGAATTTAATGGCACTTGCTGATATGTCCTAAACAGGTAAGTACTGGCCAAGGAAATGAAGAATGATATTGGGACGAAGTCTCCGAAAAGACCGATGGTGCAATGTGGAGCAATGTACTGGTACAGTGAGAGTTTTAGTGCGGCGTCCCGCTTCTACTCACTGTTCGGTGATTGCTGGTAAGGATTACGCTACTGCAATTCCGGTTCTCTGTGTCACCTAAAGTTCCTTCTCAGGTTAGCTCCGCTGCCGGTTTAAGTGGCTCTGGGCATCGCTCCGTACGTTTAAAGAGCCGATGTCCTCCAAGCCTGTGTTAGCCTGCTTCCACGCTGCATCTGATATACGGTCACAGAGTGGAAATGTGCTCGCTCTCCGACTGCAAGAGGTTCGAGCTTCCAGTGAATCAGCGTGGCAGGTTCTCCCAGATGATGTTCCGGCTTCTCAGCGTCAACCTAGAGGGATTTTTTTCTATGCTAGGTGCAACAAGAGTTCATGTAGAAATACGATGGGGGTCTTGAATCAAACGCGTTTCGGGGCTTCACGTTGCCCCTTACTCAGTGATAAACAATCCCCCTTACGAAAGGCCTTTTTATTTAAAATGTTGTGCTGATTCCAATTTTCCAATTTGCGATTACTCCTCCTATTTTTCACATTCTGATACCAATCAGTGCGATGTAAGCTGGGGAGTCTTTGTTACATTTATCAAGATATATCTCTTTTCTCTTATTCACATTTCTCATTTTACCTTCCGATTCTATGTATGTGCCGTTATTTAATCCATACATCAAAGAGCATTAGTGCAAAACAAAGAGCTTATCTCAACACAAATATCCAGGAAATAATGTTCACTTTCTTTATAAACATATATATATATATATATATGTGTATAGATGTAACAACCATATAGATATATATATAGATAAACAAAAAGGACATATTTCATTAATATCCTCATTATCCATATAGTTAACTTTCTGTTCTATTGCATTAAATGGTATAAAAATATATATAAACGAGGATGTATTTTATAAAAAGCATAAAATATATATATATATATATATATATATATATATATATATATATATAAATATATACTGCCTGAGGAAAATCCCATTGAGAGGATTGAAACGTCGCATGCTTGGTGAATAAAGTCTTTTTTTACTTTCTTACAACCTGGATGTGCTGCGGAATTTCTTATTTTTATAAAAATATATATACAGATATATAAATGCAAATAACAAGCATCATATTTTCAATTTTTTTTATAATCTTTCACTATTTTAAAATGCCATAAAAAATTTTTATAAAATTATTTTTAAAAAATTATTTAATTATTTAAGCTCCTTCTTTCATCTTTTTAGCTATTTATCATTGATTGTTTCTAGCAGTTTTTAGTTTTGACAGTTCACTCGTATTCCTTCTTGTCAAGAGTGGTGATGGGGGATTCAATAATCTTTGGCTTTGACGGTGTGGTTAGGTAAGTAGCTTAAGTACTTTGGTAGCACCAACGATAAAAAGAAAGGATACAAATAATAAAAGTATACAAAAATGGCTTAATATGGAGGGTTTCCATAGATGCGGTAAGTGCGGAAATTGCAAGGAAACCACATTTCCCCGCAAAATTAAAGAAGTTACGTCTAGGACAAATAATTACAAACATATAATAAAAGAATTTCTTACTTGCAACTCAGAAAACGTTATCTATATTATTGAGTGCCCATGCGGTCGTCAATATGTGGGAAGAACCAAAAGAACCTTAAAAAAACGCATTTCTGAACATTTTGCGAACATTAAGAAAGGTTTGGACACACATGCTCTGTCTAAACATTTTAAATTAAAACATGATAAAAACCCAAAAGGACTAATATTCGCAGCTATAGACAAAGTGGAGAAAGGATGGAGGGGCGGAGACCATATAAGTAAGATGTCAAGGCTAGAAACGCAAAGAATTTATGAACTGAACACATTAATGCCGGGTGGATTGAATGCAGAATTCGAGTTGTTCGGATTTCTGTAAATTGAGGGGGGTGTCCCCCGCGGACGGCAAAACCCTTCCCAGTGTATATACTCTGGGGGGTTCGGCCGTTCGCGAGGCACATCCACCTCTAACCACACCGTCAAAGCCAAAGATTATTGAATCCCCCATCACCACTCTTGACAAGAAGGAATACGAGTGAACTGTCAAAACTAAAAACTGCTAGAAACAATCAATGATAAATAGCTAAAAAGATGAAAGAAGGAGCTTAAATAATTAAATAATTTTTTAAAAATAATTTTATAAAAATTTTTTATGGCATTTTAAAATGGTGAAAGATTATAAAAAAAATTGAAAATATGATGCTTGTTATTTGCATTTATATATCTGTATATATATTTTTATATATATATATATATATATATATATATATATTTTTTATGCTTTTTATAAAATACATCCTCGTTTATATATATTTTTATACCATTTAATGCAATAGAACAGAAAGTTAACTATATGGATAATGAGGATATTAATGAAATATGTCCTTTTTGTTTATCTATATATATATCTATATGGTTGTTACATCTATACACATATATATATATATATATATGTTTATAAAGAAAGTGAACATTATTTCCTGGATATTTGTGTTGAGATAAGCTCTTTGTTTTGCACTAATGCTCTTTGATGTATGGATTAAATAACGGCACATACATAGAATCGGAAGGTAAAATGAGAAATGTGAATAAGAGAAAAGAGATATATCTTGATAAATGTAACAAAGACTCCCCAGCTTACATCGCACTGATTGGTATCAGAATGTGAAAAATAGGAGGAGTAATCGCAAATTGGAAAATTGGAATCAGCACAACATTTTAAATAAAAAGGCCTTTCGTAAGGGGGATTGTTTACCACTGAGGAAGGGGCAACGTGAAGCCCCGAAACGCGTTTGATTCAAGACCCCCATCGTATTTCTACATGAACTCTTGTTGCACCTAGCATAGAAAAAAATCCCTCTAGGTTGACGCTGAGAAGCCGGAACATCATCTGGGAGAACCTGCCACGCTGATTCACTGGAAGCTCGAACCTCTTGCAGTCGGAGAGCGAGCACATTTCCACTCTGTGACCGTATATCAGATGCAGCGTGGAAGCAGGCTAACACAGGCTTGGAGGACATCGGCTCTTTAAACGTACGGAGCGATGCCCAGAGCCACTTAAACCGGCAGCGGAGCTAACCTGAGAAGGAACTTTAGGTGACACAGAGAACCGGAATTGCAGTAGCGTAATCCTTACCAGCAATCACCGAACAGTGAGTAGAAGCGGGACGCCGCACTAAAACTCTCACTGTACCAGTACATTGCTCCACATTGCACCATCGGTCTTTTCGGAGACTTCGTCCCAATATCATTCTTCATTTCCTTGGCCAGTACTTACCTGTTTAGGACATATCAGCAAGTGCCATTAAATTCGCGATTCTTGAATATCCACCCTTATCTTTGTGTATTATATAATTTATTTACTTTTAGATAGTTGTAGTCTAATGTCTAGCGCATTTATACTAATGTACCCTATTGACCGATAAATATTCCAGTGTACTGTATTAATATTGTATTTTATTATTGTATTTTATTTTATCATTAGAAACAGTAAGTTACTAATAAAACTATCCACTTGATCATTAAAACATTGTGCTATTTAATGGTTCTACCTATAGTGTGAGTGCCCAGTATACTAATTGATACTATTGCTGTATAACGTCCTCTATTACTGCATCTGCTTTTGCAGCCCCTCTCTCTCCTTCTTGATGGCCAGGACCAGGTGAGATGTCTATGCAGGAACCTGGCCCTGTCAGGGAGAGGGAGGGGCCACAGAGGAGCAAGGCTGCACAGAGTAGTTTGGGCCTACCCTCGGTGCACTTAACTTCCCTTTTGCATATGGATAAAAAAGAAAAAAATCTCCAGAATGAAGAAACAGATCGTCAAGTGAAATGTATCATTCTATTCAGCTGAGCTAGTCCTACAAGGCATTGCGCCTGATTTAAAGAGGATCTTTCACCGATTTTTACACTGTGAACTAAGTATACAGACATGGAGAGCGGCGCCCGGGGATCTCACTGCACTTACTATTATCCCTGGGCGCCGCTCCGTTCTCCCGCTATGCCCTCCGGTATCTCCGGCCACTTATAGTAGGCAGAGATTTCAGTCACAAAGTTATGATAGGCGGAGTCTGCCCTTGTTCTGCTCTAGCGCTGGCTAATCGCAGCGCAGAGCTCACAGCCTGGGAGGTTATTCTCTCCCAGGCTGTGAGCTCTGGAATGCGATTGGCCAGCGCTACAGAAGAGCAAGGGCAGACTCCGCCTACTATAACTTAGGGAGCGGAGATACCGGAGGGCATAGCGGGAGAACGGAGCGGCGCCCGGGGATAATAGTAAGTGCAGTCAGATCCCCGGGCGCCGCTCTACATGTCTGTATACTTAGTTCACTATGTCATAATCGGTGAAAGGTCCTCTTTAAACTTTGAATATCCTGGCGATAAGTTCTCCTGCACATGAACGTGTGCGCCCCTCCGCAATAAACGGGCACCATTGCGTGTGCATTCCACATCACTGATGCGGACCCATTCACTTCAATAGGTCTGCAAATCCGGAGATTCGTAACGAAAGCAGGGAACCCTACGGAAGCACTACGGAGTGCTTCCGAGGGGTTTCGTCCCGAAACTTCCTTTCCGCAAAAAGATAGAACATGTCCTATCTTATTGCGGAACGGCCGGATCGCGGACCCATTAAAGTGAATGGGTCCGCGAGCTGCTGCGGCCCCCCCACGGATGGTCGCAGCATGACCACGGGGCGCACACATTCGTGTGCAGGAGGCCAAAGGCTACTTTCACACACAGGGAAAAATGGACGCGTGACGCTCTTATTTTTTTTTTTTTTTTTTTTTAATGGCCGTCACACGTCCGCTTTAATGGTAGTCTATAAGGTTATTCACTTGCCTGTTTTTTGCCGGCCGGTGAATAACGGATGAATGGGACAAACGAAAAGCAAAATCTAGCTCAGTCTCGCAGAGGTAAAATCGATACTTTATTGACGCGGTATAAAAATACATCCAGGAAAAACAATCTCATATTTCGGGCTACTTAGAAGATGAGCCCTTACTCATGATCATGAGTTGTCATGAGTAAGGGCTCACATTCTAAGTAGCCCGAAACATGTAGACTAAGATTGTTTTTCCTGGATGTATTTTTATACCGCGTCAATAAAGTATCGATTTTACCTCTGCGAGACAGAGCTGGACTTTGCTTTTCGTTTGGACTTCAAATTACCCGCATCCAGGTGCGTTTTTTTCTGTGCTCACAGCAGAGAAGGAGCAGGTGAGCGCAGCTTTCTTTTTCTATTGTTATGTGGATGAATAGGACAGTTTCAACATCCATTTCTCAGAAAGGCATCAGTAAAAAAACATTTAAAAGCGGATCATTTTGCTGTTTTTAACATGTGAATGTAGCCTTAGTAGGTGGATTGATATAAAATATCACTAACATAAAATCTTATTCAGCACATTTCCTTTAGGCTAGGTCTACACGACGACATTTGCCACACCAATGTCACGCAACAATTTTTATAATGATAGTCTATGGTGTTGCACTGCGACATGCTGCGACTGCGACTGCGACACGACAGTTGCAAAAAAATCTATTTTCGAAATTTTGTGACACCAATGTCGCGCGACACATATGTCGTCGTGTAGACCTAGCCTTAAAGTCTGCACAAAATGTAGATGAGATTAAAATCTGATAGATATCAGAGATAAGACCCCTAGATGAAGGAACACTGGTACATACTCGTTCAAAAGAGGAGAGGGTCGGAACATCTAATGATCCCAGTACACTCCTACGATCGTGTAGGATTCTATGATATTGAAATGCCAATGTGCTTGGCAAAGAAAATTAGTTGCAATAGATTTTTTAATAAAATTTTGTTAAATGTTTAGGTAAACTTTAAGGCCTCTTTAACACGAGCGTGTCCGGATGCGTCCTGGTGCATTGCGGCAAACCCGCGAGAGTAGGTACGCAATTGCAGTCAGTTTTGACTGCGATTGCATTCCGTTGTTCAGTTTTTATCGCGCGGGTGCAATGCGTTTTGCACGCGCATCATAAAAAACTGAATGTGGTACCCAGACCCGAACTTCTTCACAGAAGTTCAGGTTTGGGTTCAAGGTTGTGTAGATTGTATTATTTTAACCATGTTATAAGGGAAAATAATAGCATTCTGAATACAGAATGCTAAGTAAAATAGGGCTGGACGGGGTTAAAAAAATAAAAAATTATTTAACTCACCTTAATCCACTTGTTCGCGCAGACGGCATCTCTTCTGTCTTCATCTGTGAGGAATAGGACCTTTTGATGACGTCACTGTTCTCATCACATGATCCATCACCATGGTGATGGATCATGTGATGAGAACAGTGACGTCATCAAAGGTCCTATTCCTCACAGATGAAGACAGAAGAGATGCCGGCTGCGCGAACAAGTGGATTAAGGTGAGTTAAAAAAAATAAAAATTATTAACCCCTTCCAGCCCTATTTTACTTAGCATTCTGTATTCAGAATGCTATTATTTTCCCTTCTAACCATGTTATAAGGGAAAATAATAATGATCAGGTGCCCATCCCGATCGTCTCCTAGCAACCGTGCGTGAAAATCGCACCGCATCCGCACTTGCTTGCGGATGCTTGCGATTTTCACGCAGCCCCATTCACTTCTATGCGTGAAAAAACTCACAAAATAGAGCATGCTGCGATTTTCACGCAACGCACAAGTGATGCGTGAAAATCACTGTTCACGTGCACAGCCCCATAGAAATGAATGGGTCGGGATTCAGTGCAGGTGCAATGCGTTCACCTCACGCATTGCACCCGTGCGGAATACTCGCCCGTGTGAAAGGGGCCTAAGGGAGTTGCCCAGGATTGCAAAAACATAGCTGCTTATTTCCCAAATTGTGGTCCTCTGTCCATGTTTATATTGCAGCTCGGTTCCAGTAATCCACTGAAATGAATAGAGTGTAGCTTCATACAAAGCCTCTGATACTGGGGATTATGGGAAGGTGCCATGGTGTCATGCTGGGATCTCCAAACCCAAGACTTCAGACCTGACTGCTGTGGGCAGTCGGGTCATTTGCATGCAATGGGGGAATTTATCACCCCCTGTACTCTAGAATTCTGTCTTCAAAATGTTGCAACATAAGGCTTTTGTGACTTGTGAAGGTCCCTTTTTTCCATTTTTACAACACTCCAGTTTTGAAAAAGAGGTGAAAAGTAGACTGTTAATGAGTTTCACTCTGGGATTATGACTCAAAGTCACTCGAGTAGGGGGTGGTGCAGAAATTGGAGTAGCATTTGTAGACAAAAGTGTTAGGTTTCAAGATGAGCCAAATTTAACAAACAATGTGTTCCTTTTCAAAATTTGCCGCAAACTCCAGGAAAACTGACATCAAATTATTACCCTCAAGATAAGGCCTCATGCACACGACCGTTGTGTGCATCCGTGGCCGTTGTGCCGTTTTCCGTTTTTTTTCGCGGACCCATTGACTTTCAATGGGTCCGTGGAAAAATCGGAAAATGCACCGTTTTGCAGCCGAGGCCGTGATCCGTGTATCCTGTCCGTCAAAAAAATATGACCTGTCCTATTTTTTTGACGGACAACGGTTCACGGACCCATTCAAGTCAATGGGTCCGTGAAAGAACACGGATGCACACAAGATTGGCATCCGTGTCCGTGATCCGTGGCCGTAGGTTGCTTTCATACAGACGGATCCGAAGATCCGTCTGCATAAAAGCTTTTTCTGATCTAAGTTTTCACTTCGTGAAAACTCATTTCCGACAGTATATTCTAACACAGAAGCGTTCCCATGGTGATGGGGACGCTTCTAGTTAGAATACACTGCAAACTTGGTACAAGACTGCCCCCTGCTGCCTGGCACCACCCGATCTCTTACAGGGGGATATGATAGCACAATTAACCTCTTCAGGTGCGGCACCTCAAGGGGTTAATTGTACTATCATATTCTCCTGTAAGAGATCAGGGCTGCCAGGCAGCAGGGGGCAGACCCCCCCCTCCCCAGTTTGAATATCGTTGGTGGCACAGTGTGTGCCCATCGCCCCCCCCCTTCCTCCCTCTATAGTTAAAAATCGTTGGTGGCACAGTGTGTGCCCATCGCTCCCCCCCTTCCTCCCTCTATAGTTAAAAATCGTTGGTGGCACAGTGTGTGCCCATGGCCCCCCCCCCTTCCTCCCTCTATAGTTAAAAATCGTTGGTGGCACAGTGTGTGCCCATCGCCCCCCCCCCTTCCTCCCTCTATAGTTAAAAATCATACTTACCTGCTTGCTGCTGCGATGTCTGTGACCGGCCGGGAGCTCCTCCTACTGGTAAGTGACAGTTCTTTAGCAATGCGCCGCACAGACCTTTCACTTACCAGTAGGTGGAGCTCCCGGCCGGTCACAGACATCGCAGCAGCAGGCAGGTAAGTATGAATCTTCTACAATTGTACTATTGCTAAGTAACCATGGCAACCAGGGATGCAGTAGCTTCCTGGTTGCCATGGTTACCGATCGGAGCCCCAGCGATTAAACTGGGACTCCGATCGGAACTCCGCTGCCACCAATGATGGGGGGGGGGGGAAGATGGAGGGGGGCGATGGTGGGCGCACACTGTGCCACCAACGATTTTTAACTATAGAGGGAGGAAGGGGGGGGGGCGATGGGCACACACTGTGCCACCAACGATATTCAAACTGGGGAGGGGGGGGTCTGCCCCCTGCTGCCTGGCAGCCCTGATCTCTTACAGGAGAATATGATAGTACAATTAACCCCTTGAGGTGCCGCACCTGAAGAGGTTAATTGTGCTATCATATCCCCCTGTAAGAGATCGGGTGGTGCCAGGCAGCAGGGGGCAGTCTTGTACCAAGTTTGCAGTGTATTCTAACCTGAATCGTCCCCATCACCATGGGAACGCCTCTGTGTTAGAATATACTGTCGGAAATGAGTTTCACGAAGTAGCTCATATCCGACAGTATATTCTAACGTAGAGGCGTTCCCATGGTGATGGGGACGCTTCAAGTTATGTTCGGGTGTCCGCCTGGCCGTGCGGAGGCAAGCGGATCCGTCCAGACTTATAATGTAAGTCAATGGGGACGGATCCGTTTGAAGATGACACACTGTGGCTCAATTTTCAAACGGATCCGTCCCCCATTGACTTTCAATGTAAAGTCTGGACGGATCCGTCTGAGGCTACTTTCACACTTTGTTTTAACAATATAATGCAGACGGATCCGCTCTGAACGGAGCCACCGTCTGCATTATGAACACAAGTGTGAAAGTAAAGGGACTCCTGACTTTACATTGAAAGTTAATGGGGACGGATCCGTTTGCAATTGCACCATATTGTGTCAACTTCAAACGGATCCGTCCCCATTGACTTGCATTGTAATTCAGGACGGATCCGTTTGGCTCCGCACGGCCAGGCGGACGCCAAAACGACTTTTTTTTTTCATGTCCGTGGATCCTCCAAAAATCAAGGAAGACCCACGGACGAAAAAACGGTCACGGATCACGGACCCACGGACCCCGTTTTTGCGGACCGTGAAAAAAAACGGTCGTGTGCATGAGGCCTCAATGTGCACGTCATGTTATCCATGTTTTTGTACATCTTGATTGCTTTGTCTAAAATCCATTGCACTGGAGTCCTCTTGTGAAAATTGTGCCTCTGTCTAATTTCTTTCGGACCCAGCTGTATGTACAGTGGCGTAACTACAAGTGTAGGACCCCACAGCAAATTTTTGAATGCGGTCCTTCAATCTCAGTAACTTCTTCGCAACCCCCATTCCTGTGGCTAGTTAAAGAGGACCTTTTCACCAGGATACATGTATTGAAATAGTTATATTACTTTACAGTACGGCCCCCAGTGATGTCTTTGTTTTGGCGCCTCATATGCTAATGAGGCGATTCGGTTCAACTAGGCAGGGACTTGAATTTGTCCTGGGCGCGGTTGTCTTCTCCCTGGCTGCGAGCGCATCCAATCAGCGTCCCGCTCTTAGCCAGGGAGAAGGAGCTCAAGTTCTCGCGAGATTCGTGAGAACTTAATCTTTTACACATCCCGAGCCATGCGCCATCTTGGAGTCCCCGGCGGAGAGCATCACAGCGGCGGCGGCAGCGTCCTGTGGGTAAGTATGAAAAACAACCCTAGAAAACGAGCAACTTGTTCAACCTTTACTAATACTCCCCCTAGGCAAACGAGCATGATTTTAGTTTTACAAATTTACCTCCCACCACCCTCTAAGGGACTCCAAGATGGCGCACGGCTCGGGATGTGTAAAAGCTCAAGTTCTCGCGAATCTCGCGAGAACTTGAGCTCTTTCTCCCTGGCTCAGAGCGGGGCGCTCTGATTGGATGCGCTCGCAGCCTGGGAGAAGATAACCGCGCCCAGGACAAATTCAAGTCCCCGCCTAGTTGAACCGAATCGCCTTTATTAGCATATGAGGCGCCAAAACAAACAGGGACCACAGCGGAGGAAAGGGGGGGTCCTTTGAAAAAAAAAAAAGCGGAAAGACATCACTGGGGGCTGGACTGTAAGGTAATATAACTATTTCAATACATGTATCCTGGTGAAAGGTCCTCTTTAAGATCGCTCTCTCAGATCAGGCCCAGCAGCTACTCCATCCGTTTATAACTGTATATACTGTCATTGTATAATACTGTTCAAAGGGCCCTGACGATAACCTCTTTTAGTCCTCCTCCTGGGTTCGGGCTCCGTAGCAGCCACTTCCCCTACTCCGCGATAGCTACGCCTCTGTGTATGTATATGTATGTACAGTATATATTTGTGTATATAGTAGATTGCCTTGATCAATAGTGTTTCCGTTAATTCCTGTAAATACTGATCAGAAACTGTATTTTTTTGTTTTTTTTAGCTGAAATAAAAATTTGTTTTAAGTATTATCATGGCATCAGTGGATCTTTGAGAGCGACGACACCTTGTATCACTGTGAAAAATCCAGCTGTACAGGTAAGTTTATCATGTTTAAGTTGTACAGTGTCTGAGTAGCAAGGTGTTTTAATGGTTCTTACACCTTTTATTCCATGTAATGTAGTTATTTAATGGTACCTGGCCGCGTTCCTGAGGTCTGAAGTAACTGTACATGCGTACTGAACACTGAAGACCTTTAGGAGAGGCCAGGAGGCTAGAAAACATCGATGTAACAGAGGTTAGCACCAAAAACATCATCAGGGTAAGGCCGAATGCACACGGCCGTGAGCGGTCCGTGGTAACACGGCCTGGATTCCTGCTGAGAGCAGGAACGCACGGCGTCATTTGTTGCTATGACACTGTGCGCTTCATGCCGCCGCTGCACTACAGTAATACACTGGTATGATCTATTCGAGTGTATTACTGTAGTGCAGCGGCGGCATGAAGCGCACGGTGTCATAGCAACAATGATGCCGTGCGCTCCTGCTCTGAGCAGGAATCCAGGCCGTGTTACCACGGACCGCTCACGGCCGTGAAACACGGGCGTGTGCATTCGGCCTAAGATGTGTCTTGCTACCACCATCGCTGAGTGCTTCCATGGTGTTTCTGTCTGTGCTTCTGTACCGCAAAAAAATGGATCACGAAGCGATTCGAGTTGAATGGGTCTCAATCCGTCCCGGCCGTCGCACGGACGTTGCCCGTGCATTGGGGACCGCAAATTGCAGTCCCCAATGCATGGAACGGCCGTGTGCATGAGGCCGAAGTCTATTTTTTCCTGGATCTGTGAATTCATGGTAATACAGTGTCATGGCCTACCATGTACCAAACTTCACAAAATGATTCTGTTCAATGTTCCGAGATGTCTGCATGGTATTTACTATTTTTTATACGTTGCCTGGGGGGTATAACTCACACAGAAAAATGACAGTTTTTTTTATTGAGTTGTATCCATCTGGATAACAACTTCTTAAAGCTCCATCAATCAGCTGATCACCATGGGTCTATCTTCTCTAATCCCTGGAGACCAGCTGTTGTATCTCTGTGGCTACTGCTGGAAAATGTACTATAACCTGCTATACTGTCGAAATAAGTTTAACACATGGCGGCAATGAGTCTTCCAGAGAGCTCATAGAAAGGGTTCCTGATATGTTATTCTCTTTAGGCCTCATGCACATGACCGTTGTTTAATTCCGTGTCCGTTGTTCCGTTTTTCGTGATTTTCTGCGGACCCATTGACTTTTCAAAGGGTCCGTTGAAAACTCGGCTAATGCACCGTTTGTCTACCGCGTCCGTGATCCGTGGTTTCAGTCCATCAAAAAAAAATAACCTGTCCTATTTTTTTCACGGAAAACGGTTCGGGGACCCATTCAAGTCAATGGGTCCGTTAAACGCAGAGGCATACAAGATTGTCATCTGCGCGTCCGCGTCCGTTTTTTCCTATCATTTGCATGGCAAACTTGACTTAGACTTTTTTTTTACTTTCCTTCATGTCTGGTGATCCTCCAAAAAAAAAGGAAGACACATGGAAACAAAAACGGAAACGGATCACAGAAGAACGGAACCCCGTTTTGCGGACCGATAAAAACAACTGTGTGCATGAGGCCTTAATCTGTTAATGTGTTCAATATTACACCATGGACCCATGTTACACATTTATGGCATCTACAGGATACACCAAAAATGACAGATGCTGATTCTACCTCCTGACTCAGTCCAATGGTGGAGACTATGCAAACGGCCAGGCGTGTTATGCTACACCTTTTCCTTAAATCCCATACAAATCACTGGGACTTAAGGAAAAAGCATAGCACAGCCTCCTCCGGTGGATATGCCTTACTGTACATGTCTGAGAGACTTCTCTAAAAATGTTCTCCTTAAACACTAACAGACTAATGTCAAATTTGTTAATAGGACACTAAGGCCTCATGCACACGACAGTGAACAAAAAAACGTCCGTTAAAAACAGACACACTGTCAGTTTTTCATAGCTATTTTGCATCAGTGTGTGCATCCATTTTCTGGCCGTGTGTCCATTTTTAATGTCCGTTTTGCATCCGTTTTTCATGTCCGTTAAAAACAGACATGAAAAATTGATGAATTTGATTGGCAGTTATTTGTAGACCCACCTTCCTGAGAACACCCTCCTGCCCCCAGCTTTAATAATGCCCCCATGTAGTCCCCCAGCTAAGTAAATGTCCCCCACAGTGTATATCATTTTTTTTAACCGCCCCTAGCTTTAATAATGCCCCCAATGTAGGGCCCCATCTTAAATAATGTCCCCCATAGTGTATTTTATTTTATTTATTTTTTAGGGCCCCCAGCTTTATAATGTCCCCCATGGTTTATACAATGTCCCCATAGTGTCCCGCAGCCGGAAAAAAAAAACAACAAACCCTCACCTTATCCACTTGCTCGCGCTGCAGCAGTCTTCTCTCTTCACAGAACGGGACCTGCCGAAGGTGCGCGATGATGTCACTGCACACTCCCACGTGGTTACGTTACCACGCAGATCGCAGGTCCTTCGGCAGGTCCTGCTCAATGAAGAGAGAAGAGACTGCCGCACCACGAGCAAGTGGATGAGGTGATTTATTTATTTTTAACCCCTAAATGGCCTGTGTACCTGTTTTTAACAGCCGTGCACTCCTGTCAATTGGCCGTTAAAAACAGTCCCATTGATTTCAATGGGGTCCGCCCGGCCGTGAAAACGGCCAAAGAAAGGACATGTCCTATTTTTGGTCGGACGCTATTCACTGGCCGTTAAAAGAACGGCCATGTGAATAGCCCCATAGACTTTCACTGGTGCTAAAAATGCCCGTGTGACGGCCGTTACTTACACGGCCGTCACACGGCCATTTTTCACTATCGTGTGAATGTAGCCTAAATCCTGAAAACAAGAAAAGGCGTGGATGTTGCAGAGAGAGCAGAGCCTCTAGGTGTAACGGCAACATCTCGGTTGCTCCTAGAGGCTCATTTGCATATAATAAAACTTTAAAAATGTTCTCAGCAAAGCGGGCACATATGAACCTGGGACCAACACGGATGTCTTCAGCCAGTGCCATAGGTACAAATCTGCTGACAGATGCCCTTTAATGATAAGGCACTTTTTCGTGATTTAGCACATGGTCCTTAAAGGGATTCTGTCACCTCCCCTCAGCCAAAAAACGATTTAAAAGCAGCCATGCAGCACAGCTTACCTGGATTAGGCTGTGCTCTTTTATCTTGAAATCCGTCCAGCAGTTACTTCAAAAAACGACTTTGATCGATATGTAAATGTGTCCTGAAGGTGCCCAGAGGGGCGTTTTTTTCTTCTGAGAGAGCCCAGTACCGCCCCTCTTTCAGTGCCCAGCCCGCCTTCCTTGTATTTTCTAACCGCCGCCCCCAGCCTGCCACAGCCTCCCCTCCCTCTCCTCCCCCTCCCTCACGCCGAACGAAGTCTCGCACAGGCGCAGTACCCACTGAGGGCTGCGCCTGTGCGATCATCAGGAGACTGAGGGCGGCAGCTTCATCTTCGTCACTGGGCATGCGCCGAGCCCAGTGACGTCCGATGCTCGCTCTTCCCTCAGTCAGCAGGGAAGAGCGAGCATCGGACGTCACTGGGCTCGGCGCATGCCCAGTGACTAAGATGAAGCTGCCGCCCTCAGTCTCCTGATGATCGCACAGGCGCAGCCCTCAGTGGGTACTGCGCCTGTGCGAGAGTTCGTTCGGCGTGAGGGAGGGGGAGGAGAGGGAGGGGAGGCTGTGGCAGGCTGGAGGCGGCGGTTGGAAAATACAAGGAAGGCGGGCTGGGCACTGAAAGAGGGGCGGTACTGGGCTCACTAGGAAGAAAAAAACGCCCCTCTGGGCACCTTCAGGACGCATTTCCTCATTGATCAAAGTCGTTTTTTGAAGTAACTGCTGGACGGATTTCAAGATAAAAGAGCACAGCCTAATCCAGGTAAGCTGTGCTGCATGGCTGCTTTTAAATCGTTTTTTGGCTGAGGGGAGGTGACAGAATCCCTTTAAGCAGCCCCAACTTTATTATTATTTAATATATATTTATTAATAATTTTTTTAGATGACACTAGGGCTTTTTTTAATAAAAAATGTTAACATTTTTTTTTTCCTTTTTGTAGGTTTTATTTGGGAAAAACTGCATTTTTTTTTAAAAGTGTTCCCTGTTTATTGTGTTGGTCATTTTGATATAATATGTATAGTTTCGTGTGAACTGGGTGACTATGGCGACAGTTTTGGTTGGAGTGGGCACCCTGAAGTTGGTATTATACGACTGCACAATCCCTTTAAGTAACAAACTACTCTGTGTCTTTAAGTTTAATTACCGTAATGCATATTCACCATAAATCCCTACCAAATGTGGGACCTATCTCAGAGACCTCCACCTAGAGGGAGAATGGCCAGTTTACGCCCCCTCTATATTCAGTGGACAGATGTTTTACTATGTTATTATTTAGTACGCATCATGTCTCATGCCACGTTTAATGCTTCCTCTCTCTGTAGATGGGTGCAGATGGTATGGATGGATTTTCTGCTTCTCAGCAAAGCCGAAAGCTTGCAAGCATCACTTTGTCAGGTACTGGTATTAACTGCTTATATAGCGTAAAATCTTAGAGCCTTGTAGAAATGTCTTTAAATGTTTTGTTAAAAAGTTCTGATGCAGAAATTTAAGTTAATAAAACAATTTCCACGCCAGCTGTGTTCACATCTGTTTCCATGTGCGCATGTTAAATAAAAACTTTAAATGACTTACCGTATATTTCTGCATATTGTTGTTGTTGTGGCATATCTTTATGATAAATTTCCCCCAAGGATTTTTATATAGCTGAATTTGTTACTGGTTTAACCGATTAATCACTGTAACCAAAAACAACTTTGGACCATGTAAAGGAGAATATTTCCAAAACAGATACATTTTTGGCAAAATACACAAATATAAGCATGCATAAAAAAAAACACACATATCGTGACAATTAGAGATAGCAAAGTTATCACAGTGCCCCCATAAGGGTTCTTGCATATGAATTTTCTCTGCCATTTTTGGGGGAGGGGATCTGTAAAAACACCGGACTAGGCGCTGGCATTTTTATTTTTTGGACAGCTATGTTTTTAGCTGCCGTGTTTTGGCTTTTGGTTTTTTTGCTACCTTGTCTTACCAATAGCATTATTTTCATTGCATGTTCCCCTATAGTGTGGGAGATGTCAAAACACCTGATGCTGTATTTTTTTTAAAAGAAGCCAGATAGACGAAAAAGCCACCAAATTTACAAAAACGCCAATAGCAAAAATAAAAATGTTTGTGTGGCCTAAGCTTCATATTTGTCATAGACCTTCAGCTAACATCTGGAGCCGGCAAAAATGCACCTTCAAACGGAGATGGTAAAAACACTGCTAAAAATGAAAAAGTTCTGAAAAAAATCTATGGGTAAAAGACAGGGTAGCACAGCACTACAATATCGATGATCAACTCCCAAAATAAGTCATCAGTATCCGATTGGTGAGGCTCCAACTCCCCGAAACCCCTGCTTCAGCTGCAGAATTCCCTGCGCATTGTCTTGCCTTTAGAGGCAGAGCAGTGTAATTACAACTTTAAATAATCAGCAGGGGTACCGGGAGTCAGACCCCCCATCTATTGGATATTGATGACCTATCTTGAGAATATTATTATCTTGCAAATAGGTCATCAGTATTGTAGCGCTGGACAGCCCCTTTAAGGGCTTGTGCACACGACCGTTGCCAGTATTGCGGAGCGCAAACAGCATTCACTTGAATGGGTCCGCAGTCCGGAAGTGTGGCGCGGAACGGAGGCACAGAACCCCCACGGTGGATTTTCTGTCTGTGCCAACACACCGCAAAAAAGTAGTGCATGCACAACTTTTTTTGCAGTGCGGACAGTCGGATGCCGATCAGGGACCCCATTCAAGTAAATGGGTCCTGCATCCACATACGGTAGCCCTACGGTCGGTGCCCGTGCATTGCAGACTGCAATTTGCGGTCGCCCGGTCGGCACACGTTTCTGTGCATGAGCCCTAAGGCTATCCCTATGCTGGATACAGTTGATTCAGGAGTGAAGCTTCAGCAGCTCTATCATCTTGATGTATTCAGTGCTGTATTTAATCCCTCACATCTGTTTGTCCTTGAAGCAGCTGTCTCCACTGTGTTTTGTTTTTTGCTTGACCTTGTTTTCCGGGAAATTCAGTTTGGTTGGGTCCTTGGCAGTCCTGGATTAACTTAATTGAAATTACAGTGTGATTGGATTGACCTGATATATCACCTGCAACCCATGCAATACAGTATAAATCCACATTTCCTTTTTTTTTAAATCTAATTTGCAGTAGGGAAAAATACTGTACATTTATTATTGCTATGAAGTCTGAGCACCATAAGAAAAAAAGTAAGAAAAAGAAAAGTGATCAGAAGGGCAGATTTACTCTAAAATGTTACCAATTACCTGCAAACAGCCTTTCACACATTCTGTCCTCGACATAGAAATAAAAAGTTATGGTTTCAGAATATGGCAACACAAATAAAACTTTTTTTTTTTTTTAAAGAAAATCTATTTTTTGTCTGCAAAAGTAGTAAATTTGAAATAATTTAACCCTTTGAGTCCCTGAATTTTTTTTAAATTTTTTTTTTTGGCTTTTGCCTCTTAGTTTTTCACACCCTGCCTTCCTAGAGCCATTTTCATGCTTTTTCTCCATTTTGCAGTTCGCTGTATGGGATAAATATTTTTATGTTTTAATAGTTCGGGTGGTTTCGGAAGTGGCGATGATGTTTTTTTTTTTTTATTATTATTTTGGTTTTAATTTTAGATAAAAGGGGTGATTTGCATTTGTTATTTTTTTAACACTTTGTTAAAGGGTGCTTGAAAATGCTATCATCAGATCGTTTCTCATAGACGCCAATGAATTAGCACTGGAGTCTATGAGAAATTTGCTGTGTTCCAGTCAGTGGCGTAAGCTAGAAATGACTGGGCCCCACAGCAAATTTTTGAATGGGGCCCCCCTCCCCCAGTAATTTTTTCACAACCCCTTCCTTTCATGCCGCCCCCATTCCTGTGGCTAGTAAAGATCACTCTTAGACCAGGCCTGGCAGCTGTTCCATCCGTTTACTACACTGTCTATACTGTCACTGTATATAATTTCATTGTGTAATGCTGTTTTAGTCCTTCTCCTCCTAGATGTGCCCCTTTTGGGTCAGGGCCCCAAAGCAGCTGCTTCTCCTATAGCTGCGGCCCTGGTTCCAGGGTCTCCATAGTTTTGGCAGCCTCAGAGAATGCAGAGAAAGAACAGTTTCCCCAGTCACCACTAGGGGGAGCAGTTTCAGCTCCAGAATTGCTGCGCTTCTGAGTTTTCAGCCTTTGGCTGCCATGGTAACATTTGTCCACCGAATCTAAAAGGTTAAATGTCTTATCTGAGTTATCACTCATTGCATGCATTAGCCCTGGGCCTGTTTGAAACAGCAGAAACCTGTCGGCTATGGCACTTAATGCATTATTTAAAGAGACAACCAGTCATATAAGGGTTTAAGGAGTTGCACCACCTCAGTCACTGGTCAGATATGTGCGAGTCCCACCTGAATCTCTAGAACAGGGCCCTCAAAGTCAACGTGGGTGCGCTGTGCAAGCACAGTCACCCTCCATTCACTTCTATGGAAGAGCAGAAAATAGCCGAGCACCAGCTTGGCTATTTCCGGAACTCCTGTAGAGGTGAATAGAGAGGTGGACGCGCTTGCGCTGTTCACTCTCCATTAATTTCTATGGGAGTTCTGGAAATAGCCATTGAAGTGAAATGAGAGCACGCCACACATGTGCAGCAGTGATGGCCAGTTCGCAGTGTTCGCCAACGAACACATGCGGGCTGCCATCTTAACTCACCCGTCCAGCGATGCACAGGTAAGTCCTTACCTGTGCCTGCGCCACGAGCCGGTCTGAAACAAATGCGGTCACCGGGAGCAGGCAATTCGGAGAACAGCCGCCGGGGGCCCCTCATTGGGCTGTTCTCGGAACTGCCTGCTCCCGGTGACCGCATTTGTTTCAGACCGGCTCACGGCGCAGGCACAGGTAAGGGCTTACCTGTGCATCGCTGGACGGGTGAGTTAAGATGGCAGCCCGCATGTGTTCATTGGCGAACACTGCGAACTGGCCATCACTGATGTGCAGTGCGCTCTTGTTCACTTTTGGGCCCCCATCATAGAGATAGGTGCGGGCCTCATCTATGTTTCATTAGCATGCCGCACAGACCTGCACCCTCTTTGCCATGTCACGGTCATATGCCGGCTGTGCTTCATCTGACAGCACCCTCCAGGTACGGCACAGCTGGCCGCATGCTCCCATGCCTACCCACCCATCTATGTTTCTATGTAACATAGCAGAGCTAGGTTTATAAAGCTGAAAGCACACATAGGTGTTTTATGTGGTTTTTCTGCACTTCTGTCGTTTTAATGGGTTTTTTTTGCAGTAAAAATGCCAGCTCCAAATGTTAGCTGAAAGTCTATGGGATAAAATGAAACGCAGGATAGATGTTTTTTTTTTTTTTTGCCTAATAGCATTTTTTGTAATTGGTGACATTTCTTTCTCTCTGGCATTTTTTAATGCAGCATAATTAAATGTAGCTGTTTTATTCGGGTGTTTTTTCATCCCGTTTTCTATAGGAGACACAAACACCTGAACAAAAAATGACATCTACACATTTATATTGCAACAATGCCTTTCTGCTTTCACATCTGCGTTTTTAATTCAGGTTTTGACATCCGGCAGAGGATCTCAAAACCTGAATTAAAAGGATCCATTCCATTTAATACATCCTAATGGCTCAGTTTTGGCCGGATCCGGTTGTATTAAAGCTACTTTCATGCTTGCGGTAGCTTTCTCCTGCAGGCTGTTCCGGCTAGGGAACAGCCTGCCGCATCTCTGCTAACGCTATCCCACCGTGCCGCCGGAAGTCCGCTCTGGCCCTGTTCACTATAATGGGGGCATGCCGAGAGGCTGCCGAACAAAAACGACTGCATGCTGCGGTTAATGGGGCCGGAGCAGACTTCCGGCGGCACGGTGCACTAGTGGTAGCATGGATCCGGCAGGCTGTTCCCCCTCCGAAACAGCCTGCCGGAGAAGGCTGTCGCTAGTATGAAAGTAGTTTTAGGCTACTTTTACACTAGCATTTTAGTTTTCCGGTATTTAGATCCGTCATAGAGTCTCAATACCGGAAAAAAAATGCTTCAGTTTTGTTTCCATTCATTGTCAATAGGGACAAAACTGAACAGAACAGAATGCTCCAAAATGCATTCCGTTGCCATATCGGAGAGCAAACCTCAACATGTAGTTTGCTTTCCGTTCTGGAATGCGGAACAAGACATGACCCCCAATAGAAAACAGATCTGTCCTCCATTGACTTTCAATGGAGCTCATGACTGATCCTTGTTGGCTATGTTAAAGATAATACAACCGGATCCATTCATAACGGAGGCAGACTGTTGTATTATCGGTAATGGAGGCATTTTTGCCGAACCCTGACTGATCCAGCAAAAACGCTAGTGTGAAAGCAGCCTTAGTCAATGGGCGCCTGATCCTTTTTTTTTTTTTTCTGTAAGGGTACTACAGAACACTAGCGTTATTCTTTTCCGGTATTGAAATCCGGTAAAGGGTCTCAATACCAGAAAAAAAACTCATCAGATTTGTCCTAATGCATTCTGAATGGAAAGAAATCAGTTCAGTATGCGTCAGGATGTCTTCCATTCCATCCCTTGTACGTTATTTGACTGGACAAAATCCCGGAACACTACCGCACTTGCCGTTTCTGACATTAATTTCCATAGAGATGTATTAATACCAAGTGTTCCAGAAATTGCTGCATTGCCCTATCCGTTTGTCCGGTCTGCACATGCGCCAGGACATAGGAAGAGCTATTTTTGCCTTTGATCTTTGAAAAAAATAAAATACCGGATCCGTTATTCCGGATGTCCAAAAGAGAGAGAGCAGAAATCCAGCTTTCAATACTGACGTGGCAGCTTTTATTGAGAGAGTGCATTAAAAACCAAAATGGAGGTCCATGTCTACGCGTTTCGGAACATGAAATACTGATCCTTACTCATGACAAGAATGAACTACACAGGCTTGGATTTATATAGTGACCAGCTGAAAAAATCAGGTGACCACAATCAAGCATACAATTCAAAAACTGGGGGCACATCCAGAAATAGAAAAAGAGTGCCGGCTCACGGTATATAATAGACAATATGGCAAAAATGAAGAAAAAGAATACCGAAACAGGAGCCGCACATCTAAAATGTATCAAATTTATTCAAGAAGACAGACACAACACAAAAAAAGTTAAAAATCGTTGTATACAACAGATCAAGGCCATGTGAACCATATATCAGCACATGCCACCCTGTTTCGGTATTCTTTTTCTTCTTTTTTGCCACAATCAACCATAGCCACACCTTCTTACAAGATAAAATACGTACTGTTCTTATGTTTCAATGTTGCAATAAAAAAACTACCTTAAAAACATTACAAAAAGAGTCAATAGTCAAGAATCAAATCATGTCTGTGATTTAATCCCTTTGGAATGTATGAACCCATATGTATAAACCCCTCATGCATTCCAAAGGGATGAAATCGGAGACTCTTCCAATCAGAGCGCGTCTGTCAACAACTGATTGTTTTCAGAGCGTTCTGCTTTGCAAGAATTGGAAAAGCTGCCTGACATCGTAATTAAACAGGCCGATAAAGGGGGGCCGTGGTGGTCCTGGACAAGCTCATATACAAGTCCCAAAATCTCACTATGCTTGAGGACACCTATCTTGAGCTTGCCCACGACCCTCTATCAACGGGATCTTCTTTCACTTTTTTCCCTTGGTCTACAGGGAGGGTTCATGGATTAGAAGCAAGGAGATTTTATCCATGTTCCCCATCCTGTCATCCCCATTTTTCATTCCCTACCTAAGATTCATAAGGATGGTTCCCCCCCCCCCTTCCCCTCCATCAGCTCTTTTTCTGAGAAACTATCTGCTTGGGTTGATAGTATTTTACAACCTCTGGTCCAAACTATTCCTGGCTTCCTGTGTGATACCACATCTGTTTTACAGGCTTTTCGTGACTTTACCTGAAAGCCGGAATTTATTTGGATCACAGCTGATGTCACTTCACTTTATACTGTGATTCCGCATGATTTAGCCATTACCTCCCTCAAATGGTTTCTCAGCATCTATTCAGATTACTCTGTCATGTTTAAAGAATATATTTGTCAAGTTGTCCTTTTCTTGTTAAAACATAATGTTTAATGTTTATGTTCAATCACCGTTTTTTTTCTGCAACTTACCGGCGTCTCGATGGGAGCTAAATTATCACCATCTATGGCCAACATTTATATGGTTTGGTGGGAGCATCGTTATCTATTTTCATCTAGCAACGCGTAAGTGTGGTACGGCCGTTATATCGACGATCTGTTGTTTGTATAGTTGGGCGGCCGTGCAACTCTTCGGGGGCTACCTTAATAACAATACATGCAACCTTAATTTTATTCTTAGTGACTATGCTTCCACCATTTCATTTCTTGACCTCTTACTTACAGGAGTGGTAGAAAATTCTACTGTAGTTACTCGCATCTTTCGGAAGGAGACGGCGTCCAACACAACACTCCTTGCGACATCCTGTCATCCCCGCCATGTTATCCAAAACATACCTAAAGGCCAGTTTATTCGAGCAAGACTCAATTGCTCTAGTGATGCAGCCTGCCGCAGGGAAATGGATTTAATTGGGAAATGGATTTAATTGCTAGCCGTCTCTCTGATCGCAGATTCTCTGGCCATGTATTAAATTCAGCCAGAGAGTATGCCCTTAGCAAATCCCGGTCTGACTTAATTTTTCCTGCTAATACCAGCCTGGAATATCCACGTATCTGCCAGATAGTTAGGAAGCACCTATCTGTTCTCAGTTATGATGAACAGTGGACGGGCATTGCCAGTGCAGGTATTAAATGTGTAGCTCTTCGAGCACCTACTTTGACACAGAAAGTGAGTCCCTCACTGTTCTCAGACATAGAACGGATTCAACCTACTTGGTTAAGACATAGGGGTAATTTTAAATGTGGCCATCGAGTGTGCACTTGTTGCAAAGTAATCCAAATTGGGTGTCACATTCTCTCCATTGCTAACCAACAATCCTTTGAATTAAAACAATACATCAATTGTAATACTAATTTCGTGGTCTACTGTACCACATGCTCCCTGTGCCACCTCCAATATGTGGGTTGTACCACCAACAGCCTTAAGGTTAGAATCTGTAGGCACATTTCGGATATTCCGCATGCTAGAGCTAGTTCACATAAGCGGCTGTTCATAGGGGAGATGTCACAGGGATGCAGGTAAAGGGAATCGAAAGCGTTAATCCTCCAGTTCGAGGAGGTGATCATAGAAGGAAATAGTTAATAAGTGAATCCTTTTGGATTTTTCATATGGGTTCATGCATTCCAAAGGGATTAAATCGCAGACATGATTTGATTCTTCACTATTGACTCTTTTTGTAAACATTAGGTATTTTATCTTGTAAGAAGGTGTGGCTATGGTTGATTGCGGTCACCTGATTTTTTCAGCTGGTCACTATATAAATCCAAGCCTGTGTAGTCTATCCTTGTCATGAGTTAGGATCAGTATTTCATAAACCGAAATGCGTAGACATGACTTCCCTTTTGGTTTTTATTGCGCACACTCAATAAAAGCTGCCACTTTTGTATTGGAAGCTGGATTTCTGCTCTTTCTTTTGCACATCGATTTCACACTATGTTCCCGGCGTGCTCCGTGCTTCCGCCATTATTCACAGCCAGGTGAGCGCACGTCCCTCTCTTTTTTGTTATACCGGATGAGACGGATCTGGTATATCACCTACTTACGTTTGTATTCCGTTGCCGGAACTGCCTGCTATATCCTCACAACGCTAGTGTGAAAGTACCCTAACAAAAAAAAAGCCCTGCAAGCCTCTGTATTGAACCAGGATTAAGAGGAGAGAACCATGGAGATGTGGCTCTTGCATCAGAGATTGTTTTTGTGCCAAATGGTGTCAATTAAAAATGTCTGCAAATTATTTGGGATAAGTGAGAGAGTACGGAGTGGAGGCTGGTGGTCACAGAGCATGCCTAGAAAACAACAAGGTCCCCTCCTATGCCATAAACCAATTTTTTTTTTTTATGCTTTGTAAATGCTGTTAAGAAAAGCTCAGGCAAGTTTGCTGCCCCCATAATCCTGTTCAGGAAATAAAATAAAAAAACATCTAAAATCAATAAATAAAAACAGATTTTAAAAAAATGATATGTGCTGCTATCTGATTTTAACTGGCAGATACAATTTTTGGTGACACATCTCCTTTAACAAAGAAGATACTGAAATCTGGGAGATGATACCAAAATTTGAAATGCGAGTTGCAAAGGTCATGAAGAAAACGTCTTTCCTTTTTTAAAACATTCCCCAACTCTGGGACCCTATGTTTCGGAAGACTGGTGGCCTAGTCTGCAAAATGTTGGTATCTACCATATTTCTGCTTTCTGTTCTCTTCCCTTATTTCTTTGCTCCTTTTCCCCACCCCTGAATCTCATATATATATATATATATATATTCTGTTTTGTGCAATGGCACAATTTAATGTGCTCATTTTGTATTTTCACTTCATCATGAACATTGTATGAAACTGTTGACCATATGTATGGGTTTCAATTACATACAGTAGCTCCTTTTACACTTACCAGTGAGGCTTATTTTAAGTCACAGAGACTCTATCCTGATCCATTGGACCTATATGAATGTCGCCGTATTGTCTACCCTTTACCATTGTTCTAAGATTTGTTTATGAAAATGCAATAAAGACATTAAAAAGTAGACTGAGTTATGCACTGTTCCATTTTAAGGATAGCCTGAGTTTGGTCTGGTCCACAGTAAAAGGTTTCCTGAAGAAAAGTCTGTGAATCTGAGGAACAATATTCATCCCTCCAGAAATAAAAACGGAGAATAGAAAAGCAAAGGACACACGGGTTGTTGGAGTAACCTAAAAGGAGGAAAAAGCAGGGACTTCCTCCATAATTCAAATTAGTCCAGTAAGGCATAGCGATTCTAGGAAAGTAAAGGGAAGACATGTATTATGTTTACAAGTAGGAAGAAATAATACCCGTGGACCACTGGGACCTTAAATGGTACAAGTGACCATAAGAACCTTTGTAATATATCAGAGAAAAATGCCTTGATCTAGAGTTATCAGCTGTTTCTTCCCCTTACTCCCTTTTTGTAAAATGACTTTGTCTCTGAAATATATGAGAAATTAGTCTTGCTGAGACCAGGACAACTCTCTACACACTGAAGGATCATATTACATGATCCCATGCAAGTCTGTGGAAGTGGGGAGGGGAGCAGGAAGTGAGTGAGACACACACAGCCAGAGAGATTGCACAGCTAAATAGTTCTATATTCACATCAGTACAGGTCAGTACTTCTCTGTAATTTCCTGTATGAACCCAGGGCTGCATCTGAGTAAGGGCTCATGCACACAAACTTATTTTTTGTCAGCATTGGGGCCGCAAAGGATGCAGACAGCACACTGTCCGCATCCGTATGTCTGTTCCGTGGCATCCGCTAAAATATAGAACATATGCTATTCTTGCCCGCATTATGGACAAGGATAGGACTGTTCTATTATGGCCCGGACGTTCTGTTCCGCAAAATTCAGAATCCACACGCTGGTTATCCGTGATTTGCGGACTGAAAAATAGGCTACGGTCATGTGCATGAGCCCTAAGTGTGAGAGACTTAGGAAGCAGATTTTCCTCTACTTTCTGTTAACTATGGTTAAAATGAGCAATCAAAAACATACACAATCATAATAAAATCGTGACAATAAAATCGATAAATATTCAATATAAGATCATAAAGTAAAATCGCTAGTTGTATTGCCTATATAAATGTTCGCATTCACTAGCAAAATTCAAGAGTGTGAATATATGACATTCGAATCTTCGATCCGAACTAAGTATAGGAAGACAAAAATCTCAGTCCCATATGAAAAACTTTGAATGAACAAAAGTGTCTCTTAGAACTGAATATAACTTGTGGTGGATTAATCGCCCAAAGTTTGTGCAAGCGGCGTCCCGCTATGTTGGGTTCTCAGCGGCGTCCCGCTGAAATACTTTAATGAACCACTGAGGAAGGGGTTATCCAATACCCCGAAACGCGTCTGGTTCAAACCCCCCAAAGGATCACTTACTAAGCGCAATGGAATATTGACTTAAGAAATTGCCCGTCAAATACTGTCTGCTACGCAAGAGGCGATTTAAGGCTTGATGAAGTAAAGATCGTGCACAAATATCGAAGTCCACGTGCAAACAAGCCGCCGGCGTGGGGAAATCAGACGGAAGTAATTTGCACAACTCGCAAGACTACGATGCTCTAGAACGTCTAGAGCATCGCATGGGCATTTGTTACATTGAATGGTAAGACTGTTCGAATTTTCATTACCGTATGTGTGTTGGAAATACACATTAAAGTATTTCAGCGGGACGCCGCTGAGAACCCAACATAGCGGGACACCGCTTGGACAAACTTTGGGCGATTAATCCACCACAAGTTATATATTTAGTACTAAGAGACACTTTTGTTCATTCAAAGTTTTTCATATGGGACTGAGATTTTTGTCTTCCTATACATAGTTCGGATCGAAGATTCAAATGTCATATATTCACACCCTTGAATGTTGCTAGTGAATGCGAACATTTATATAGGCAATACAACTAGCCATTTTACTTTATGATCTTATATCGAATATTTATCGATTTTATTGTCACGAATTTATTATGATTGTGTATGTTTTTGATTGCTGATTTTTTTTTTTATTGTGCCTAGCACCCATTATCATATGGTAGTACATAATATTAAAAAAACTCAATATTGGTCGCATTATCCGAGAGTGGCCAGTGCATTTGTTGTTTATATTGTGATTCCATTGAATAGATTGGGTGAATCTACTCTACTGAGAGCACCTTACTTGATCTTAGGTTTATCCAGTGCGTCACATTATTTTATATTTTATATTTATTTATGGTTAAAATGAACTTTACTTTTTAGATTTTTGTATTTTACCTTTCTTCTCCCACTATCAATAGCAAACAAATGTAGCAGTTTTATTGGACATCCTATAGATATCACATTATCTCCACACATAATTTGGCCATTTTTGATAAATCTATCCATTGTTTTATACTCATGTTATAATTGTAGGCTATTTTTTTACTTTATTTTTATCTTTTAGATATTAGAGCTGTGGGGCTAAAGAAAGGGATGTTTTTTAATCCGGACCCTTATCTCAAGATGTCTATTCGACCTGGAAAAAAGAGTACATTTCCAACTTTTGCCCATCACGGTCAAGAAAGGAGATCAACAATTATTGCAAACACCACAAATCCAGTATGGCAAGGAGAGGTATTAAAAAACATGTATTTGGTGTGTATGCTGGTGCTAAGCAAGATTTAGATTACAAATGCAAAATACCATACTGGATTATATAAACTTTTTATTTTATCATTTAGATTATATACTGTATATGAACTGGCATGAAAGTGAAAATAGACAAATTTAATCTTTTTATACCTTAAAGTGATTTCCCTATCTTAGACATTTATGGAATAGCCACAGGATATGCCATAACTGTCTAGTAGATATGGGTCCATTGTGAAGATAGAGGTGGGGCGTGCAGTTATCAGAAATGTTATCTAAAATAGGGGAAGCCCTTTAAACCCTAAAATTCTCCAGTAAATTTAAATATAAAAAAAGAAACAACTTTGAAAAAAATGTTAACTATCTTCCAATCTGGCACCGCCGTCCGCTAATGTGCCACACACACAGTACCACAGTAAAATTCTTTTAACCCCTTCCTGACATGGAAAGGGGTTAAACTAATTTAACTGTGGTATATGTGGTACATATATTTTGGGTCTTTAAAGATGGCACTGCTCAGGAGCAGAGTGGGCACCATAGCCACCGAGTGCCTGCTGTTTTACACAGCAGACATGAGGTAGCAGAGTCTTTTGATCGGAGACAAAGCCGATCACAGACTTTTAACCACTTACATGCCATGATCAATTGTGACCACTGCATCTATGCGGTCAGTTACCGGAAGTGCTTCGCTCCCAGTGACCAAGCAGCATCTCTGCAACGGGATCACAGGAGCAATTCAGTTGCTATGGCAACCTGGGGCCTTCTAAAGCCTCCAAGGCGTTCTGAGGTCTGCCATAGCAAAGTTCCAATCAAGTCCTACCTATGGCAGGGCTTAATAGGATCTTAGTGAGTCTCCCATAGACTTTAGTGGTCTATGTTTCATTTTTTTATAAAAAAAAAAAAAAAAAGATATCTAGAAATCACCTTCCCCATTTTACAAATAAAAATAAACAATAAAAATCATTAATAAAGTTGTGTTCCAAAATGCCTGAACTATTACAATTATTTATCCTGTACTGTGAACAGTGTAATGGGGAAAAAAATGGCCAACTCGCTGCTTCACCTCCCCAAAAAAATTAATAAAAAAATAATAATAAAAAGTGATCAAAATTCGTACAACCCCAAAATGGTATCAATTAAAAATACAGCCCTCCCCCAAAAATGAGCCCTTACACAGCTTCATAGATTTAAATATAAAAAGGTTACAAGGGTCAAAATATGGAATTTTTTTTATTTTTAATGGGGTATTCCACAAGATAGGGGATAAATATTAGATTGGTGAAAATGAATGGAGTAGCCACGCGCATGTGCAACCTACCACTCTGTTCCTTTCATAGAGGGTGCAGGGGGTATGGGGCATCAATTCTCGTGATCGTGGGGGTTTCAGTGGTAGGACCCCCACCGCTCTAACAACCGGATAATTCACATGTAGTTTTTACCGCATAGGGAATGCTCTCAAACTGAAACCCATAAAACAATGGCAGAATTGCATTTTTTTTCCAGTACAGTTCTATTTAAAAAAAATCCAGATTCATATGCAATATTAAATAGTTTCATAAAGTACAACTTGTTATGCAAAATGTATGACTGTGTATGGGAAAGTAAACGAAGGCAGGGAGTAATAAATGAAAAAAAAAACTGAAAATTGCTGTCAGGTAGAGTTTAATCTAGTATTCAGTCACAAAATTGTGATAATCAGCCACTTGTCTCTGCACTAAACTATATTATAATGTCAAATTTTAAATAACTTATTTTATTGTGATCTTTCTTTCTGTTCGTTTTTTTGATTGCCGTCAGACAATAAAAGAATAACTAATTTGTTGCCATCTGTTTTATTAAATTGGTGCCAGATGAAAGGAATGTTAATGTTGTAAGAACATGTACTTATTCTGGACTGTTTGCCATTTTAAGTGTTCTTTTTTCATTCAGAAATATTCCTTTGTTGCTCTTCTGACGGATGTTTTAGAAGTTGAACTAAAAGATAAATTTGCCAAAAGTCGCCCCATCATCAAAAGGTTCCTTGGAAAATTAACTATTCCAGTACAAAGGCTCTTGGAAAGACATGCAATTGGGTAAATATATAGCTTCTGAAACTAATGTATTGTTACTTGAAGTATAATAACTTTTTCTTTACAATATACCATATTTTCACTTTATAAGACGCAGTTTTCCTCCCCAAAAGTGGGTAGAAATTGGCAGTGTGTCTTATGAAGCAGATACTAATGAGCACTTCCAATATGGAAGTGCTGAATAGTATGCAGGAGGTACAGGGACTGTACGCTGCTAGCGCTGGCAGGACTCACCGCTCCCTGGTCTTTTGCTGGCCCCACACTGCCCTGGGCCAGCAGAAGACCAGAGAGCAGTGAGTGCAGAAAGAGCACTCTGCAGGAAAGTTAATTTATTTTATGTTTTGATCTGAGGTCTGATTGGGTGGTCTGCTCTGAGGTCTAATACAGATTGTGGATCTGATCTGAGGTTTGATACTGATTGATGGTTTGATTGGGGGTCTGATCTGAGGTCTAATACAGATTTGGGGGTCTAGTCTGTGGTCTGATACAAATTATGGGTCTGATTGGGGGATCTGATTCTGAGATCGGATAAAGTTTGGTGGTCTGATACAGATTGGGGGTCTGATTGGGGGATCTGATCTGAGGTCTGATAAAGTTTGGGAGTCTGATCTGAGATCTGGAGAAGATTGGGGGGGTGATGAAAAATATATTTTTTCAAATTTTCCTCTTTTAAAGTGAAATACAGTAAATGCAGAAACAGGACTTTCCATATGCTCTAATAAGATATATTTATGTACAGGCAGAACCATCTAAGGTGGTACTAAGGGCTACACTCGTGGGCGCTGCTGGGAAAATATTTGACTGGTTATAGCTTCCTTTGGTGGTAACAGTTGATTGAACTGGTTTGAATAAAAAAATGGTTATTTTTATGTGAAAGGTTCTCGCTACTATTAAACTTTAATTCCCCCCCAAAACAAAGATAGCAATAGTACTTATTACAGTAACACTGACATATATAGCTAACGGTAAGTACAAAGTTGACAGAGTTAAATGGAATCTGTCACATGTTTTCTGCTGCCCTCAATTATAAATCCTAACAGCTCCAGCGTACGCCAATGAGTCCTCATATTCCTGAGCTCACCGCTCTTCCCACCCAACTGCTTCTAATTGACAATTTTTTCCAACTGAATGAACAGCAGGTGGGAGGGGAAAGCCAGGAGCTCATGAATATGGGGACTCATCATTATGCACTGGGGCTGTTGAGTGTAATATTTTGGCATAACAGCTAGGTCACTTAAAGAAAGTGAGCCAGCATTATGGTAATGGGATCTGTCACTAGTTTATGATGTCCATAGTTGGGACACCATAAAACTGGTGACAGATTCCCTTTAAACAGCATGTTTTAAAACAGAGCTGTGGGGTCAGAGTCGAAGTTAGTTTTGGGTAGAGTCAAAATCAGTAGAAATGTACCGACTCCAGCTTATTAATGTTGTGTGATTAATTTATTGACTTTCATATAAATTTAGAAAAGTGTACACATTAATCCTAAAGATATTTTATGTTCTATCAATCTAAGGCCCTTATCAAAAAAAGTGATAAGCAAGGTGTTCAAGTGGTAATAGAAAATCAGTTCCCACCTCTCCTGGTTCTCCCCTGTCCCTAATACTATAAACAGTGATAAGCAGGGTGTTATAGTGGTGAGAGATAATCAGTTCTCACCTCTCATGTGTTCTCCCCGTCCCTAATACTATAAACAGTGATAAGCAGGGTGTTCAAGTGGTGATAGAAATTCAGTTCTCACCTCTCCTATATTATCTTCTGTCCTTATACTATAAACAGTGATAACCAGTGTGTTCTAGTGATGATAATCAGTTCTCACCTATCTTGTATCCTCACCTGCCCCCTTATACTATAAATGGTGAAACGCCTGGTGTTCTAGTGGTGATAGATAATCAGCTCTCTCCTGTCCTTCTACCATAATCAGTGATACGCAAAGTGTTCTAGTGGTGATAGATAATCAGTTCCCACCTTTCCTGTGTTCTCTCCTGTCCTTATACTATAAACAGTGATAAGCAGGGTGTTCTAGTGGTGAGAGATAATCAGTTCTCATCTCCCCTGTGTTCTTTCCTGTTCTTATACTATAATTAGTTATAAGCCCGGTGTTCAAATGGTGAAAGAAAATCCCTTCTCACTGCATCTTTTTTCTCCCCTGTACCTTTTACTAGGTATCTTTATGCTGCTCCAAGGCCCTAAGTTACAATGCCTGAAACTGTGCCGCACATGCTCAGTAGTATGTTCTTCCTCCAAAGATTTGCACACAATTCTCTGCATTTCCAGGACATATACATATTTAGATTTTATAACTTTTTATGAGGACAAATTTATAGATTCCTTACAATTTATTAAGTGTATAACAATGTTTTCCAGTTATTAAATGTATAGTGCATTTCATTTTTACTTACAGAAAATTTCAGAATTCGGATTCCAATAAATATGGTTTAAATTCTATTACTTACATTTTTTACTCCCAGCATTCCAAGAGCCATAACTTTTTCACATAACCGTATGAGGGCTTGTTTCTTGCAGGACAAGTTATACTTTCTAATGGCACCATTTACGGTTACATACAGTGTAGTGGGAATAGGGAAAATTTTAAATGGTGTGTAATTATTTAAAAACAACCACAATTCCGCCACAGTTTTATTGGTTTCCGTTTAAGAAAATTAAAGGCCGCTCATTTGCCCCTATCGACAACTACCATATTTGTTGGTTTTAGGAGAGATAAGGAAGCATTATTGGTTAGGCCCCACTTTCAGAAGTTTTGGGCATGATCACGAGGGACGTAAATAGAATTCATTGTGCCCCAAGATGAATTGAAGTGTTGCCCCCTATACCCTCCCCTCAAAAAAGATAATAAAATAAACAATTTCCAACATGAGATCATACGAAAGGGACATGAAAGCAGAAATATGCCTAAATTAGGTTCTTTACACCACAATCTGTGACTTTTCCCTGCTCACGCCAGATCTAAGCAAGTGGGTGTGGCGGGGAAGGAGGTGGGCCGGTATGCCCATCTCACCTACCATTTTCTACACTTGTTTTAGACGTAGAAAATGGTCTAACTGTAAGACAGCTAGGAAGCTGTCTTATATTTAGAAGTGGCAGAGGATCCGCCGAAGTTATGTACAGGCCAGATCCACCGCCAGCTATAGGGGTTATTAAACACCAAAGATTTTTAGCCACATGAAATCTCAAAAATCGGATTAAGTAGGGTGGGATGCCTCCTGTTCTTTGACATGCCAGTTATTGTCACTTGTGCAATCTGAAAGGGACCGAAACCTTGAAAAAAGAGGCCTTGGTTATCAATCTGGCAGATTGATATGCTCCTAAACCAAGATGTCAGCACTGTGCAACGTTGCTTGTCCCAGTGGTTGGGAGAACGACGACGAACTGGAATCGCAGCAAGAGGTGCACAAAGGTGAACCTCTACATGGATGGGTCAACTGATTAGAAGAATGATGCGTAGTTATCCATTCTGTACTGCAAGTGAAATTGGACGTCACATCCCGAGCCTACGGCGCCAAACAGTGCCTATCATATCATAATGCCTATTAACGTCATACCACTGCTCAAAAAAGGCTATGATGGGGCTGAGCAAGATGGCAATGCGGGCTGGGATGGAGGTCTATCTTCAGCGATGAATCTCGCTTTTGCCTTGGACTCAATGATAGCCAGAGATTGGCCTGGAGGCCACGTGGGCAACACTGTGAAGAGGTCTTCACAAGGGAAAATCACACTGGTCCTACTCCTGGGATTATAGTGTGGGATTACATAATGTATGGACCCCTTTTCCTTCTTTGTGTCGCTGTTTGTATGTTGAGGACTATGTTTATACTTGCTATACTATAAAACTGTAGATATAAAATAATAACTAAATACAAATAAAATGGTGACCATTATAGAAAATGAAAGTACAACAAATACTGTATCCAACAGTTTCACCCAAAACTATTGAATTAATGTCCTTAATTGGTGGTAAATGTTTGTTAGGTGCTGCTTTCCATTGTGTCTTATTTACAGTGTATAGATAATGTTCAGCTATAGACAGCACATGCAGAGAATATAACTGCAGATATAGATATATCAAATATCTTCCTGAGAAGAAGCTTCTAACTGATGATAACAGACAGCTTGTGGAAGTGCATGGTAATAGTATACTTCTCCTTAAAGGCCAAGGACACCTTCAGGGTAATTTTTATCACTGCATTTTACAGATTTTGGTCTAAAAATAATTTTATAAACTGGCTGAGAGGCTCAGTGAGGCAGCACGGCAGGCTGAACACTTAGCTGCGGCATGCGGCAGCCATCTTCTTCTTATTGCTCCGCACTGCAGTGTCCTTTTCGCCTAGAAGGTGGGCAACGCGAACAAAGGAGTGCCGCGCGCGCCTGATGATTCATCAGAGGCGGAAGCTCGGTTCGGCTAATACCGCTCCTCAGCATTGTGGAGTCCACCGGCTGCGCAGCGCAGTGGCCACAGCCTGCGCTTATTAGCAAGATTCAGCACAGTTCAGACAGCACATACTACTTAGCAATCAAATTAAAAGTTAGTTGACGGCCAGGCCAGCTTTCACTGCAGTCTGGCACCCGGGGCAATGGTCCCCCCGGCTCCCCCCATCCTATGCCACTGCCTATTGGTAATATTCCATGGAAAACAAATATGCAAAGAGCAGCCCAAAACAGCTGTCTACAGATGGATATCTGGCTTGGTTATATACCAAGGCTTGTTTAAAAGTGGGATCTTGATTCATAGGGAGCCACTTTCAATAGAGTTGTGCGGGCAAGATGGTTCTCTTTCTTGGAAGATGCCTTTTTGCATATTCGTTTTTCATGGAGCATTGCCAATAAGTCTCCATACCACAGAGTACTTCCCGGAGTGGTCTCTTTAAGGAGATTCATCACCCCTTAGCTCTTATAGATTAGAAGAGGACCTTTAACCGCAGAATAAAAGAGTAAGTAGGTTTTTATTGGTCAGATGGTTGTAGATGATACTTGAGATCACGACCATGCATAATATACTTACCTTTTGTCTGCTTTCAGTGACCAGGTACTAAGTTATAATCTGGGTAGAAGACTCCCAACTGATCATGTAAGCGGATATTTACAGTTCAAAGTTGAAATAACATCATCTATTCATGATGGTAAGGAAATGTGAGAAACCTGTGATTACATGCCTGAATGTTATTTCATATTCATTTATGTAATGGCTGTATATGAGACAGTGACACTGTATGCATTGATTTATTAGCTCTAGCTCCAAGTCGTTTTACTGCCTTATAGATTCTAAAACAGTGAAGTTGAAGGTTTTGTCCGCTTTTTACTATTGATGACCTATCCTCAGGATAGGTCATCAATATCACACCCAGCATCCCCGCCGATCAAGCTACTTGAAGAGAAAGTAGCGCTCGTACGAGTGCTGCCTTCTCTGCTCTGTTTACCTGCTCGGTGTTGAGCAGGTGTAAGAACAAGTATGGCGTCCCCATTCACTTCTATGGGACGGCGTATTCCCTTCGCTTGAACAGATAGAGCCATCCCATAGAAGTGAAGGGGGATGCCATACTTGTAATTGCACTGCTCACCGCTACAAATGTTGCAGCGAGCAGTTAAACAGAGCAGAGAAAGCAGTGCTCATACAAGTGCTGCCTTCTCTTCAAACAGCTGATCGGCGGGGGACCCGGTAGTCAAAACCCTGACAATCTGATATTGATTACCTATCCAGAGGACTTCTAATATTTCCCTCATGGTGAATTCCCCCCAAAGTGTGTTGAGCTGTATTAATGTGGCATTACATATTTTGAGTTGGCTTTAGGCTTTTTTCTATTCCCTTCAATGCATATTATAGGCTCATGCAATACAGAAATTGTTTTGCAAAACAATTTTGTATAAATTATTAACTGGGAATGTTGTGAAAGACAACAGTTAGGATTCATTATGTGACCACATTCTTCAACTATTTGTAATAATTACTTTTCAATATTTCTTCGTAGATGCTTCTCCGGAGGCAGTCGGCACGCTGCTTGCTGCCAACAATATCAACGGTGATCTCGGTACACCTTCCGACGATGAAGATAGCCCTGCAGGTCACGATTCGCCTTCATATTCCAATGGCCCCCTACATGCAGAGTCTTTACTGGACGGGGTAAGATCAAGCATCACCATTGAGACAAACTGTAATGAGACGGCTAGCACCTCTTCGAGGCTGTCGCCTATTCGAAACCGCCAGGACTCTCTTAATGATTACCTTGATGCAATTGAACAGAATAATAACAATGCTAAGTCTTGCGCTCCTGCCTCTGTTCCTTGCGATCGTCCACTTGGGGCTTCGCCAAAGCTGAGGAGCAGTTTTCCCACAGATACAAGGCTCAATGCAATGCTTCATATTGATTCAGACGAAGAAGATCATGAATGTCAGCAAGAGGTGATGTGTCATTCACCATTACTGGAAGAAGGCGGACTCGTGCTACGCTGTAGTAACGATGCAAAAAAAGACTGTTCTTTTCATATATCCTCAAGTCGAGAGGAGCATAGCAGTTCCGAAAATGCACAGCTGAACCCACAAACGTCTGATGTTTCAGAAGGTAACGCTCAGACTTTAAATACAGAACAACCAATGTTGGGAGCAGTTGGAGGGAAGGCTGAAGGTACAGTAGTCGGTGGCAGTGTTGTTGAGGAGATGGACACTGCGCTGTGCATTTGTGAGGGGGTACAGGAACCCTCACATGTGAATGGGGAGGTGTTTGAAACAACTGAAATCGGGAAGAGTGACATTGATGCAAATATATCTGAACCTACATTATGTCCACCCGCTCAGGAAGGGTCTGAAATAGGAGCATGTATTTCGACTAATACACAAACTGCATGTGAAGACGGTGGCGGTGTCGAAGAAAGGACAAATAATGAGGGCAGAGATGTTATTTTTAATTTTAACTTTACTTCGGGAAGTTATACGCAAAGTACATGTTCTTCTTCTGTAGACAGTTCGGAAAGCCCTGCTCTTTATGCAAATTTTGAGGGATGGGGGGCTTCTGTTTTCGGATCTGGGCCTTCCACTGATTTTGAGGTGCAGGCTTCCCAATGCAACCCTTGTTCCCTTCCAAATGTGAACATCAACAGAAACAAAGAGGTAGATCAAAGTGGAGCAGAAATGTGTGAAGGAGATAAGACAGAGGAAATTTGGCAGAGAAGAAATGTACAAACAGCTACCACCAGTAGGCAACACACTCAGGATGAGGACTCCGGCGGAGCACAGGCAGCATCGATGGATATTTTACAGAGTACCTTGCAAAGTGAAGGTGCCACAGCAGGTAAGCCATTTTATCTCTAAATATGACCTATCATCTGTCCTAATATATGTGTTTTAGTAACTGCTTGCATTCCCCATGCAATAACAATTCAGGAGCATCTTTTCATAGAACTCGATGTTGTGTCATTCCTCAACTAAAGTTCCAGCTGGGTGTTACCAGTTGTGAGGTTATCCGTGCGCAGTCTGAGATTAACAGCACTGTTTGGATAGCGGTAGATTGCACAAAATTGTTATTCCATGAGGATGCAAGTAGTCTAAACAGACATGTCAGGAGACTCTTTAAATTACATATTGTAACCAATAATAATTAGAGGCTCTGTCAGCATGATCAACCCTAATAAATCAGACATAATGCCTGGTAGGGCTCATAGTTATGATTTAAATGATGCCTTTCTTTTGTCTGTGTGTCAAACAGCTGCACAGTACACTCACCCTCATCTTGATTGACAGGGCTAGACATCAGTATGCTGAGGGCAGAGCTGTGTCCTAGCGTGTGCATATCATATATATACTATATACTATGTACTATAGCCTTACCATAATGAGAAGAGTGGATTTCTATACATATTACTGCTTTTTTCACAAGCACAATATATGATAATAAATAGAGATGAGCGAATCGAATCCCATGAAGTGGCATTAGATCAGAATAGGATAATCAGGATAAATTCGATTTGCCTTGTACCGGAATTTAATCTGAAATGGAGTAAAAAAATAAAATAAAATCAAACTTACCTCCTCCATTTGTTCGCGACAGGCCGCCAGCCTCCATCTTGATTGAAGATCTCGGACGAAATCCCGTACGTCACCACGCAGGCCAGCGTGATGACGTGATCTCGCAACGCGCGAGATTTCGCTCCAGATGTTCAAGCAAGATGGCGGCAGCCAGCCCGTTGTGAGCAAATGGAGGCGGTAAGTTTGATAAAAAAAAAAATTTTATTGTTCATTTTACACAGTTTTTACGATCATGTATGAACGCTGCATCTGAGGGGTACAATGATGGGAGCGGTGCTATAATAGCTCCCTGTCATTGCACCCGCTACTTACAAAAAATGCGCTTCGTGATGAAGTAATTTGTCATGAAGCGAATCTTTTTGTAAAATTTGTCGAATTAGCCGAATCAAACTTTTCAATTCACTCATCTCTAATAATAAATACACTAGTAGTATGTGTTAGCACTAAGCTATAGCTTAACCACATAGGAAATAATGTTTTTTCTATCCTTAGAAAGCTAAGTGGTCAGCCTTGCATGTAAAGGTCCTTAGTTCAAGTCCCAAGAGTGACGTATTTTTATTTTTTCTCACACATTTAACCCATAATAAAATTATATAACCTTACTATATTTTTATGCTTAGGAACCTAAAACATATTTCTGGTTTATTCACAGACACAATGTATGATTATAAAGAAACCAGCTAAACATTTTATTTTTCTAAGCATAAAAAAAATTCTTCTCAATATAATAAGGATATAGACTTTTATTATGGGTTAAACGAGGGAGAGAAAAAATATCAGAAGAAAAAAATCTGAAAGTCTCTCATAAGATGCAAACCTGGTATCTCTACATGTAAGGCTGACCACTAAGCTATAGCATTACTAAGCTAAAGCATTTCTATGCTTTTCTTAATTTTTTATGATGCTTCTCTTATTAATTGTTTCCTTCAGTAATTAGACCTGTACATAGTTGCCAGGGTAGTACAATAGATTGCTTTATAAAGATCCTTTAATTACACATCCCAGTGATTTAAGGCACATGTCCAAGTAAGGTCTCTTTATCAACACTGAAGAAAATTGATGTGAATGTAGCCTTACACTAAATACTTATGTGCAGTAGAGAACACCCTGCCGGAGTTCACCGGATCTGGTATTGCTGGATACTACCCATCACCGTATCCCATAGACTATAATGCATGCAATGTCTGGATGAAACCCAGCACTCATACCAGTAAGTGGCCGTATCCCGTTATAGTCTATGGGATCTGGCAGTGAACGGTAGTATCCAGCAAAGCCAGATCCGGTGAACTCTGGCAGGCTGTTTTCAGGCTACTGCACATGTGAACGTAGCTTAAACATAACGCCTTTGACATAAGATTTTATTTTTTTTTACCTCCTAGTGGGACATATTTTTTTTTTCAATATTGTGTTATGCCGCAGGTTCCCAAGTGAATGGCCATCAACCACTGCGGTCACTTCCTTCAATCCGACAAGATGTCAGCAGATACCAGAGAATAGATGAAGCTTTACCACCTAGTGAGACCTTATTTAATTCCAGTGTCACTTTTTATCTACCTTTTTCGCTTTCCTAATCTTCGCTCTATAAAATGACTGCGCCCCGATTTACTACAGGATTTGTAATATTTACGGTCATTAAATTCTTTTTGTTTAGAAGGTGACAATGATATTTTAAGAGAACCTCCAATCCCCAAAAAGTCACTGCCATTACAAGTCACTGGGGGAAGGAATTGGAGTAAGATGTGCAAAATGTATTAGGATCTAGGACTGTTACCTGCAGTAATATATGAGTAGTCCTGCAGATAAGAAGTCCAGATCACTATTTTCTATTTTCCTACTGCCCCCTGTTCCTCAGCAGTCAGAGCTCAGAGCTGCACTGAAATACACAGTCCGGACTGCGCACATGAGTCCTCTCTAATTATGTTAGCTCAGCACAGCAGTCCGCAGGGGCAGACTGAAAACTTAAAGTGGCCCTGGAAAAAACCTAATTGTCCCCATGTTGTAGGTGGGTCCAAATTGACAGAAGGTGAGGCAACACAAGTAGATAGGGCCAACGCATGTAAACAGGGCCTACAGAAGGGGGCCAGCAATACATAGTTGAGAGCAAAATAACAACCCAGAAAAACCAAATACCACAGTGTTGCGCAATATACTGCCATCCGCACCATGGTATCCAACTGTATCATCGTCCTGGGGATGGCAATACAGTTGAATTCAGGAGGGCACAGGTGGTTGCTGGCCAAGTGAATAAGTGCCTGATACTCCTAAATTAATTATTGCTGAGAGCATCAGATCATGGCTGGGGGCCATATGAAGAGGGCTTGAGTGGCACCCTGGGCATTGGCCCACCAGGAAATTTCCCTGTAGGGTCTATGACCAGTCTGCCCCTGGCAGTCCTTACAGCTATGAGGGCTGACGGCAGGGGAACGGTGGGCAGTAGGAAAATAAAAAATTGTGATCTGGACTCCTTACCTGCAGTACAAAGGCCGATATTAGTCTAAGATCATGGTGACATATTCCCTGTAAGAGGTACAGACCTCTTAATAAACTGGGCTCATCTTCTCACAGTCAGTGTGCCAGGTGATTGAACCTACCTAACTATAAGGTGGCATACAGTTCAGCTATAAATTCTACCAGTGTGTAGTCGAGGATGCAGAGACTATGGGGGGTCATTTATCAAACTGGTGTAAAGTAGAACTGGCTAAGTTGCCCATAGCAACCAATTAGATTCCACCTTTTATTCTCCAAAATGAAAGGTGGAATCTGATTGGTTGCTATGGGCAACTAAGCCAGTTCTACTTTACACCAGTTTGATAAATGACCCCCTATGTGCCTTTTTTGTAAACCGCTTCCACTTTCTTTTTAAAAAGTGGCTCAAAATGGCAAAAAGTTTGAAATTTTTGTGCAATAGGCCTGCACAAAAAATGCCTTTTGTATGCCAGTAACTGACATGCAGCCAACTATAAATTTCCCTCCAAGGTGATATTTTTATTCAGATAACTGGCTGACAACTAGTAGGGTAACTCTCATGTTTCCCACAGATGTTGTCACCATTTGTGAGTCTGAGAAAGACTGGATAAAGCTATTCCTGTAGTGGCAGCCATATTGACAGTCACACAACTTTTCCAGAAACTAAGAAATGGCTGACTGAAACGAAGGAAGTGGCATTCTGACTCCCTTAGAAAGTTAAAGAGGTGGTGCCAATATTTACATGTATGCCCAATCCATAGGATAGTGGGGTATGCCTGCAAGAATCTCCACTCATCACAAAAAAACTGGGTTTTGTGTCTCCCCATATCATTGGAGCCGCAGTCACTTCCATGGGATTGCTGAAGAGAAGCTGAGTAGATTACTCGGCTACCTACGCAGGTCCCATAGAGATGAATGGATTGGCAATGTCTACACTTGACTGTCATTCCAGTCATACAGATGGACACCAGGACCCCCATTCTCATGATCCTAGCGCTAAGACCCCATCAATCAGACATAAAGGGGGAGATGTATCAGAAAGGAAAACTGGCTTAGTTTCCCAAAGCAACCAATCAGATTCCACCTTTTTTCAGAGCTCCTATAGAAAAGGAAAGGTGAAATCTGATTGGTTGATATGGACAACTGAGCCAGTTTTCCTTTACACCAGTTTTGATAAATTTCCCCCTTATTCCCTATCCCCTGGATAGGGGATAGATTTTAATTTTGGCACAACCCCTTTAATGATCATAGGTGAGCTAATGGTGCAGAATTAGTGAGAGTACAGCCCCAACTCTCTGCAACTGCCAGGCCTTCGGCACTTTGATTGACAGGACCAGGTGTGATGACATTTTCACTGCCTGGGCAGTTGCAAGGAGGGAAGAGCCTCTAGGTGTAATGGTAACACCCCTGTTGCTCCTAGAGGCTCATTTGCATATATCATCATCATCATCATCATCATCATCATCATTTTTCCTAGCAATGCGGGCACATATGAACATGGGACCACCGGCTATAATATATCAAAACACTGTTTAAAACTTGGATCTTGCTTTTTAACAAACCTGTTTATAAGAACAATAAAGTTATGCTTAGCTTCAGGGGTGCACCTAGCCTTTCTGCTGCCTGAGGTGAAAACTGAAACGGTGCCTCTCCCCCCCCATGCCAATTTCTTAACCTAACCCCTTTGCCACAATGAAAGCGCTCATTCACCCTTCTGCTGCCCCCCTATTGTCCCTACCTGGTGCTACTTGAGGTGATCGCCTCACCTGGCCTCATTGGTGGTGCACCCCTGCTTAGTTTTTGACTGTATATTGACTGCTTTTATTGAAAAGTTGCCTTCAAATGTATTTTGTATATTTGCTGATTTTTAGATTGGGAAGCGCGGATTGACAGTCATGGTAGAATATTTTATGTGGATCATGTAAATCGCACGACAACATGGCAACGACCTACAGCTCCTCCAGCTCCACAGATCTTGCAGAGATCAAACTCTATTCAGCAAATGGAGCAGCTTAATAGACGGTGAGAATATATACTGGGGATTTTTACAGTACCTTATTTACTGTACATTAGGAAATATGTAGGCTTTTAAAAGGCTATGGACACCTTTGGGGCAATTTTTTTATTGCATTTGACTCATTTTGGGCTAAAAATAATTTTTCAAATCTTTTATTAAAAATTGGAGCAGTTTTTGAGTTATAGGGGTTACATTTTAGTCTATTTGCTGTCACTTTCTGTTTAGGGAGCATTCACATGACCATATTTTAAGTTAATTTCAGTTCATTGGAACTGCAAAAGATGCGGACAGCGCACTGTATGCTGTCCACATCTTTTGCAGTTCCAATGAACTGAAATAAACTGAAAATATGGTTGTGTGAATGCTCCCTAAACAGAAAGTGACAGCAAATAGACTGAAATTTAAACCCTGTATCTTGAAAACAGCTACAATATTTAATAAATGATTTAAAAAATATATATTTTTAGCCCAAAATGAGTGTGCTGTCTGCATCCGTATGTCTGTTCTGCATCCCCGAAAAAGAATAGAACATGTTCTATTTTAACAAAGGGCAGGACATGCTGATCTGTGAAATATGGAATGCATACGGTCAGTATTCATGTTTTGTGGATCTGAAATTTGCAGACCGCAAAAACGGAAACGGGCGTGTGAATGCCTCCTTTCTCTGCATCCTGTCATCTGACAGCTCATGTGTAGCTCTCATCTCTGATCTCCTGACCTCATAAACACTTATTATAGCTAAACTCTTATCAAACTAATAAGACTAAGGCTTAAATGAGTGTTTATGAGCTCTTAGGAGATCAGAGATAAGGACTACACATAGCCCCTTAGATGACAGCTCAGAGTAAAAGTAAGATCCTCACTGCTAGGCAAATATATAACTCTTTATAACAAAACCTGCTAAAAAAATAATAATAATGACAATTAATAAAGTGTGTTTTAGCCCAAAGGGAGTAAAATGCAATCATAAAAGAAAAAATGCCCCCAAAGGTGAACACAGCCTTTAACCCCTTCAAGACCAAGCTAGTTTTTACCTTCAGGACCAGGCCATTTTTAGCAAATCTGACATGTCAGATTTGTCACATGTGTGATAATAACTTTAAAACGCTTTTACTTATCCAGGCCATTCTGAGACTGTTTTCTCGTCACATATTGTACTTCATGACAGTGGTAAAATTTAGTCAAAAAATGTCATTTTTATTTATAAAAAAATACAAAATTTACCCAAAATTTTGAAACATTTGCAAATTTGCAAATTTCAATTTCTACTTTTATAATAGACAGTAATACCTCCAAAATAGTTATTACTTTACATTCCCCATATGTCTACTTCATGTTTGGATCATTTTAGTTAGTTTTGAAGTAAATCTTGAAATTATTCAGAAATTTTTCAAAACCCACTTTTTAAGGACCAGTTCAAGTCTGAAGTCACTTTGTGAGGCTTACATAATAGAAAACACCCAAAAATGACCCCAGTTTAGAAACTACCCCCCTCAAGGTATTCAAATCTTATTTTACAAACCTTGTTAAACTTTTCGGTGTTCCACAAGAATTAAAGAAAAATGGAGATGAAATTTCAGAATTTCATTTTTTTTGGGCAGATTTTCCATTTTTTATCAATTTTTTCCTGTAACAAAGCAAGGGTTAACAGCCAAAAAAAACTCAATATTTATTATCCTGATTCTGTAGATTACAGAAACACCCCATTTGTGATAGTAAACTGCTGTACGGGCACACAGCAGGGCGCAGGAGGAAAAGAATGCCATATGGTTTTTGGAGGGCCATGTCACATTTGAAGACCCCCTGATGCACCCCTAGAGTAGAAACTCCAAAAAATGACCCAATTTTGGAAACAATGGGATAAGGTGGCAGTTTTGTTGGTACTATTTTAGGGTACATGTGATTTTTGGTTGCTCTATATTACACTTTTTGTGAGGCAAGGTAACAAATAATAGCTGTTTTGGCACCATTTTTATTTTTTTCTTATTTACAATGTTCATCTGACAGGTTAAATCATGTGGTATTTTTATAGAGCAGGTTGTTACAGATGCAACAATACCAAATATGACAACATTTTTTAGTTGTTTGTTTCAATTTTACATAATAAAGCATTTAAAAAAATAATAATTTTTAGTGTCTCCATATTCTGAAAGCAATATTTTTATTTATTTTTTTGGCCGACTGTCTTATGTAGGATATCATTTTTTGCGGGATGATGTGACGGTTTTGTTGGTACAATTTTGGTGTGTATGACTTTTTGATCACTTGGTATTACACTTTTTGTTATGTAAGGTGACAAAAAATGTCTGACAACGTTTTTATTTTTATTTTTTTACGGTGTTCACCTGAGGGGTTAGGTCATGTGATATTTTTATACAGCAGGTGATTATGCACGCGTTGATACCTAATATGTATACTTTTTTTTATTTATTAAAGTTTTACACAATAACTGAATTTTTGAAACAAAGAAAATCATGTTTTAGTGTGTCCATATTCTGAGAGCCATAGTTTTTTTTTATTTTTTGGGCGATTGTCTTAAGTAGGGTCTCATTTTTTGCGGGATGAGATGATGGATAGATTGGTTTGATTTTGGGGTGTGTATGACTTTTTGATTACTTGGTATTACACGTTTTGTGATGTAAGATGACAAAAAATTGCTTTTTTACACCGTTTTTTATTTATTTTTTTATTACGGTGTTCACCTGATGGGTTAAATTATGTGATATTTTTATAGAGCAGGTCGTTACGGATGTGGAAATACATAGTATGTCTACCTTTTATTTTATTTATTAAAGTTTTATACACTAATATTTTTTAAACAAAAAAATTATAATCATGTTTTAGTGTCTCCATAGTCTGAGAGCCATACTTTTTTTTTTTTTTTTGAGCGATTTGTTTTAGGTAGGTGACTGTTATATTAGTACTATTTTGGACTTGCACTTTTAGTGATGTAAGGTGACAAAAATTTTTTTTTTAAGCACAGTTTTTATTTACATTTTTTGACAGTGTTCACCTGAGGGGTTAAGTCATGTGATACTTTTATAGAGCCGGTCTATATGGACACGGCGATACGTAATATGTCTACTTCCCCTATTTTTAACAATTATTTTTTTCTAACTTTATTTTGGAAAAAGGAAGTTTTTTTTTAACTTGAAACTTTTAGTTTTTTATTATAATAAAACCACTTTTTTCACTTTATTTAACTTTTCATATTTGTCCCTCTGTGGGACTTTATCTTTTCAGGGTTTGATCCCTGTTTTAAGTCAGTACAATACATTCTGCGTTGTACTGAATTGGAACTGTCAGCGTCTTACACAGTGAGATGCTGACAGTTGACTAGGAGACCTAGCGGTCAGGCTGAATCTCCTGGGCTTCCGTAGGCTGGCAGCTCCGATGCGTGTAAGGCATCGGGGCTGCCACGGCGACCATCGACCCCCTGCCAGAGCAGCGCAGGGGGGCGATGGAGTCAGAGGGAGCCCCTTCCCTCTGTATACCCAGCACGTACCGCGTGTATCAGTAACAGCCGGGCCCATGCTGCGGATTGCAAGGAGCCACATTCGCTCATGTACATGTACGTGATAATGCGGGAAGGGGTTAATGTTAAGAAATGTATCCACATAAGAACATTTGGGCAGATTTAAAGTTACGAGGCAGCATTTTTCGGTGATTTACTGTAATATGGAACAATTCTACCACTATTGCTCATTGTTGACATAAAAATTAGATTTTTGCTGTAGTCTAAATTAAATGTAAAAGTGCCAGTTGCAACTAAAGTAGTCACTGTGGCTTTTGAAAAGTTGCAAAATCAGGGTTTTACAACAAACGCCATAGGTGGATGATGCATGTCCCCTTAATGTCATATTTCCCTACAGTCCATTGCAGCAGCAGATGCGAATGATCACTGTGGCTCCATTCACTGGGTTACAGATAGCTGAGAGATAATAGTTCCTTCTTGATATTTTATTTGTAGAGTCTTTGTTTAATTCCACCAGATATTTCTGAAATGTGAACGTACGTATTTGAAGGCCATCAGTAGGTGCGCTGAGTAATTTATTTTTTTTTTCTTTTTTAATTTTATTACAATAACAGGTATCAAAGCATCCGACGAACGATGACTAATGATCAAGCCGAGGAAGTGCCACATCCGGTTGAAGGGGCGGTAGCAGGGGATGATGTGGATTATCATCATTCAAATGCAGGTCTGTAAAAGATTTAGGAAATTGATCAAATTTTTCTTTTGCCGACATCAGTAAATCTTACCATAAGCTCCTGCCGGTTATCATTATGTCTATATTCTAAGGACAATCATCATGTGTTTTATATATAAGGGGATCATTATTTTCCATATTCCTATTTTGTAAGCAATAGTTAAAGAGGAAAAACATTGTGAACTAAGTATTATGACATATACAGCGGTGCCCAGGGATCTCACTGCACTTACTATTACCCCTGGGCGCCGCTCCGTTCGGCCGCGATGTCCTCCGGTATCTTCGCTCACTTGGTTATAGTAGGCGGAGACTTAGGGGTCTTGGTTATAGTAGGCGGAGTTTGCCCTTGTTCTGCTGGGTGTCTCCTCCTCCTAGGCTGTAGCGCTGGCCAATCGCAGCGCAGAGCTCACAGCCTGGGAGGTTTTTTTCTCCCAGGCTGTGAGCTCTGCGCTGCAATTGGCCAGCACTACAGCCTAGGAGGAGGAGACGCCCAGCAGAACAAGGGCAGACTCCGCCTACTATAACCAAGTGAGCGAAGATACCGGAGGGCACAGCGGCCGAACGGAGCGGCGCCCAGGTATAATAGTAAGTGCAGTGAGATCCCTGGGCGCCGCTGTATATGTCATGATACTTAGTTCACAATGTTTTTCCAGGTGAAAGGTCCGCTTCAAACCCACGCACTTTATCTACCACCAATACTAATGCGCTGCCACAGCCTGTCCTGTTAAAAAGGGGTTCTCTGGGAATTAGGAAAATTAAAATTACTGAAAATACTTTAATATTACTTTATTATAAATATATTCCCAAATACCTTTCATTAGTTATAATGGCTCATTTTGTCAAGCAAGCAATCCTCAGGAGAAATAAAATGGCTGCCGTCCTATTAGTATATACAAAACCTATCCTAATAACACACCAGAACAAGTTACTTCAGGACACAGATGAGGGTGAGTGTGTGGCTAATGAGTGGCAGCCCTTGTATGCAGTCTCTATTACCACAGTCTGTCCTGTCCGTCCTCTCTGTACTTCATGTCTCCTCATGAACTCCACTCCTTCAAGGATTGAGCTGAAGATCTTATCAGCTGTAAGCCTCATGCACACGACCGTATGTGTTTTGCGGTCCGCAAATTGCAGATCCGCAAAAAAAACAAAAACGGATGACGTCCGTATGGTATCCGTTTTCTTTGCGGATCCATTGTAATAATGCCTATCCTTGTCTGCAAACTAGAAAAAAATAGGACATGCACTTTTTTTTTTTGCGGGGCAATGGAACAGACATACTGATGCGGACAGCACACGGTGTGCCGCGTTTTTTGCGGACCCATTTAAATGAATGGGTCTGCATCCTATCCGCAGAAAAAACGGAAAGGACACGGAAACAAAATACGTTCGTGTTCATAAGGCCATATTCAGGATCATAATCCCTGACAAGCAGAGAAGAGCGGAGGATGAGGCAGCTCTTTACCTCAGTGTTGTAAAGTAACTTGTCCTTCTATGCGATTAGGACAGGTTTTGTGTGTACTAATAGGACGGTGGCGATTTTATTTCTCCTAATCATTGCTCATCAGACTAAACGAGCCATTATAACTGATGAAATGTATTTGGGAATATATTTACAGGGGGAGCCTGTTCAAAAATTTGCTGTGGGGCCCAGTCAGTCCTAGTTACTCCACTGGCTCTTGTCCTTGGGTTGTCTTTGATATTGCAGCTGAAATTCATAATTTCCCAACACACCACTCTCACTGACACTGCTCCACTCACCTTTTTTTTGTGTCAATTATGCGAAAAATAGAGATTCTGGATTTTTTTCTAATGGCATTGACAGTGCGGGATAAATTAAGTGATAATTGTATAATTCAGGTTGTTATGGATGCGGCGATACCAAACATGTAGCGAGGATTTTATTTTTTAAATTCTTTACACTGAAAAGCATTTTTTTTTTCCAATGGAAAAAGATGTTTTAGTTTTTTTTAACTTCAGAGATTTGTTTGAAATAAAACTTTATTTCTATTTTAACCACTTATTAGTCGCTTAGGGGACTTTGACTCCTTTGATGGCTTCCATAATACACTGTACACACGCTTTATTGTTTAAAATCAATTAAATGCAAACAAAATTAGGAATCACAAAAATGTCATCCTATTGCAGTACTATCCCCAGTAAAGCGAGAGTGTAAAATAATGACGAGTTCAGAAATGCTCAGATATATATAACCGATAAGGCAATAAGCTGACAGTTAGTGAACAAGTAGGATAAAATTACCCAAAAGCTAAGTAGATAACGTTATGTGATAAAGGTACCTAATACTCAAATATACAAGGTAATTTTATTATGTGACATCCAAAAGATCTAACCAGATCAACGGTGATACATAGAAACCAGTTCTAATAATATCATCTTTTGGATGTCATGCTTTGTGCTAGTTTTTTATGTTTAACACCTTTAAGCGACAGCCAGTTTGGACCAAATGCCGCAGCCCCGTTTTTCAAATGTGACATGTGTCAGTTTATGTGGTAATAACTTTGGAACGCTTTTACTTATCCAAGCGATTCTAAGATTGTTTGTGACACATCATACTTCATGTTAGTGGTGAATTTTAGTTGATATATTTTTCTTTTATGCATAGAACAATTTTAATTTCTCTGCTTTTAAGACGGATAGTGATACTTCATAAAATAGTTATTACTTTACATTCGCCATATGTCTATGTCTTTATGTTGGCATCATTTTTTAAATGTCATTTTATGTTTTCAGGAAGTTAGAAGCCTTAGAAAGGGAGGTGGGACGAATCCAATTTTTTTTAAATCCGAATCCAAAAAGCTTCTCGAATCTTTCGAATCTCGAATCCTACGAATCCTGTACATAAGAATCGTGTGAACGGTGTAAGAAACAAAGTGATCCAAACTCAATATTCTTTTAATATGAAAAAAGAGTCCTTACTTTTTTAACAAAGTATTAGGATTTGGATTCGAAAAAAATTGGAAATACAGGGTAATACAGCACACATACCTCTGAGGCTGGGTTCACACCCGAGCGTTTTACAACAGGCAAGAACCAATGATTCCCTATGGGAATGGTTCTCACCTGAGCATTTTACAGCGCGTACGATCGCGCTGTAAAACGCCCGACGCCCCAAGAAGTACAGGAGCTTCTTTGGGGTGTCTTGTCGCGCGTTCCCGTACATAGATTTCTGGGAACTCGTGACAATGGGCGTTCGTTTGTTCCGGAGCAGCGATTGTAAACGCGCATACAATCGCGCATACATAGCGCTCCATCCCGTACGCTCAGGTGTGAACGCAGCGTTACATCCAGTGACGTCTCCTTTGATGTAGATGTTCCTTCCCTCTTCCTCATCTTCTCCTTTCAGACTTCCGGAACAGACCACCAGTTTTCAGCCATTTTTCGTCTCTGCAGTTTGACAAAAAAAAATAATCTTAGTTTACTACTTTTCCATCATTCTCGCATCTTTTGGACAAATCATCCTACCACCCCCAATACTGTGCCACTGTGCTCCCCAATATTATACTGCAGAAACAGATAAACCCCCTGATAATAGTAGTACCACACAGAGCCCCCCATATAAAATACCCCTTCTTTGTGGCCTCAGTAGATGCTCCCATTGTGCCCCCTAATAATGTGCCAGTAAAAATGGACCCCCATAATGCCCCCAATAATGTGCCAGTAAGTGTCTTCATAGATGCCCCCCTATCAAGTGCCAACACCCCCATGTGCCAGTACCAACTGCCTCTCTCCTCCCCCCCTATGTCCCAGTATCATAGTGCCATCTCCCCCCCAATGTGCCAGTATTAAGTGCCTCTCTCCTTCCCACCCACCTCCCCATGTGCCAGTATCATAATGCCATATCCCCCCCAATGTGCCAGTATTAAGTGCCTCTCTCCTTACCCCCCCATGTGCCAGTATCATAGTGCCAACTCCCCCCCCAATGTGCCAGTATTAAGTGCCCCTCTCCTCCCCCCCCTATGTGCCAGTATCATAATGCCATCTCCCCCCATGTGCCAGTATCATAGTGTCACCCCCCCCCCATGTACCAGTATCATAGTGCCATTCGTGGATTCAACTGATTCGTCGTCCCATCTCTACTTAGGCTACTTTCACACTAGCGTTTGATCGGATCCGTTCTGAACGGATCCGATCATATTAATGCAGACGGAGGCTCCGTTCAGAACGGATCCGTCTGCATTATATTGGCATATAAAAGCTAAGTGTGAAAATAGCCTCGGACGGATCCGTCCAGACTTTCAATGTAAAGTCAATGGGGGACGGATCCGCTTGAAGATTGAGCCATATTGTGGCATCTTCAAACGGATCCGTCCCCATTGACTTACATTGTAAGTCTGGACGGATCCGCACGCCTCCGCACGGCCAGGCGGACACCCGAACGCTGCAAGCAGCGTTCAGCTGTCCGCCTGTCCGTGCGGAGGCGAGCGGAGCGGAGGCTGAACGCCGCCAGACTGATGCAGTCTGAGCGGATCCGCATCCATTCAGACTGCATCAGGGCTGGACGGAAGCGTTCGGGTCCGCTCGTGAGCCCCTTCAAACGGAGCTCACGAGCGGACAGCCGAACGCTAGTGTGAAACTAGCCTTAGAAGTTTAGAAGCAAATGTTAAAACTTTAAAGAAAATTTCCAAAACCCACTTCTTTAAGGACCAGTTCAGTTATGGAGTCACTTTGTGGGACTTGCATAGTAGAAACCACCCATAAATGACCTAATTTTGGAAACTACACCCCTTAAGGTATTCAAAACTGAACTGATTTTACAAACCTTATTAACCCTTAAGGCTACTTTCACACTAGCGTTCGGGCGGATCCGTTCTGAACGGATCCGCTCATAATAATGCAGACGGAGGCTCCGTTCAGAACGGATCCGTCTGCATTATATTAGCAAAAAAAAGCTAAGTGTGAAAATAGCCTGGGACGGATCCGTCCAGACTTTCAATGTAAAGTCAATGGGGGACGGATCCGCTTGAAGATTGAGCCACATTGTGGCATCTTCAAACGGATCCGTCCCCATTGACTTACATTGAAAGTCTGGACGGATCCGCACGGATCCGCACGCCTCCGAACGGCCAGGCGGACACCCGAACGCTGCAAGCAGCGTTCAGCTGTCCGCCTGTCCGTGCGGAGGCGAGCGGAGCGGAGGCTGAACGCCGCCAGACTGATGCAGTCTGAGCGGATCCGCCTCCATTCAGACTGCATCAGGGCTGGACGGCTGCGTTCGGGTCCGCTCGTGAGCTCCTTCAAACGGAGCTCACGAACGGAAACCCGAACGCTAGTGTGAAAGTAGCCTTAGGTGTTCCACAAGAATGTAAGCAAATTGGAGGGGGAATTTAATTTTTTTAAGATTTCCATTTGAATCCAATTTTCCTGTGACACCGCAAGGGTTAACAGTCAAAGAAACGTCAGTATTTATTACCCTGATTCTGCAGTTTACAGAAACACCCCATATGTGGTTGTAACCTGCAGGATGAGACTTCTGAATGGACCCCAGTAGAGACCCTCGGGAGGTAAAACCTCAATATACAACCGGTCCCAAAACTGAAAATCCCTGTAGGGGTACTACTCTTCTTAAAATAAACGGTATAAACTTTATTGGATCAATTTAAAACATGGTCTTTAATAAACCATAACCCCACAAACATTTAAAACTATGTCGTGCTGATTATTAGGTTGCTTTAAATTATAACCCCTCAACAATGTGGCAAGGAGGGGATAGGAGGAATGAGAGGAGGGTGAACAGTTGTCACCTTTATGTATACAGTTCCAATGCACAGAGTGGAGATATGTCCCTAATTAAAAAAACATAATTTAATTTGGGCCCAAATCATAAATTATGTATCCCTGTTTCCACAATCCGAACTCATATGTGCATTCCTTCTTCACTGCCCCTGAACTAGCAGGAGGTTGTAACATTCACACACATCCTAATGTAATTGTGTGGTAAATATTGTATGATTATTTCATTCTGTGGGTTGATACGGTTATGGCAATACCAAATTTATATAGTTTATTTGATGTTTTTCTACTTTTTCAGCATAAAATCCCTTTTGTGTTAAAAATAAATGATATTTTACATTGCCATATACTAAAGTCCAATATAATTATATTTTTTCAGCAATGTAGCTGTATGGGGGCTTGTTTTTTTTGCGGGACGAGCAGTAGTATCATTCTTGAGAACATATGTCTTTTTGATCACTTTTTATACTATTTTTTGTAGAGGTGAAGTGGGCAAAAATGGCAATTCTGTCAGTGTTTTTAATTATTTATGGGACTCCTCTTGTGGTAAATATTATATGATTATTTTATTTTGTGGGTTGATACGGTTATGGCGATACCAAATTTATATAGTTTTTTTATTATGTTTTACTACTTTTTCAGCATAAAATCCCTTTTGTGTTATAAACCAATGATATTTTGCATCGCCATATTCTAAAGTCCAAAATATTTTTATTTTTTCATCAATGTAGCTGTATGGGGGCTTGTTTTTTTTTGCGGGACAAGCTGTAGTTTCTATTGGTATCATTTTGGGGTACATATTAGTGTTGGGCGAGCATGCTCGGCCGAACACCATTATCACGCAGCCAATAAACGTGCGGGGAAGTACTGGCCCTCACTGTAATGTCGTAGCCATGTTGGTTACTGGCATTACAGTGATTGGCTGCCCGTAAACGCACCCGATGACACGGCTGCCCGTAAACGCACCCGATGACACGTGGTTCGGCTCAGTGTTGGTCAGGGAGAGCTGCAGCAGAAGGGACAGATAGTGTAGGGACACAAATTACTTACTTATTTATTTATTTATTTTTAGGCAGGGTTTAGTCTTGAAAGGTGTTAGAGACTCAAAAGTCCTTTTAAGGACTATTGTTTTATCTGGCTGCAATATACTGTATATTATTAGCGCAACCTGCGCTAAATTGCGTGCAATTGTTTGGCCGCTGCTGACAGTAACACAACCTTTTCTACATCTGTGACATTCAGCGCCATTACCTGCGCTACATCTCCTGTATAACTCTTGTGCATCTTAAATATCTGTGACATTCAGTTTAATTGTTTTGCCGCTAGTGACAGCAACATTACCTGCGCTACATCTGCTGTATAACGTTTGTGCATCCTAAATATCTGTGACATTCAGTTTAATGTATTTGCGCATACACTTACAAAACCTGCGCTACTGTACGTGTGACATACTTGCAAGCATATATACCATTTAATATGCTAAAGGCGAGCAGTAAGGGACGGGGAAGTGGCCGTGCTGCTGATGGTGTACGCAGAGGCCGTGGCCCTGGGCGCGATGAAACTGTGCCTACTGCCAGAGCACAAGAAACACACTCATCCACGATACCTAGCTTCATGTCCCAGTTTGCAGGGCGGCGCAGGACACCATTCTCAAAGTCACACCAGTGCAACCAGGTGGTCGGTTGGATTGCAGTAGATAATGTTTCCGTCAGTTAAGCGCCACCCTGTCTTCCACAAAGTCCAGTCTCAGTAGCAAAGAGTCCGGTCAACAAAATCCTCACCCTGATCCTCCTTCCTTCCACCATGGAGAGTCTTGGCAAACAAGTGATCCCACACTCGGTAATACCGAAGAGCTCTTTTCAGGGCTATTCCTTTGATTTGGGCCTCTTGCCATGGCATCTTGAAGAGGGACATGAGGAGATCTTGTGCACTGATTCCCAAACTCTTAAGCATCCACAGTCAGAAAAAGATGACGGTGAGGAACGGCAATTAGTGTTTCACGAGGTGGATGATGATGATGAGATACAGTTGCCAATAAGTCAACCCACATTAGTGTCTCAAGAGGTTAAAGGGACTCTGTCACCACTTTCTAACCCCCACTTTTAAAACTATAGTTCTGTCCATGGAGCCCCTGTGATTACAATGGTGTTGTTATATGCGAAATCCGCAGGCTCGTTTTGATAAAAAAAACTTTTATCTAACCTGTCACTCATGAGGATAAGGTGCCCAGGGCGTTTCTCCTGGTCTGAACATGCCGCCGCCGCCGTTGGTGCCCAGCTCCTCCTCTGCCTTGAATTAGCGCCGCCTGAATGTGAAGAAATACGCCTCCGGCTCTCCCTCAGTCCCCCCTCCTTCTTTTCTAAGATCCCGCGCGTGCAGCAGTGTTCGCGTTATCGGGAGGTTGAGCGAAGTGCGCATGCGCATGCGCACTTCGCTCAATGAGGCTGAATCGAAAAGTCCGCACGGGCGCATCAGGCACAGGCCTGTGCGCACGCGCGAAATTTTAGAAAAGGAGGGGGGACTGAGGGAGAGCCGGAGGCGTATTTCTTCACATTCAGGCGGCGCTGAAAGGATCAGAGGAGGAGCTGGGCAGCAACGGCGGCGGCGGGCGGCATGTTCAGACCGGGAGAAACGCCCTGGGCACCTTATCCTCATGAGTGACAGGTTAGATAAAAGGTTTTTTTATCAAAACGAGCCTGCGGATTTCGCATATAACAACACCATTGAAATCACAGGGGCTCCATGGACAGAACTATAGTTTTAAAAGTGGGGGTTAGAAAGTGGTGACAGAGTCCCTTTAATGATGAGGATGAGACACAGTTGTCAATAAGTAAGGTTCTTGTTAGGTCAACAAGTTAGGAGGATGACCAAGGTGAGGGAGTGGAAGAAGAGGTGGTGGACAATGAAATCACTGACCCAACCTGGAAAGGTGGCAAGCCGAGCGAGGACAGCAGTACAGAGGGGAAGGATCCGCAGCACTGCAACAGACTGAAAGAGGCAGTGGGGTGGCAAAAGGGAGAAGGCGGGCCACACCAAACAGGCCTGCAACGTTTCCCCGGAGCACCCCCCTGCGACAATCTCCCTTGCCAAGGGGTAGGTGTTCCGCAGTCTGGTGCTTTTTTGAGGAAAGTGTGGACGATAAAAGAATTGTCATTTGCAACCTGTGCCGTACCAAAATGAGCAGGGGCGTGAACACTAGCAACCTCACCACCACCAGCATGATCCGCCACATGGCATCAAAGCACCCTAATAGGTGGGCCAAACGCCTGGGTCCACAATCAGTGTCTGCGGTTCACACCACTGCTTCCTCTTACCCTGTGATAACGTGCAGGCCAATCCCCTGTCCAAGAAGCAGGCCCGTATGCCTCCCGCCCTGCACCTGGACCTTCGCAAGCACCATTATCTAGCACATCCACTTCTGTGTCCAAGCGCAGCGTACAGATGTCCATACCCCAGGCCTTTGAACGAAAGAGCAAATACCCTTCCGCCCACCCACAGGCTATAGCACAAAATGCACACCTTTCCAAATTGCTGGCCCTGGAAATGTTGCCATTTCGGCTTGTGGACACAGGGGCTTTCCGGTGGCTGTCCCTCGTTACTCAGTCCCCAGCCGCCACTATTTTTTCTGGTGTGCCGTCCCCGCCTTACACCAGTATGTGTCCCGTAACATCACCCGTGCCCTGACCAACGCAGTTATTAGGAAGGTCCATTTAACGACTGACACATGGACAAGTGCTTTTGGCCAGGGACGCTACATTTCCATGACGGCACACTGGGTGAACGTTGTGGAGGCCGGGAGCAAGTCGTACCCTGGGATGGCACAGGTGCTACTGACGCCAAGAATTGCGGGTCCTACTTCCAGGATTTCCGCCACCACCTACATTCCTCCTCCACTTCCACCTGTGAATTCTCATCTTGCAGCACCAGTCAACCATCAGTCAGTAGCTGGAAGCGGTGTAGCACTGCAGTGGGGAAGCCGCAACAGGCCGTGCTGAAACTAATTTGCTTAGGTGACAAACAGCACACCGCTGCAGAGCTGTGGCAGGGTATAAGGGACCAGACTGAGCTGTGTCTCTCGCCACTCAACCTACAACCAGGCATGGTTGTGTCTGATAATGACCGTAACTTGGTGGCGGCTTTGGAACTCGGCAAGCTCATACATATACCATGCCTAGCCCACGTGTTCAACTCAGCGGTTTCTTAAAATCTACCCCAATTTGCCCGAGCTACTGGTGAAGTTGCGCCACGTGTGTGCCCATTTCCAAAAGTCATCTACAGTTGTCGCCGGTCTGGCAACGCTGCAGCAGCGCTTGCAATTGCCAGCTCACCGACTGTTGTGTGACGTGAGCACGCGCTGGAACTCCATGTTCCACATGTTGGCCAGGCTTTGTGTGCAGCAGAGGGAAGTAGTGGAATACCAGCTGCAACATGGTCGTCGCCTTTCCAGTCAGCTTCAGCTCTTCATAAGCGGCGAGTGGGCATAGATGTCTGACCCCTGTGAGGTTTTTACGCAACTTTGAGGAATCAACACAGATGGTGAGCAGCGATGCCGCTATTGTCAGCGTAACCATCACACTTCTGTGTCTACTGAAACGCTCACTGCTCACAATGAAGGCGGACGCTTTGCATGCGGAAGAGGTGGAAATGGGGGAAGACATTACACAGGGTGATAGCCAGATCACCCTCCGTTCGTCTTCTCAGCGTTTATTAGATGATGAGGAGGAGGAGAAGGAGCAGGAGACTGCTGCCTCCGCTACAGAGGGTAGTACCCCAAGCAGGTTTATTCCATCTGTTCAGTGTGGATGGGCCGAAGAGGAGGAAGAGGATGAGGAGATTGAGAGTCATCCTTCTGATGAGGACAGCAAAGTCTTGTCTGTTGGGACTCTGGCACACATGGCTGACTTTATGTTAAGCTGCCTTTCCCGTGACCCTCACGTTATACGTATTTTGACCAACACCGATTACTGGTTGTTCACCATTCTCGACCCCCGCTACAAAGAGAACTTCTCATCTCTCATTCCTGTGGTGGAGAGGACGAGCAAAATGGTGCAATACCAGAAGGTCCTTGTGGAAAAATTGCTCCAAAGATTTCCAGCTAACAACTCTGGCAGCAGAGTACATGGTTCCTTGTGCAACCGAGGAGGGGAGACGAGGGGAACGGAGCAGTTCCAACAGAGGCAGGGCAACACTCTCCAAGGCCTGGGACAGTTTTATGACACCCCGCCAGCACCCTCACCCTGATGCGCGGCCTAGTGTCACAAGGACTTCTCTACTTCACCAGAGGAAAGCGGCTGAACATAAAGGCACTTTAAATATGGCTTTTATGGTGTATTGAATACACTGTATTCCCATGCACCCCTTCCACCACTAAAAAGGGTATATGGTTCAATCTTCCTTTTCTCGTCCTCCTCCATCATATCAACATGTTTATTAGGCTGCCCTCGCTCCTAATGTTTTAGAGAGTCAGATCAGCAGCAGACCCTCACCCTAATGTTTTAGATGGTCAGATCTGCAGCAGACCCTCGCCCCTAATGTTTTAGAGGGTCAGCTCATCAGCAGACCCTCACCCCTATTGTTTTAGAGGGTCAGATCAGCAGCAGGCCCTCGCCCCTAATGTTTTAGAGGGTCACCAGAAGGCCCTTGCTCCTAATGTTTTTGAGGGTCACCAGCAGGCTATCAATCATAATTTTTCAAGGGTGTGTATGATGCTCTCCTTTATGTGTAATAAAGGGTGTATTGAAAAGCCGTTTCCTTGTAATTTTTGTCAGCCCTTTCATTTAGTGAATAGGCTTCATGAGTGTAGGAGTCCCACTACCTGAACAATTGTACCACAATGTGAATGAGGCCCTCCTTTATGTGATATACAGGTTGTATTGGAGTGCCTCTTCCTTGTAATTTTTGGCAGCACTTGAACTTTATATACAAGTAAATATACAGGAAAGAATGTTTTTTAACAATTTTTCCTCTAAAATCGATTTTATCTTCGGTTTTGTGCGTATTATTGTCAGTCTGTAAAAGTGGTGTACTACTCGGACAACATCGTTCCCACCAGCGACCTGGGAGTCCAAGATGCATCCAGACATTCTCCCCATGCTGTTCCCGAACCATTTTAGTAGTGTTTCTATCAATTTCTGACCTTCTTCCTGTGAACCAGACACCCTCCCCTCTTCACAGCAGGGGGTGCCTGCTTTAATGCTCAGGTTCTCCCATTGACTTCCATTGTGCTCAGGTGCTCTGTAGAGCACCCGAGCATCCAAAAGTGTTCTACTCGAGCACCCGAGCACTTTGGTGCTCGATCAACACTAGTACATGTCTTTTAGATTACTTGTTATTTTTTGTGGACATGAGTAGTGATGAGCCTCCCGCTCATCACTACTCATGTCCATATTCGATTTCGCGATATTTCGCGAATATTCGATTGAATATTCATCTTATATTCGTCAAAATCGAATATTCGTCATTATTCTATTTATCGCGAATAATATACGATTTAATTATTCGCGTATTGCGATTTTTCTTTTGACAGTATAAGGCAACGTTCCTATGACTATGGCTAGGCTAATATGTGTATTTTACGAATATTCTATATATAGCTATAACTTCGTCTTTTAGAATATTGCGAATATTCTAAAAGACGAAGTTAGAGTAATATTACGAATATTCGTAAAATACACATATAGACTGTAATTTAGCTAATATAGTGCTATAATCTTTTTTTTTTTTTTTTGTCGAATTTTTTTTGCCTCTTCTGAACTTCAGTTTTGGAAAATATGTACACTATTAAAAAAAATTACTATAGCACTATATTAGCTAAATTGCAGTCTATATGTGTATTTTACGAATATTCGCTATATTGCTATAACTTTGTTTTTTAGGATATTCGTAATATTCTAAAAGACGAAGTTATAGCAATAGAGCGAATAAATTCGTTATTTAGAATATTCGTCCTTTTTTTTCCCAATGTGTTCTGTTATTCTACTTTGGCATACTGCTCCCCGACAAGCGTCCCCGTAACCATGGGAACGCCTGTGGTTTAGAATATACCATCGGATCTGAGTTTTCATGATCTCAGGGAAAACTCAGATCCGATGGTATTTTCTAACCCACAGGCGTTCCCATGGTGACGGGGACGCTTGTCGGGGAGGAGTATGCGAACAACTGTACAGATAGGAAAAAAATAATGCCAAAATTCTAAATAACAAATATATTGACTATATTGCTATGTATTTGTTTTTTAGAATATTGGTCATTTTATTTTCCATATGAAAACATGATTCCCTACTGCTTAAGTTGCTTGTGGGCCAATGGCTTATTGACCCAAAAGAAAGAAGCAGGGAGGAATCATGTTTTCAGATGTTAAAAAATGACGAATATTCGATATAACGAATATATAGCACTATATTCGTAATATTTGTGAATTTACGAAGTTACGATATTCGCGATTAATATTCGCTATTCGAATATTCGAGCTCAACACTAGACATGAGGTGACAAAAACAGCAATTCCATCATTTTTTTTCTAAATATTTTTTTACGGCGTTCAAATATGATACTTTGGTAGATCAGGTCGTTATTTATTTTAAAAAAATTATGACAAATGAACGGATATGAGAAAAGACAATTTTGTTTTTATTTAAATGTACAAATTTTTTTTTTTTACTTTTTACTTTTTATTTTTTGTTGCACTTTTTATTTATTTATCAAGACCCATCTGGATCTTGAAGATCCAGTGGGCCTGATCACTATACAGGGAGTGCAGAATTATTAGGCAAGTTGTATTTTTGAGGATTAATTTTATTATTGAACAACAACCATGTTCTCAATGAACCCAAAAAACTCATTAATATCAAAGCTGAATATTTTTGGAAGTAGTTTTTAGTTTGTTTTTAGTTTTAGCTATTTTAGGGGGATATCTGTGTGTGCAGGTGACTATTACTGTACATAATTATTAGGCAACTTAACAAAAAACAAATATATACCCATTTCAATTATTTATTTTTACCAGTGAAACCAATATAACATCTCAACATTCACAAATATACATTTCTGACATTCAAAAACAAAACAAAAACAAATCAGTGACCAATATAGCCACCTTTCTTTGCAAGGACACTCAAAAGCCTGCCATCCATGGATTCTGTCAGTGTTTTGATCTGTTCACCATCAACATTGCGTGCAGCAGCAACCACAGCCTCCCAGACACTGTTCAGAGAGGTGTACTGTTTTCCCTCCTTGTAAATCTCACATTTGATGATGGACCACAGGTTCTCAATGGGGTTCAGATCAGGTGAACAAGGAGGCCATGTCATTAGATTTTCTTCTTTTATACCCTTTCTGCCAGCCACGTTGTGGAGTACTTGGACGTGTGTGATGGAGCATTGTCCTGCATGAAAATCATGTTTTTCTTACCTTGCAGACTTCTTCCTGTACCACTGCTTGAAGAAGGTGTCTTCCAGAAACTGGTAGTAGGACTGGGAGTTGAGCTTGACTCCATCCTCAACCCAAAAAGGCCCCACAAGCTCATCTTTGATGATACCAGCCCAAACCAGTACTCCACCTCCACCTTGCTGGCGTCTGAGTCGGACTGGAGCTCTCTGCCCTTTACCAATCCAGCCATCTGGCCCATCAAGACTCACTCTTATTTCATCAGTCCATAAAACCTTAGAAAAATCAGTCTTGAGATATTTCTTGGCCCAGTCTTGACGTTTCAGCTTGTGTGTCTTGTTCAGTGGTGGTCGTCTTTCAACCTTTCTTACCTTGGCCATGTCTCTGAGTATTGCACACCTTGTGCTTTTGGGCACTCCAGTGATGTTGCAGCTCTGAAATATGGCCAAACTGGTGGCAAGTGGCATCTTGGCAGCTGCACGCTTGACTTTTCTCAGTTCATGGGCAGTTATTTTGCGCCTTGGTTTTTCCACACGCTTCTTGCGACCCTGTTGACTATTTTGAATGAAACGCTTGATTGTTCGATGATCACGCTTCAGAAGCTTTGCAATTTTAAGAGTGCTGCATTCCTCTGCAAGATATCTCACTATTTTTGACTTTTCTGAGCCTGTCAAGTCCTTCTTTTGACCCATTTTGCCAAATGAAAAGGAAGTTGCCTAATAATTATGCACACCTGATATAGGGTGTTGATGTCATTAGACCACACCCCTTCTCATTACAGAGCTGCACATCACCTAATATGCTTAATTGGTAGTAGGCTTTCGAGCCTATACAGCTTGGAGTAAGACAACATGCATAAAGAGGATGATGTGGTCAAAATACTCATTTGCCTAATAATTCTGCACGTAGTGTACAGTGCATTGCAATAGTCATTTATTGCAATGCACTGTATAGTCAGTGTTACACTTACACTAAGGCCTCTTTCAGACGGGCATTGCGGGAAAATGTGCGGGTGCGTTGCGGGAACACGCACGATTTTTCCGCGCGAGTGCAAAACATTGTAATGCGTTTTGCACTCGCGTGAGAAAAATCGCGCGTGTTTGGTACCCGAGCTTGGGATCGGTGTTCTGTAGATTGTATTATTTTCCCTTATAACATGGTTATAAGGGAAAATAATAGCATTCTGAATACAGAATGCATAGGAAAATAGCGCTGGAGGGGTTAAAAATAAAATAAAAATAATTTAACTCACCTTAGGGTACTTTCACACTAGCGTTTTTCTTTTCCGGCATAGAGTTCCGTCACAGGGGCTCTATATCGGAAAAGAACTGATCAGTTTTATCCCCATGCATTCTGAATGGAGAGTAATCCGTTCAGTTTGCATCAGGATGTATTCAGTTCAGTCGTTTTGACTGATCAGGCAAAAGAGAAAACCGTAGCATGCTACGGTTTTCTCTCCGGCGAAAAAAACTGAAGACATGCCTGAACGCCGGATCCGGCATTTTTTCCCATAGGAATGTATTAGCGCCGGATCCGGCATTCAGAATACCGGAATGCCGGATCCGTCGTTCCGGAATGCGCATGCGCAGATCGGTAAAAATGAGAAAAATGTACAAGACGGATCCGTCGGTCCGCATGACAAGTGGAGAGACGGATCCGTCCTTGCAATGCATTTGTGAGACGGATCCGGTAACACAACAGAAACAAAAAACGGAACAACGGATCCGTGAAAAACGGACCGCAAAACACTGAAAAAGCCATACGGTCGTGTGAACTAGGCCTTAGATACATGGGAGCCCAGACACCTTTGCCATGGTAACCATCGGGCTGCTGCCATCGCAGCAGCAGCAGCCTGATGGAAGAGAGAGGGAGCTCCCTCCCTCTCAACCCCATGGATGCTGCGGGCAGCTACTGACCATGGCATCTATGGGGTTAAACGGCAAGATCGGTGCCATCACCAATTTCGGCCGTTGCAGCAGAGTGTTAGCTGTAAGTTACAGCTAACACTCTCTGCTGATGGCAGCGGCTCAGTTCCTGAGCCGCTGCCATCACAGTGAAGCCGGCTACATGGGGCAATGGGGGCATCTGGAGGCATATGGGGGGCATTATCAGAGGCACTGTGGGGCCACGGACATAAGGGGCACACAAGGGGTCTTACACGATTTCAGGCTGCGATCTCCAGTGTGGAGATCACAGCCTGAAACAGGCTCGGATTGGTTAGTCTGTAAAGACTAACCTATCGGAGCCCAATCGGAGCGCTTGCCGGCGAGGGACCACTCTGATTGGTCCCTTTCCGGCTTCTCCGGTGTCTCTGCTTTCAGGGAGAGCGGAGACTCCGGGGCTGTGACACTTTATAGTGTCACAGCCCCAGTAAGCAGTTTGGATGTCCAAATGCATGAAGGGGTTAACTAACCTTAAAAAAAAAATGAAAAACCTTTTTTTAAATTACTTTGCATCAATAGATTTTGAAACCTGTAACTTTTAAATTTTCTGCTGATTGATGTGTGTGAGGGCTTAATTCACTAGCACCCTGCTCTCAAGCCTAACCTGTGTCTACATGTTGCTGTGCTGCCTGGATCTCAAAATATCAATTTCCAGTCTAGGAGCCCGTTCAGTCTGCCCTGCGGTTTTCCTGCATTTTCTGTACCATGAGCTCCCTGTGCTTGCACCAGAGTCCATGACCCCAGTGGGTCTGCTGCCATCTATACTGGGGCTATCCCAGAAGTTAGTCGTTCGGTTTCTCCCTTGCAGCAAAGTCCAGATCCCTGTACATGGGTTACAGGGTGAATGCCAGGGGATTGCCTGAATAACACCCTTAAGATTAGGCTACTTTCACACTAGCGCTAAAATCCTTCGATATGCTGTTGCGCCAGAGGAACAGCGTGCCAGAATTTATTGTTTGCGGCAATATTGTTTGCTGAGGGGTAATTCAGCACCCCCTTTACCATGGAAGAGTGATGCTCCCTGTAAAAATTGCAAGACCAGTCCGGTTGAAACATATAAATTTAAGCACTTGAAAAATAACTAAGCACAACATTTTTAGACATAATGAAGGGCGCCCATTCTAATGAGATGTGGGCAGAGACAAATATCTGACATCATAGCTCCCCCAGTGGGAAGCACTGACCTATGAAGAGATGTGTGGTTCTCAAATCAGAGAAGAGCTTTAATCGTACAGTAATTATTTTACCTTTCAAGTAGACTACACACTGGATAATACATTAAAAAAGTAAAGAAATGTTTTTTAAATTTTTTTTTTTTTTTGCAGATTTCCGGAGGGAGAATGCTCTTCCTCATTCTACCTCAAGGTCCAGGCTCAGTTTGTTGCTCAATTCCCCTCCTGTGAAATTTCTTACTAATCCAGAGTTCTTTACAGTTTTGCATTCAAACCCTGTAAGTAGACAAGATTATATGTATAGTTCTTGGATTATGCAATGTAGTACTGTTTACCTGTCACAATGGACATATGAGGTTTTTATTGCTTTATGGACCGTACAATTATTAAGATGGAAGGGTCTGTCACTGATGCTAAATTTGTTGATTTGGAAGTGTCTTTTTAATTGGTTTGAAGCAGGGGTGTACACAGATCTTATTAGGGGCCCCATAGCAAAACGTATCATGACAGACTGCAACCAATGCATAGTCTGATTCTGCAGTCTCCCTTCTATGTGTCCTCTCCTTTTTGCTAGCATACATCTGGTAAGGGCTAGTTGGAAGAGGCTGTGACTGCAGGCTCAGACTTCATATCTATCACTGCACAGATTGCACCTATTGCATGTATTCTGTCACTGCCCTCACTACTACTCATGCTGGATGGATAACCTGTCACCACTAGAAGAATCATGGTGGAAATCTGATTGCTTGTCATGGGCAAAATTTCTACTTTGCCCTGATTTTTGTAACCCAGATTTTGAAAGGCAAATTCAGATTTTTCTAAGGTATTTAGCAAAATAAATTTTGGGGGACATTTATTAAGACCGGCATTTTAGACGCTGATCTTAATAAGGCCCTGCGCTGGCAGAGGAACCGTCAGAGTTATGTAGAGGTGCTGGCGTGAGCGGGGTGAAGTCGCAGATTGCAGGCGTATTTCTGTTTATTAAATGATCCCCTTAGTTTTTCTTTTATATCGCACTCATTTCTCCTAACTGATGAGTTGGTACAATTGATCTTATAATCAGATGTGACTGTAGTTGCTATTGAACAATAAAGATGAAAAAAAAAAAAAAAAACGGAGACAGCACGTCCAAACTTCTGGAATTTAATCCAGATGCTACACAAGTGTGGACGTGCTGTCTCCGTTTTTTGTTTTTTTTCACACTACCTTTGGGGGATTTTACCACCCCCTTGGAGACGAGCACCCACTACTCTTATACTAAGGACTGCTGTTCATCCTCGATTTTTGTAGTTGCTATTGGGCATAATTAAAAGGGGCTGTACAGGATCAACAACCATTGCTTACCTGGTAAATCCCACAGTTCTCCAGCACTAACACTCCAGTGCTCCCCTCTGGTCTGCCGTGATGAAGTCACCTTGAAAACATGTGACTGCTGCAGCCAATCACTGACCTCAGCATTGGCTTCAGTCATCACTTGTGTCGACGTGATGTCATCACTGTAGTTCAGTAAACAAAGGCAGAGGGCATTAAATCGGTGGGAGATTAAACAGGGGAGTCCAGATGCCTGTATAGGGGCCACTTGGATAACACCCTTAGGAGTTGCCCCAAGCCAGATCTGTTTGGTGACACAGCGGATCCACATCCATTACACACAGGCATATAGAAATGCAGTAGGAACGCCAAGTTTCTAGCTGAAGTATTCTGGCTCCATACAGCTCAGTTGTGTGAATACCGATTTTCCAAGTATACTGTCCTCATACACGTTAGCACGGTGTGTAATCTGACATGTAGCTAAACCTTTTTGTCCTCTGAGAGAAAAGAGACTGTTCCGCTTTAAGGTTCTCTTTATTGCTCGTAGACTGACAGGAAAGGTGAAACTACAGAATAAAACAGTAGTATTTTAGAACATAAAATACCATGGTATATGGCATAAAACACAGATTAACCTGCTATACATTCAGTATATGATATAATACAATGATAGTAATGAGCTATCAATACAAGAAACATAATACAATGCAGTAAATGACACATAGATAGTGCTCTTACCGACTATGCTCAAAAACAGGCTGAATAACAGATGATGTGACAGGGAAACCAGTGAGAGAGCATGGTTGCTGAGACATAAGATGGTGGCTGTTTGCTGTACCAGCACAAGACTAGCAAGAACCAGGAACTACCCACAATGCACTGGGACTCCCATAATGCATAGAGAAAAACAGGCTGGGTGAAATACCTAAACTCATCAATAGATGGTGCTGTTACCACACAATGTAATGCAAATGAATTACAACAGTTAAAATGCCATGTCAACTGATAATGAGACAGAAACAACTGGAACTGAATCTGGGGACAGAACACCAAGTTTCAATAAGTATTTATTGGGGTTTCAAGTGAAAAAATTCTGTAAGGTTAGCAATAAAAACATACAAAATGCAAGAAGATGGTCTCAACTGTCTATTATGAAGAACCCTACTATATACAGCATTTCATATACTTACCCGGGCATACACAGATCTAATAGGGCCTTGCAACAAAACTTAATATGGGCTCCCCCCAGTTTTCCAGTGTGCATGTGTCAAACACTCCGATGCAATGGAAACAAAAAGCTCAATGTCCCAGACGTCTGGACAATTTACGATAAGTGGAAGACATTTTTAATTGAAAAAAAGTGAACCAGGTGTTTCAGAAATTAATTTTCTGAGTTATTTACACTAGACGAGTGGCATAAGTCCCTGATGTACCTTTCTTTTGCTACACTGACACAGGAGGACGCACTGTTAGAGGGCAAACTGTATCCAGTGAGCAGAAGTCGATTTAGGGTCCATTCAAACGGGTCCGAACCGTTGCACAATTATCCGGATCGGATGCGGACCCATTCATTCTCTATGGGACAGTAATGGATCCGGACAGCACACAGTGTGCTGTCCGCATCCGCGTTTCCGGAGCGCGGCTCCGGAAAAAAAATAGAACATGTCCTATTCTTGTCCGCAATTGTGGACAAGAATAGTAAGTTCTATGGGGGTGCCGGCCGGGTGTTTTGCGGATCCGCAATACACTACGGACGTGTGAATGGACCCTAAACCTGATGCTATCAGACGGATGTACTGTAGTTTGTACTGCATTATATGTATACTGTTTATTACTCTTTCACCTATATCTTCTATATTTCTAGAGTGCCTATCGCATGTTTACAAATAACACATGTTTAAAGCATATGATAACCAAAGTTCGGAGAGACACTCATCATTTTGAGCGCTATCAACACAATCGAGATCTTGTGGGATTTTTAAATGTATTTGCCAATAAACAACTGGAGTTACCAAGAGGCTGGGAAATGAAGCATGATCATCAAAGCAAGGTATCAACACAATCAAGTTTGATTGTCATTGAATGCTATTAATATCCATTTTGTGGTGGTTTATATGTTTAAACTCTATGAGGGCATTTTTTATGATTTGCATTTCTCATTTTGGGCAAAAAACAACAACCTTTTTTAAATTGGTGTTTTTATTAAAAATGTTTAGCCATTTCTGAGTTACAGGGGTTAAAAATCTGTCTGTTTGCAAGCAGTCATTTTCTGTATTTATTAAATCCTGTCATCTGAGTGCTCATGTGTAGCCTTTAGCTCTTATCTCCTAACCTCATAAACACTTATTTAAGCCATATTCTTATCAGCTTGATAAGAATTGAGCTATAATGAGGTCAGGACATGAGAGATAAAGGCTACATATGAGCAGTCAGATTCAAAGAAAATGATAGTTTGCTAACAGACTGGTTTTTAACCCCTGTATCTCGGAAACAGCTGAGCATTTTTAATAAAAGAAAGCAATTGAAAACATTTTTTTTAGCCCCGAATGAGTAAAATGCAATCATAAAAAGGCCTGAAAGTGTCCATAGCCTTTAAGAAGATCATAGGAGATTTTAAAGAAAGCTATAAATTACCAGAAAGTCATGATGAGATAATTATGCCTAAAAAAAGATCTCAATTGCTTTTAGAAAGAACTAAACTCTAAACATTTTTGATATTGTTTACGTAAACCCTTAACACATAATGCCGTACATGTATTACATTATGCGCAAGGGCTCGTATGGAGCGGGCTGCTGCAAAGATGTGCATGAGGCACAGCTCAGCAGACAGAGAGGTAGAATCCGATTCACCATAATAGTTCTCTATTATGGTTTATGGGACACAGGATCAAAAGATCCCAGGTTCTAGCACTCTAATGGGGATAAACGTTAGTATGCAAAAAGTATTAAAAGTTAAGATAACCCTCTTTCAGTTTTGCCGCAAAGGGAACGCCGTGGGAACAAAACCCGTAAAACGTTGGAGGAATTGCATTTTTTGGATTTTTTTTCCCCACTTTACACTACATTGTATGCCATATTAAATGGTGGCATTTGAAAGTACAACTTGTCCCACAAAAAATAAGCCCATGGATATGTGAACAGAAAAATAAGTTATGGCTCAAGGAAGATATGAAAGAAAAATGCACACACAGAAACGAAAAAACCTCCAGTATCCTACGGGTTAAGCCATATTCTTACTAGTTTGATAAGAGTTTAGCTATAATGAGTCTTTACGAAATCAAGAGATAAGAGGTAATGCTTCACATGAGCAAACAGGACAGAGAGGTGATACTCGGCAAACAGACTGATTTTTAACCCCTGTTTTTCAAAATGGCTAACCATTTTTAATCAATACCAACTGAAAAAATTATTTTTAGCTCAAAATAAGTGAAAGGCAATCATACAAAAAAATTGCCCAGGTATCCATAGCTTTTAAATTACAGAAATCCAAATGAAAAAGTAATTCCACAATGACAAAATTAATGTTTCAGGTTATCAGAAAATGTATCACACATATGGCTCTGTTCACATCAAAATCATGGTTTAAATTGATAAAATCGGGGGCAGATTGGGAAGTTAAAATGGGCCTGGAAAAAAAACTAAAAGTGGCCCCATGTTGTAGGTGGGTCCAAATTGATAGAAGACGGGACAAAACAAGTAGGCGGGGACAACAAAATAGGCGGGGCCTGTAATACCATAGTGTAGCACAGAATATCGCCCCAGCAGAGCCAAATACAGCACAAAATACTGCTGCCCCGGCCACAGTATCCATCACAGTCATGAGGACGGTAATACAGTTGAGTTCAGGAGGGCACCTGTTGAGCATCAGATCACTATGTACCTGGTCTATGGCCATCAAGATGGCTTCAGTAGCCCCCTGCGCATCAGCCTACCGGGAAGTTTCCCTGTAAGGTCTATGGCCAATCCTCCCCTGTTCATCAATTGTAAAGCGCCCAAAGCACCTTTTAACTTATGATGGGGTTCACCAGAATCCTTTAAGGATTTCTTTGTTTTGACAAAAAGAATAGTGAAGAATGTAGCACTATTCTTCCAGTTGAAATCGACGAAATTTGCAATTAATTCTCTGAAAGGCACCTCCTGTGAAAATACGGACATATTGCAGATTTTACAAGATTGTAAGGGTACAACCACACGGCACACGCAGTCATGGGGCATTCGGGGAGCAGCCAAGCTGCGGTCGAGTACCACCTGGCCAATTAGGCCACAACTGCCTCCTATTTAACTATTGAAGACCGCACTGTCTTCATTGGTTAATAAGAAGCTGTGGCCTAATTGGCTGCCCGCTCCTTGCCTGTAGCACGGCTGTTCCCCGAATGCCCCATGACCGAGTCGTGTGGTCGTACCTTAAGACTACAAATGGCATATGGTAACAATATTTTTTTTGTTTTTTACAGCCTTTCTTTGTTGACCATAATTCCAGGAGCACTACTTTTATCGACCCTCGTCTTCCATTGCAAAGCAGCAGACCAACTAGTGCATTGCTTCATCGGCAGCATTTAACGAGGCAGCGCAGCCATAGTGCTGGGGAGGTTAGTCCTGTGCCTTTGTATAATAGAATTTTACACCGTTACATTACGTTACCATTACTAGGCGATGGACACCTTTTGGGGATGTTTTTTACTGCTGCATTGTACTTATTTTGCACTAAAAAGCATTTTTTGGTTACTATACATTTTCAACAGTTTGTCCTCAAAGCCTTCAGGTTTGACTGACTCTGCAGACTGTTCTTTCTCCTTCTCACGGAAATCTGTGGGAGAGCAGTTCTGTCGGCGTGATCTGTAGTGTCTGATGGATTTCAGTGAGAAGGAGAAAGAACAGTCTGCAAAGTAGGTGAAACTTAAAGGCTGATGAAAATTTTTAAATAAGACCAGTTGTAAAAATAAGTACAATGCAATAATAAAAAAAAGGGTCCTAAAGGTGTACATATCACTTCATTTGTGCACTTCAATATGTAGACAGTTTAAGCTTCTGATTTATGAATACAAATATTGTAAAACAAGGTTACGGTTTTCAGAATGCACAGGGGAAAAAAATTACTGTGTCCTTAAAGGGGTTGTGCAAGAATTTGGGGTTTATGGCAACCCCTTCCCAGACACACACACACACACACACACACAATTCTTTTACAACCCCTTTAAAGCCCAAAAGAGTTGTCCTTGATTGGCTAAAGAAAATATGCCACCATGGAAGACCTTTTAAAATAAGGGCAGCAGTGTTAATACTGTAATGCAGTTTTGCTATCAGGTGTAATTGTATTCACCAAGCAGACTGACTGGAAAAAAAAAAACACTTCTTTTTTAAATGATTTATCACATGATATATTTCAGCCAGTCAGCATCTCCAGAAGGAGTCATATGATATAATTTGCTTTCTCAACAATTCCCACAAAAAATACCTTTTTTACAACTCAACTGAAAAGTCAAAGAATAAGCGCAAATGCAGAACTAAGTCTGGTATGGATGACGATAGGTTGCTTGTAGATAACTAATGTGCATGTAGTGTATTTTATACATTTTAAGGGTGTTATAAAGCATAGCTAAATATACTTAAAGGGGTTGGCCCATCATAGACAATGGGGGCATATCGCTAGGATATGCGCCCATTGTCTAAAGGGGACGGGTCCCATCTCTGGGACCCGGACCTACACCAAGAATGGAGCGGGGAAAGGTGGTGGAGGGCGCACTGTGTATGTGCAGCCGCCCTCTATTCATGTCTATGGGGCCGCCAAAAAAAGCCAAGTGCTGGCTCGGCTATTTCCGTTGCCCCATATAAATGAATGGTAGCGATATGCCCCCATTGTCGATGATGGGCCAACCCCATTAAAGGGGTTTTCCGAGATGTATATGAGATTTTTTTTCCACACGTTTCAGCCTTGATTTGACCACAACACACCTACTAAATGTCGTCTTCCTCTATGTGGCAGATTAGTGATAGTAATTAATATCTTTGTGTCTGCTGAATATATACACTGGATTTTAGACTTCATGCTACATATTCCTACTAAGTTACTATAACACACACCTAGCCAAAGTGATATCCTACTAGAGGCATTGTTGTTAGCATCCCCCTGGTTGTAGTCCAATATGCATTAAATTGGGGTCTACAATGGATCTTGCTAATCGCACTGGTGAGAATACAAAGTTGTGATGTCATCTCTGCTTGCCCCACTACTGCCAATGACATCACACTCATTTGCTCAACCATTATTGCTCATTGGCTGGAGGACAGTGTTGGCGCATCTACTGGAATAAGAGCATTACTAGTATGAACAGACACGGCCATTTATCTAAACTTGTACCCCTTGACCTCTACTGTATATCCAGTGCCAGTAGACATACAATGTCTCACCTACGTTCCAGTTGTTCCCTTTAAAGTTCATTAATTTTCACGTAAAAGCCGTCCGCCGCCATCTTGATTGAAGATCTCGTGCGCGGTGATGAATGACGTCACCATAGTTTGCTCTATATTTCGCACTAGATCTTCAATCAAGATGGCGGCGGCCTGCTCTTCGTGATCAAATGGACGATGTAAGTATGATTTTATACATTGTTTTCTATTTTACACTGTATTATTGCTCTCAGATGCCGTGATCAGCTATGAACGCGACATCTGAGGGGTATACTGACGGGGACCGACACAATCGCCGTTCTCTGTCATTGCACCCACTACTTACAAAGAAATGCACTTCGTGACAAAATAATTTTTTGCTCTCTAATTGAGGATAGGTCATCAGTTACAAACAGCCTCTTTAACATGTGCGTTTGCACTGTTTAAATCAATAGCCATTTCACTGTACTGGGAATAAATAAGGGCGTCAGCTCACAGACCAAGTCAGGTGTAGTCTGCTGGTGACTGACAACTCTAGAAACGATACCCCTGCAACTTAGGTCTTCTATTGTGAACACAGCATTTTCTTTAACGTTTAGGCCAATCTTAGGCCTTGTTCGCCTCTTCGTTAGGAGATCTGGCAGGCCGTTCTGGCTCTACTTCACTGCCAGACCCCGGTTGACTGCAATGAGGTCCAACGGTGATCTGGCCGCTTTCCAGCATAAATGCCGGGTTTTAGCTGGACAGAAATTGTTGCATGCAGCAGCTTTTTGTCCGTCCGACAGCTGACATTTGCATCAGATTTCCTAAACCGAGATGTGAACATGGCCTAGGTAAGTCCATGCAGTGTTACGTCGATGCAGTGTTACGTGTAAGTCGATGCAGTGTTACGTGTGGTTTTTCTGTGTGGATTTTCGTGCAGAAAAACCACAGCGTAATACAGTACCAGCAAAGTGCGAAAGTGCACGCCAATTGTTTGTGTGATTCTGCATGTCAGCTAGCTTCACTTCTGTATTCGGCGCAGGCGCCGTGAGTGCATGCCACGCTCCTGGTGCCGGCTTCCTTACTGCGCCGACTACGTCACAGTGAGGAAGCCGGCACCAGGAGCGCGGCCTTCACTCACTGCGCCGAATAAAGAAGTGGACGGTGTAGGCGCGGGATTTCCTGAACGATGCATGGAACTTGTACATCAATCAAGAGGAGCGGGGCGGGCAGAACGGAGGACCTGGGCGGGAAACATGGTTAGTTTTCCGAGCCTCTAGGTGCTGAATCTACGCCCACATAGCACCTAGAGGCTCATTAGCATTTTGTAAAAGTAGAACGGCTGCAGGGAGAAAGGTAAAAAACATGCTGTTATGTACTGCTGACATTAGCGCGGGATTGCGGCGCGTGCGCATTGAATGACCACAGTCTGGCCGGGCATCACAGTTTACTGTGCGCATGCGCCGGCCCGGGCCTAACTTACGTTCTTGCCGTGATGCTGTGAACATCGCGGTCATCGGCGCATGCGCGGGATTACGGACAGTAGGAGGAAAGATAAAGAAGAGACCATGGGTGGGCAGACGCGGCGGATGGGCGGGCAGACGCGGAGGAGGGGGAGTGAATTGGTGTGAAAATGACCCAGGGGCCTGGGCACCGGCCGTTGTAAGGCCGCCCCTTCACAGCCTCATTTGCATACGGAATAAAAGTGTTTTTTGGACGAATGATGCTAGCAGGGAACTAACGGTAAGAACAGTTTTAATAGGGGGGATGCCGTGGACATAAATGTGTTAATAGGGTCAATCGGCGTGAAAGACTCCCTTTAAGTGTCTCCTTCCTCAGTTGTTTATTGTTTGGGTTTTCTTGTGTTGCTCTTCTCCCTGCCATTTGTGTTTAGGCCTGAGGGAGAGTCCTGTTCATCCTACCGTTTGGAGGAACAGGTTGGTTCTTGTCCAGATATTAGTACCAGGGTACTACAGGGTGAGTTAGGACTTTAGGGTTCCTGTGTATGAACTCACCTTCCTCAGTCAATCAGGACTTTGTTTAGGGTTTCTCTAGGAGGTGATCAGCTCCTTTCCCTAGTTTCTAGGCCTTCTCCCCTCACCCCTTTCCCTCCTACGTTTGGTGTGGGTTTCACTCCCACACCGAAGTGTGACACTTATATTCTCTTTATAGCCTTGTATTATCTTTTGTTCCTCTTTTCACACAGGTTGGAGATAATGCCCGTCATTCAGGCCCACCAGTTTTACCAAGGCCATCCAGTACTTTTAACACAGTCAGTAGAAGTCACTATCAAGATATGATGACATTAGGTAAGTAATCTGTTAAATGTATTACAATACACTGAGGTATAAATCCCTTATGAAAATTAAGTCTGTTCAACTAATGTAATGTTTATGGCCCTTGCATATCGCAGGGCTGGGCACCTTAAATATAAAGATGTATGTCAGGAGCTGACAAAGTGGATTTATTTTCTTGCTGTTTTAACAATCACTTGCTAAAGCCTTGAACTTCAACACGAAGAAAAATAATAGCTAAAACAAATGATACAATAAGTGATATACAAAATGTACAAAAGTATATACAAGCCATAGCTTGTATACCAAGAGATATAAGAACCGTGAGATATAAGGGTCTTTTTTGTCATAGAAACAATATCACTTTTGTCCATGGGCAGCATCTGGGATTTCTCTCAGGATACACTGAAATAGTGGGAAGCTGCAATACCAAATAGGCCTTCAGATTGCCCTTCACATCTAATATCATGGTTTTGGACTCTCTGATGCCCTGCAGAGATGTTATCATGTTCTCCTTCCCAACCCTTACTCCTCACAGGTTCCTTTCTTACCTATCCCCCACCTTATCGTGTTTATTTCATATTTTTCATGTACAATTTAACCCCTTACCACACCTTGACTTAATACCTCTAGCAGAAGGCTGACTTCCTTCCCCTTCATGGCATACAGTGAGGATGGCGTTAACACAGCAGTTTTGCCTGCACCATCAGCTGCAGGAGCTGGCTGTACTATACAGATGGGCTTCCACTATGATGACCAGGAACAGAGCTACCTCCGATCCTGAATTTTTTACTTTAGGTCCCACGGTCTATAGTGACTGCTGCATCTAAATGGTCAGATAAAGAGGACTATGGCAACTGGACACTTAACAATGGCCTCTGGATCTGCCATGTACAGAAGCCTATTCAGGAGGCAGGGAATGATAAGTTACTTGTCCGATCAATACGGAAAGTTATAATGTACTGCCCTACACACTACGAGCACAGCGTATTATGTAAGTGATCTAAATGCCCTTGTAAAACAAATACATAAAGTAAAAAATAAAAAAAAATTCAAGTGGAAAAAAATAAAATAAAAATTATTAGAAAAGTGTATTTATTATGAAATCCAAAATATATAAAACGTGTATCACCGCATCCATATCAACATATCCTAAGAAGTTATTTCATTTATTCTGTGAATACCATAAAATTATTCTGTGAATACCATAAAAAAGAGTACCAAAATTGCTGGGGGGTTTTTGTTCATCCAGTCTCCCCAAAAACTGAATAAAAAGTAAATAAAAGCAATTAAAAGCTATAAGTACATCAAAATGGTACAATAAAAAATTACAGGTTACCCCACCCCCCAAAAAAAACATAACCAAAAAAGTCCATACCATCAGAGTATGATGGCAGGATAAACAGTTGAGCAATAGATCACAGTATAAATAATTATTATTACAGGTAAATAATTGCAATAAACTTTTTCAATTGCTTTTCTGACGTGACATCACGTTGCAGCAAGTTAGCAGATTCAAGATAAAAATTGTTCATTGTACATGTATATATGAAAGCAGTTTGGTCATAACAGCTGTATGTGAGCAGTATGGTTATAACAGCTGTATGTGACCAATATGGTTATAACAGCTGTATGTGACTAATACGGTTATAACAGCTGTATGTGACCAATACGGTTATAACATCTGTATGTGACCAATACGGTTATAACATCTGTATGTGACCAATACGGTTATAACATCTGTATGTGACCAATACGGTTATAACAGCTGTATGTGACCAATACGGTTATAACAGCTGTATGTGACCAATACGGTTATAACAGCTGTATGTGACCAATACGGTTATAACATCTGTATGTGACCAATACGGTTATAACAGCTGTATGTGACCAATACGGTTATAACAGCTGTATGTGACCAATATGGTTATAACAGCTGTATGTGACCAATACGGTTATAACAGCTGTATGTGACCAATACGGTTATAACAGCTGTATGTGACCAATACGGTTATAACAGCTGTATGTGACCAATACGGTTATAACAGCTGTATGTGACCAATACGGTTATAACAGCTGTATGTGACCAATACGGTTATAACAGCTGTATGTGACCAATACGGTTATAACAGCTGTATGTGACCAATACGGTTATAACATCTGTATGTGACTAATACGGTTATAACAGCTGTATGTGAGCAGTATGGTTATAACAGCTGTATGTGACCAATACGGTTATAACATCTGTATGTGACCAATACGGTGATAACAGCTGTATGTGAGCAGTATGGTTATAACAGCTGTATGTGAGCAGTATGGTTATAACAGCTGTACTAGTCGGAACCGAAGCAGAATTCAGTTTCAAGGTGGTTGATTTTTATTCAACGAAGTCACGCGCGACTTCGTGAATAACTTACTTCGGCTCACTGGAGCCCATACATTCTAATACTGTAGGGAGACGGATCTCCGTACAGTATTATTACGACGTTTTAAACAAAGCAACTTCAGATGAAGCATCCAAAGTTCGCTTCACTCAACTCTAGTGATAACAGCTGTATGTAAGCAGTATGGTTATAACAGCTGCCAGCACAGGTATGCCTGTATATTTGTCTGCTGCCTGTTACTCATGTCAGTCCACATTAGCTATCTATAGCAACTTTTTATTATGACATACATTACATCATATAATACATTACATTATATAATTCCATACATTAGTGTCTGCTTTCCACGTGCTTGCAGTATGAAATCCTCTCATATAGTAACACAGAGCCGCGGTAACAAGCAAACCTCACATACGTTATAATTTAGGCTTATTGGCTACATCATTTCTGACACCCACTCTTTTCCCTTGGATTTTTGTCTCGTATACAGGTTACAATGAGAAAATTGTTGCATTTTTACGTCAGCCAAACATCTTTGAAATTCTACAGGAGCGTCAGCACGAGCTCTGCAGGAATCATGCACTCAGGTAGAAATTTCCTTCATCTTTTTTTTAAGCAATAATTCAATGATAATATAATAATTTAAATAATAATTCTTGTTTTAGTGGTGTGCCTGAACAATGTTTGATCCATTATATAACATGTAATATACCATACACTATACCCATATTATGCTGTTGGTTTCTGTCTGTTCAGTCTGATTTGCCCCCAATAACAGCAGTCTGGCTGCGTCTCCTGTTTCTCCTGGGAGACTACGGACTACACGGGGTGTCCGCCGTCATAGTGGGAGCTCCAGTCAATTTACTGTACACACCCAGTCCACTGCTGTAGCTGTACACTGCTTCAATATATAAGATGAAGCACATCTGCATGGAGTTTGTATGTTCTCCCTGTGTTTGTGTGGGTTTCCTCCAGGTTCTCCGGTTTCCTCCCACACTCCAAAGACCTACTGATTGTGAGCCCCATTGAGGACAGAGTGATGCCAATGTCTGTAAAGCGCTGCGGTATATGTCAGTGCTATATAAGTACATAAAATAAATAAAGTACTGATGTCACACTTACTTTTAATTCAGGGAAAAGATACAGTTTATTCGAGTAGAAGGGCCCTCAGGACTAGTCCGCCTCTCCGGTGATGCAGATCTCGTTATTCTGCTCAGGTAAGGTTTGCATTTTACAATGATTTTTTTTCAGTTGTTAGTACTTTCTGTGGCACAGTCCAAAGCTGGTAATATCCTATTCGTGGAGGGTTCAAACAGTGCAGATTATGCCATCAATTCTGATACCATATCAGAATGATTTCCTTGGCCTCCTGCAGAAATGGAGTTTGAAGGTCCCTTTTCACACACATTAAAAGAAATCCAAATAATTAAAGGGGTTGTCCGGGTTCAGAGCTGAACCTGGACATATCCCCTTCTTCCCCCATTCAGCCCCTCTGACTTGAGCATCGGAGCATTTCGGCTTTTTCTGGAGATCCGGTGGCGTACCAGGCTCTCCATGTGTAAGCTAGGCGGAGGCTTCCGCCTAGCAGTCAGTCCGGTGATGTCACCGGCACTAATGGGCGGGCTTTAGCGCTGCCCTAGCCTGTAAGATGTCACATTCATCGGTCACATGGTCTAGGAGCAACTCAGCCTCATTGAATGGAATGGGACTTATCTGCGATACCAAGCACAGCCACTATACACTGTATGCTGCTGCGAGAAGCCTGCAGTGTTCAAAGGATCGCCGTTGCCTTCTGAAACAGCTGATCGCTGGGATCCTGGGTTTTGGACCCCCACCGATCAGATACTGATGACCTACCCAGAAGATAGGTCATCATTTAAAAAGTGTTGGAACACCCCTTTAAGTGTGTGGCATTCAGGTGTATGGACCAATGTAAATAATGAAGACGCTGCCATGGCTTTTTCAAGCTGCTGGTTAGTGAGGCCTTCTACCTATCTGATATTGATGGCCTATCCTAAGCATAGGTCATCAATATTACAATCTTAGACAACCCCTTGAAAATCTTTGGTCAAACCCACGTTAATGTCCAGATATTGTCATGTAGATTTTGTTGCAAATTTCTCTGCCGTTTCATTTCTTTAAATAGTTACACTCTCTTCTTTTCTTTGATCCAGCCTTTTTGAAGAAGAAATAATGTCCTATGTTCCACCACATGCCTTACTTCTTCCCAGCTACTGTCAGTCTCCCCGAGGATCCCCTGTGTCTTCTCCACAGAATTCACCCGGTACAGTATTTTCTGTGCTATACAATACCGGCATACGTCTAAAATGCCAGTCTTAATAAGGCCCTGGCCAGCCTCTACGTAACTTCCACAAATCCACCGCTGCTTCTAAATCTACGCCAGCTCCCTTGCAGCAGTTTTGTCATTTACATTTTAGGTCTTGTATTTGTGCCTCCTATAACCCACCAATGTTTTGATCTTTTTATGCTGACATTGCTATATGCATTATGGGAGGGAGGGTCTGACCTATATAGACGTTGTTACATAGTTACTACAGTTGAAAAAAGACATAAGTCCATCCAGTTCAACCAGGGCACGGGAGAGGATGTGAATTAAGGGAAGTGAGACCCAGACTTCTACCCATTTTCATAACCATACATTTTATTTAATTCTAAGAATTCATTTTCAAGTTTTTTATTTTTAAAACCATCCACTGTTCCTGCTGTGGTCACATCCTGGGGTAGACTATTCCATAGATTCACAGTTCTTACAGTAAAGAAGTTTTGACGCCTCTGGAGATGGAACTTTTTCTTCTCCAATCCTCTTACATGGAACAGATTTTCACCAAATTTTTTGCACGGCCCATTTATATTTTTTATATACGGTAAGTTAATTTTGTCCCCCCGTAGACTGCTCTTCTCAAAACTAGATACATTTAATTATTTTTATCTATTCTCATAAATAAGACCATACTACATGCCCCTTATCAGTTTAGTTGCTCTCCTTTGTACTGTGTCCTGCTCCGGGGCATCCTTGCAATGGACTGGTGCCTAGAACTACACTGCATATTCCGGATGAGGCCGCACCAATGCTTTGTAAAATGGCAATATTACATCTCTATTCCTATAGTCAATGGCTCTTTTAATACATGACATTATTCTGCTAGCCTTAGAAGCAGCTCATTGACATTGCATCCTGATATTTAATCTATGATCTACAAGTGACTCTCTCCCTACGACATATGATGCATGCAGATTATTAGTACCCAGGTGCATAACTTTATATTTATCCATTGAAGCCAAGTTGATGCCCAAACACTGAGAGTGGACATCTTCCACAGACTGCACAATACTGCATACAGTGCATTCAGAAAACCTTCAGACCTTGTCCCTTTTTTTAATTTTGTTATGTTGTGGCCTTGTGCTAAAATAATAGCTTTCTCCCCCCTTAATCTGCACTCAGTACCCCATAATGAGAAAGTGAAAACAGAATTTTAGAAATTTTTGCTAATTCATTGAAAAGGAAATACAAAAATTTGGCATGGACATAAGTATTCAGACCCTTTGCTTTGACACTTGGAGGCCTCCTAGTCCTCTTAATTGACTTCAAGATGTTTCTACACCTTGATTTGAGTCCACTTGTGGTAAATTTAGTTGATTGAAGTGAAAGGGTCTGAAGACTTTCGGAATGCACTGTAACTTGGTGTCATCTGCAAAAATCGTGCTATTAATTCCATCCTCAATATCATCAGACCCAGCACTGAACCTTGGGGTACGCCACTTATCACCCAGGACCATTCAGAATCGGAATCACTGACCACAATTCTCTAGACATGGTCCTTCAGCCGGTTTTTAATCCAATTACAAAATATTAAAAAGTCTCAAAGTAAGATAAGAGAATCTATTAACCCTTAGGATACCAGAGGTTTTTTTGTTTTTGCGGTTTCATTTTTCGTCCCTATGTTCCTTGAGCCATAAATTTTTTACTTTTCCATTCACATAGCTGTATGAGGGCTTATTTTTTGCAGGACAAGTTTTACTTTCTAATGCCACCATTTAATATGGCATACAATGTAGTGGGAAGCGGGGAAAAAAATTCCAAATGGGGTGGAATTGAAAAAAACGCAATTCCTCCACTATTTTACAGGTTTTGTTCCCACGTTGTTCCATTTGCGGCAAAACTGAATTGTCCTTCATTCTCTGGGTCAGTACGATTACAACAATACCACATATGTATATATTTTTTTATGTCTAAACAGTGTAAAAATCAATTGAGAAGCACTGAAAAAATTGCAAATTGGCCATTTTGATCCTTTTTTCCATTACGCCATTCGCCATATTGGAAAAATATTTTTATATTTTAATAGTACGAGTGTTTTTCGTAACGATGATACCCATAATGTTTATATTTTATGATATTTATGTATTTATTTTTTATTATACAGATTTTTTTTTTATTCTGAGCAATCATGGATTTTTAAAATCCATTTATTACTGAGAATTGCTTATTTCTTATGTTGGCCTGCCACCTGGTGGCCAATTTAAAAATTTCAGCTTCAATACTCTGGGTCTCTTCAGCGAGACCCAGTGCATTGAAATCAATTACTAGCATTTTCATTGGCCGCAGAGGATGCTGGTAAGAAGCATGAGCTTCTGGGTTTTTCACCCTTTACATGCCGTGATCTCACTTGATCACCACATCTAAAGACTTTAATTATTGCGATCTGCATTATTTGCACATTTCTCTAGCGCTGTATAGCAAAGGGTTAATAGTCCCACCATGGGGAAATTCAAGTTGAGTCTTCTACATTGAGGCATTGCAAGGTCCTCAGTGAAGTGGCTTCAATTCACACCAGACGGTAGCAAATTCAACCCATAAGGTTTGAACATTCTTGCCATCCTCACCCACAATTGCCTCTTTCGCATTTATATGATGCCTGACAAGCAAACAGTATGTGCAATGGCACTAGAAACTGTATGATACCCAGATAGCTGACTTGACTGTCTTGCAAGAACCATCACTAGGCAGGAAGAACATATCTCTGAAGACCGTGAACAACAGCTCAGACAAGATGGCTGCCCCCTTATCATGTACAGCTAATGAAATAAAAAAAATAAACAAATTTGAAATAAAAAGAATATGTTTCCCTATCTGGATCTAAATTAGTAAAAAAAATACAGATGATAAATTCCCTTGAAGTAACCGGATTTATTTACTTATGGATAAAGTATAAATGATCTTATTATTGCAGGTACCCAACGTGCCAATGCAAGAGCACCAGCACCTTACAAAAGAGACTTTGAAGCAAAGTTACGAAATTTCTACCGTAAGCTGGAAACTAAAGGATATGGTCAAGGTCCTGGGAAATTAAAGTGAGATTTTTGTATGTTTTATATTAAATAAATCACAGATGACAGGATTCAAAGAAAACACACTGTGACAGCTTGCAAACAGACAGATTTTTTATTAATCCCTGTATCTCAGAAAGAGCATTTTTTAAAATGATTTTAGCCCAAAATTAGTAAAATGCAATAGTAAAAGATTGCCCCAAAGGTGTCCATAGCCTTTTTGCTTGCTATTGCAGGTAAACAGCAGCTTTTGGTCAAACCTTGGATACTCTGTGGTTGCTAGTAGAGATGCCCTTGCAGTCGTTTTGCAGTAAACTTTGCTCGTTTGCGATTCGCCGAACGTGCGAACATATGGCGATCGTCGCACGCGCCATATTTTTTTGCATAGTGCCAAACTTTGACCCATAACCCATCCATCAGGTGGGACAGGACAGTCAATTGAGATGTTTCAGCACATGGACACACCCCCACCCTATAACAAAACCCGATCTGGCAGCTATTTTACATTATGTGTTTTGCCAGTGTAGGGAGAGGTTGCATTCTGGAGCAGGGACAGTTAGGGACACCAAACGCTAGCTAATAGGACCACAAAAAAACTTTTAAGGACTGGTATAGGTGTGCTATCGATGGGTGTGATAGAAAGTATATTATAAGTATAACAGAAATTATATTATAGTGCATTTGTATTGTGCAGCAGTTATGTGCGGTTCTGCTGCGATACTGCAGCTAGATAGAGGGACAAACGCTATTGGAGTAACTAATTGCAACGGGTGTGATATACCTGTTGCCCCAGAAAAAACTGACTGAGGGGTGCCATATACCTGTTTCCGACAAATACTGATTAAGGGGTGCCATATACCTTCTTCCACTAAATACTGATTGAGGGTTGCTATTGCTATATGCCTTCTTCCACCAAATACTGATTGAGGGCTGCGATACACCTACTTCCACAAAATACTGATTGAGAGGTGCCATATACCTGTTTCCGCCAAATACTGATTGAGGGGTGCGATATATCTTCTTCCACAAATACTGCTCTTCTCTACGGACAGGCAGAGGAAGAGGCAGACCGTTCCACAGGGATGGTAGGGGTAAGGCAGGTGCAGGTGCTACCAGCTCATGAAGTGTTATATCCAATGCAAGCACTATAGATAGGAGATCACCCACTAGTTTTTAACCCTTTATAGTCAGTTAGGAAATATTTAAATAACAATAAGAGCTAAGTTTTAATCAGTAAGAAAAACACATGGCAAGATTAGGCAACTAGTAGTCAATGGCTAAATGTAAATATATATAACTTCAAAGGGCGCACCAGAGTTGGTTGAGTGGCTCACTCAGCCTTCCGCTTCTGCACCCTCCTCACTCTCTCCTGTGTGCACCCCCAAATACACCACCACCACCATAGCCCCTCCACTCGAGTCAGAAGAATTATTTTCCCATCCATTCCCAGACCTTACCGATGCGCAGCCATTCTTGGCATCGGTAAGCAACGGCCGCCACCCAGCGATCTGACGACAGTACCCAGATCAGCCCAAGGAGGGTGCTCCCCCGCTGTTGCTGCCTACTCCAAGATCTCTAATGTCAGTGGTAGTGAAGGTGACGATGATGACATGTCGATGGACGTCACGTGGATGCCCATAAGAGAGGAAGAGGAGTGGAGTTCAGAGGAAGAGACGGAGCGGCAGGCAGAACTCACAGGGCACAGGAGGCAAAAAGCAGACTGCAAATGTATCTGGAGCGAGCCATCCACCATGCACGGTCACATCTTGTGCTCCCAGGATGCCGGCACATGGCTCCGCAGTGTGGGCTTTTTTTAATGTGTCAGCTGCTGATAAGTGTTGCCATCTGCAGCCTGTGCTATCAACGCATAAGTCGCGGTAAGCCCAACACTCACCTAGGGACGACCGCCTTAAGAAGGCACCTGGCCTCCCATCACCGAGCCCAGTGGGAGCAACGCCGTCAGAACCCACAAAGCCACACTCCCGGCGCTCCACGTCCTGCCTCTTCTCTTTCTCCTCCCATTTGTCCTCCACTCCACCTTCCACCGTGCCGTCGTTGCGTTCATCTGGCACAAGGCAGGCTTCAGTGGCCCAAATGTTCAAGCGTAAAAAAATAGTGACGCTGGATAACCCTTTTGCCCGAACGGCTGACTGCTGGCTTGTCGGAACTGCTAGCCTGCCAACTACTGCCATATAAATTGGGGGACACAGAGGCCTTTAGAAAATTTGTGGCCATTGGCACACCGCAATGGAAGGTCCCCAGTAGGAAATATTTCTCCCAGAAGGGCATACCTGAAATATATGGCCACGTTCAGCGGCAAGTAAATATATCTCTGGCACACAGTGTCAGTGCCAAGATACATCTGACCACAGACACGTGGTCTAGCAAACACTGGCAGGGAAGGTACATAACTTTTACTGCCCACTGGCTGAACCTTCTGACGGCCGTCAAGCATGTAATTCATGGCACCCATGTGGATTTGGTGTTACCGCCATGGATTGCATACAGGCCTGCCTCTTCTTCGCCTCCTCCATCCTCCGTCTCCTCCTCTGCTGACTCCTCCTTTTCCACAGCTACCGCCTCTTCTGCTGCACCCCCCAAGCTTCCCAGAACCTATTCGACATGCCAGGTGAGACGTTGCCATGCTGTGCTGCGACTGTTGTGCCTGTTGAGCCAAGAGCCATACAGGTCCTGCACTGCTTTTAGCTCTGCGGTCACAGGCCGATCAGTGGCTAACCCCGCTCAATTTGACAGTTGGTAAAGTGGTGTGCGACAATGGTGCCAATCTGCTGAGCGTGCTAAAACAGGGCAAAATGATACACATGCCGTGCATGGCACACGTCCTGAACTTAGTCGTGCAGCAATTTGTTGCCAAATAACCCGTGATCCAGGACGTCTTGCAGCAGGCTAGGGAAATCTCTGGCCATTTTAGAAGATCTTACACGGCCATGGCCTGCCCATCAGACGTCTGATTTGTGACTGCCCGACGCCCCGGAACTCCACCTTGTATATGCTTGATAGGCTGCTCCATCAGAAATGTGCCGTTAACAACTACTTGTACGAACTCTGCAGCAGGACAGGTTCTGGGGAGCTTGGTTTTTTCACCAGGCCAGTGGCTGCTCATGCGCGACGCATACAGACTTCTGCGGCCATTTGATGAGATCACCAAACTGGTCAGTCGCAGCCAGGGCGCCATCAGTGACATCGTACCTTACGCCGCCTTTCTGGAGAGTGCATTGCATCGTGTCATTGATCAAGCCGTCGAGGAGCAGGAGCTGGAAGATGAGGAAGTCGCAATGATGAATGGATTTCATGGGGGGCTACTCCATCTGAGACAAGTCAGCAGGAGTATGAAGAGTAGTCAGAGGATGATGGTGCCTGGGGGGAGGAGGAGGAGCAAGAAGAGCAGGCTTTAAACTTTTCGGGGATCCCTGGTGTTGTCCGTGGCTGGGGGGAGGAGACCGAGGGCGACCTTCTCCTGGGCGATGAGCAGGAGCCAGGGCGCTCCACAGCTTCCAGTTTAGTGCAAATGTGGGCCTTCATGCTCCAGTGTTTGAAGAGGGACCCCCGTATAAAAAGCATAAAGGTCATTGACCTGTACTGGGTGGCAACCTACTTAGACTCCAGGTACAAACACAAAATAGCGGACATGTTACCAGCATCACAGAGGGCTGTCAGAATGCAGCATTTCCAGGCCTTGCTGCGAGAGATGCTGCATTCTGCTGTTGCGGACGCTGGCAGAGGGATTTCTACCCACAGCGACACAGGTGCGGGTACCAATCCTACCGCGCCTGCAAAAAGAGGGCGGTTTAAGGTGTGTTGGTCACTTCAGATATGAGATCATTCTTGCAGCCAACCCATCGACAGCCGCCCTCCGGATCCAGCCTCAGGGAATGCCTAGACCGACAGGTGTCCGACTACATCGGGTGCTAAACGTCCGAAAGGACGTTCAGCACTGCAGTGGGGATCGTGACTGATAAGCACACTCGCCTAGCTCACAACAGTGTGGACTACCTCATGTTTTTAAAAATGAATGAGGCATGGATCTCGGAGGATGACCACGTGTGATGACCACGTGTAATTTAATTTCCTCATGCCAGCCCACACATAACCGCCATCAACCAGAACAAAGAATGGTCCTTGTCTTATGTATATACAGCGGCATAAAAGGCCTTTGCTGTCAGGTGAATGCCTAATTTTTGGGGCCTATACTGACCGACAGACATATTTATCCTGTGACCACCTAATGTACCTCCAGCCACAGAATCCAAAGTTCTTTGCTGTCAGGTGAATGCCTATTGCCTAATTTTTGGGGCCTGTACTGGCCGACAGTTAAATTTTTTATCTCTAGCCACATAATCACACCCCTGTCTCACTCCTCTGCCTCTTATTATGGTGGCGTATGAACCGCATTTACCTTAAGGACCTTCTAATGTCACAGGGTCATGTGACTGTGCCTCCCACCCTGTACTGTGCCCCTCACCCCGTACTGTGCCCCCTTATACCCTGCATTGTTCCCTCTTACCACATCCTGTGCAGTGCCCATAGTCATTCCCTGTACTGTGCCCTCTTATACATTTCACTATGATATTTATGGTCGCTATAATATAACTTTTATTAAATTATCTAAAAAAGAACGTGTGGAGGTTCTCAGATACACATATAAACTAGACATGTACACTATCCTAGGTGGCACCCACTACATTTGGACATGTATAGCTGGCCTAACCCAAGACTATATATATGTCACCAGAGGGGGCAGACTAATGACCAAAACCAAAAGAAGGGATGGACTTATTGTGATATGTATACCTCCATCAGCCCCTATTAATCAGTAGTCCGGTCACTAACATCAGTCTGTGCTCCCACCTGGGACTATATAGAACGGCTACCTAATTTTGTCTCCTATAGACTACAAAGCTCTCCCCTCCATGATTCAGGGAAAGCAGTCTATCTTTCGCTTGACGTGTTTCTCTGGTGACTTTTACTGCCACCGATTAATCGGGAGCGCTTACAGACACACATAGCGTGCAGCACGTAGCCTGCGGCACTGGAACAGCCGTAGCGCAGCCGCCCTCCACTGCCGCTGAAAAAGAGAACACCACGCCCCCTAGGCCGGATGTCATCTTGCGGGAACCAATAGCATCGGGGTGCCGCTATGTGTTATGCAGTCAATGTATGGTGGTGGTATCCAATATTTGGATGGCCATAACTGTATCCCTTTCCCTGCCCACGCCATCCTTTTTTAGACCTGACATGAGTGGGAAAAATATGCAGATTGCGGTGCTAAGGACCTTTGCGCCACAATCTGTGTCAGAAATACACCTAATATAGACGTATTCCTATATAATAAATGATCACCTAATTGTATTATTATTCGGGGGTAGGGCTAATATCTTTAGATTATATCGTTTCTAGTGTATTATACTGTGCCCTGTATTTCCCAGTAGAAAATGATCCTTGGGAACCACAGTCCTCATCCCTGACCACCAGGACCAAGTAGCGCTCTGTCAGTACATGGCGGCCTCCCCTCTCCGCCACGCTGCTCCGCTGTGTACTGGTGCTTATTCTGATACTAGGGCTGGGTTCACATCCTTTTTTTGCCATTCATTTAATGCATACCAAAAATGTATGCATTAACAGATGCCTCAGACTGATGCCGTACAGTGGCGTCCGTTCACCATACAGTTCCATGGTAGAAAAAAAAATGTACATTAACGTATGCTGTTTTTTTATGGACTCTGCAGGATACATCAAACCGATAGGAAATTTTGAGAGTTTCCCTTTAAGACGGATAAAAATGGCCCCTGATTAAAATACATATTTTGTGTGGGAATTTTTGACAATGATCCCCCTCTGGTATGTCACTGTCCATGTTGTGGGACGATTTGTGCACTCATAGTTTGTATTTGGTGGCTGGAAATATGACCTGAATGGTTTTTCAGGTATGCCTGCTATTAAAGTCATTAAAGTCAATAGGCGCGATGCTAACGCCCGGTTCACGAACATTTGATCACGAACGCTCATTCGCATTCGAGAACCGTCTTGGCCGATGTTCGTCCATCACTAGTTGCTATATGGGTCTCTACACTAAACCTAGAGGCAGATAACACAGAATCACACCACTGAGGACAATTGCTGGGGACATCTACCTCCCCGGATGCCTGGATATTAGTCTGGGACTACTCTTTACACTTCAAAGAAGATTAGAAAAAAATCATGTATTTCAAGTCTGTAATTCTAGATGGAGAATACAGCGCTTAAATGCATTGATCCAGCGCCACTACTGGCCGACCTACACCTCCGGCAATGGACTGAAGACGTTGATGCATGTAAGCGCTGGATTCTCTCACTAGGATTAATCGTGCCCGTCATCCGCAGCTTTCCATGCACTGATCACAAAGGATGTGAATGTATAGTGGTGAGCGTTTTTTTTTTTTTCCTCTGATTTGTAATTACTGAAAAAATAAAAATGTCTTAGATTATGTTAAAATAAGATAGAACAGACTAATACTTTAAAATATTATTTACGTCTTTAGTATTCAAATTAGGGGGAAAACTGAGCTTTTGCCCATGCTAAATTTTAGAGCACCAACAGAGATACTAACTTGCCAGTTTTGGTAGCGAGTACATGAAATATTTTTTTTTCTGCATAAATCTACAAAAGGACTGTTATTCATATTATTGCAGATTAATAATACGAAGAGATCACTTATTAGAAGATGCCTTCAACCAAATAATGGGGTATTCAAGGAAAGATCTTCAAAGAAATAAGCTATACGTCACTTTTGTTGGAGAGGAGGGGTAAGTGCTACAAGAAGTGTCTATAATCTGGTGCCCATAGTCCACCATTGCCCGTACTGTGCCTCTGATTTTATATGAAAGCACACAGAGGTGTTTTTTTGATGGGATATGTAAAACAGTGTGGCAGATATTTATATTGGTTATTTCACCACTTCACTGAAGTGCAATTCTGATTTTATCAAAGCCATGACATTGAGTTTCCACATGGGGCAAATATCAGCTGCATGAACACCGCGGGAGCCCAGCACTGACTGATGCCAGGCTTACGCTGTAACTGCCGGGATCATAGAGGACTCCGAACCCGGCTGTTTAACCCTCTGGATGCTACAGTAAATAGCGATTTCAGCATCTAGACAGTTGGGAGCTCCCTCTGTCTCCATTAGCCCCCGCCTGCCTTGACTGTATGTCTATTAGGGCTCATGCACACGACCTTTGGATGTTTTACGTTCTGCAAATTGCATTCCGCGAAACGTAAGAGCTGGCCCGTAATAGAACAGTCCTATCCTTGTCCGCAATGCAGACAATAATAGGACATGTTCTATTTTTTTTGCGGAACAGACATACGGACACAGAATGCACATGGAGTAATTTCCCTTTTTTTTTTGCGAGCCCATTAAAGTGAATGGTTCCACATATCCATAAAAAAAAACGGAACGTACACAGAAAAAAATGTTAGTACACGGTGACATAAAAACCTTTTGTTCCCCCTCTGCATGAGGCATGTTATTATTGTGCAACAGTAGTAAAATTAAAGGAGTTGTCCAGGTTCAGAGCTGAACCCGGACATACCCTTATTTTCACCCAGGCAGCCCCCCTGAGCCTAGCATCTCATGCTCCAATGCGCTCCCTTGCCCTGCGCTAAATCGCTCTCTTTTGTTTTCAATAACACACTGCCGGGCGGAAACGTCCGCCCGGTAGTGTGTTCGGTGACGTCACCGGCTCTGATGGGCGGGCTTTAGCGCTGCCCTAGCCGTTTTACTGGCTAGGGCAGCGCTAAATCCCGCCCATCAGTGCCGGTGACGTCACCGGGTTTCCTGGCAGCCCCATGGAGAGCCCTGGTACGTCGCCGGATCTCCAAAAAATGCCTTTGCCCTGCGCGATTTAGCGCCGGGCAAAGGAGAGCATTGGAGCATGAACTGCTCTGATACTCATGTCAGGGGGACTGCCGGGGTGAAAATGGAGGTATGTCCGGGTTCAGAGCTCCTTTAAAATTATTCATATTTGGTATCTCTGTAATAGTACTGACCCACAAAATAAAAGTAACATCCTAGTTATGCCGCATGGAGAACATCGTAAATGTAAAGTGCAAAAAAACTATGGCATCAATACCCTAAAAAATAGTAAGGGGTTGTCTCACTTCAGCAAATGACATTGATCATGTAGATAGCTTTAATACCAGGCACTTACTAATGTATTGTGATTGTCCATATTGCTTCCTTTGCTGGCTGGATTCATTTTTCCATCACATTATACATGGCTCGTTTCCAAGGGATACGACCACCCTGTAACCCAGCAGTGGTGGTCGTGCTTGCATACTATAGGAAAATGCGCCAGGATCGTGGGAGTGCAAATAGGCCTTTTCCTAAAGTGTGCACGCACGACCACTGGTGCTGGATTGCAGGGTGGTCGTAACCATGGAAACAATCAGTGTATAATGTGATAGAAAAATTAATCCAGCCAGCAAAGGAGGCAATATGGAGAATCACACTACATTAGTAAGTGCCTTGTATTAACTTTCTCTACGTATTAAATGTCACTTGCTGAAGTCAGAGAACCCCTTTAATAAAAGTCTATAAGTTATATGCGACAAAAAAATTCCTGTGGCCTACACGTTAAAATAGAACTTCAGGTACTTTAGGGGTTAAAGTGAAGGTAAATTATTAGTGAGGGTCAGCCCACTGGGACCCCCACGATCCATAGAACAGGTGTCCTTTCCCCCTGTCCTAATGAGGCAGCAGTTGGTTATGAGCCCTACTGCTCTTTTCCAAGTTGGAAAAAGTTTATATATATAAATATATATAACCGATCATAGAGTAACTTTTGTCCAGCCCTCAGTATTAGCAGAAGCATTTATCCGGCCTGTGTGGAAGAATAACTGTTATACGCCGTATTATTTCACAAGACGACTCTGCTAAATGTGTGTTTCCTTTTCCATCGAAGGTTGGATTACAGTGGACCATCCAGGGAATTCTTCTTCCTCGTGTCTAGAGAGCTCTTTAATCCATATTACGGTTTATTTGAGTATTCAGCAAATGACACTTACACAGTACAAATAAGTCCAATGTCTGCATTTGTCGACAATCATCACGAATGGTAAGTGTTCACATTGTATGTGTAAACTGAAAGCAGTGGGGAGATTTCTTATGAGTACTGTATCCGAGGATGCATTCATTTACTGTACATGTAGGATATAATGGAGAAATCTGCACCAAACCTGCCAGTGGAGAACCTGGCATAAAGGCACCAAGAGGCAAATAATAGTATATATCCACAGGATAAATATCTGCTTGATGGGGCGTCACCTCTGCAATCCCCATCAGTCCTAGAACATGCATCCTGAGGGCACTATTCATCCTTACTGAGGATACGTTTGAATGGAGTGGTGGTTGGGCAGCTTCCCCCTGTCACTCCATCGGTCACAGACTTCTACTGCTTGACCACCACTTCATTGAAATCCCCTCCTCATTGCAGCCGTCGGGTGAGGTGTAAGGGGGGCTCAGGACCCTTGTTCTAGTGATTGCTGGACCACTGGGACCATCACAATCAGACATTTATTACAAAAATAACCATTATTGAGAAGAATTGTTAGGACCCCTTAAAACCACTTAGTGACCACCCATATGCCTTTTTACGTTGGCCTAGTCTAAGCACTACATGGGTCTCCTCACACGCGAGAAGGGCTCCCTCTTTAATAGGAGAAGCCAGTTTAAACCCCTAGACAGCCACGGCATCTAAGTGGTTTAGACATTGGGAGATCCTTCTGTCTCCCATTGGCACCCCACAATCTCAATTTCATATGTCTGTGCATGGCAGCCTCAGCCTAATAAAGGGCCCAGGCCAGCCTGTAGTGTATGCCTAGCAGGCTGCACCACTCTGACGCACACATGCTGGTGTCTGTCAGTATAATACTGACAGTATATACAAAGTACTGCTAAGCAGTACAGTGTGAGAGGGATCAGAAAATTGTCTGTTAATTCTCCATGTTATATATGGGGAAAAAAATTTGCAAAAATAAAATCCCCTCCAAATATTTGGTATTGCCTTCTCTGTAACAATACATACTATATAATTATTGTGTAATTTATCCCGTACGGTGAAGGCTGTAAAAAATATAAAGTCTGAATTGCTATTTTTTGCTTATTCGCCACAAAAATAAATAAATAAAAAGCAATCGGAAAGTGTTATGTATCCCAAAATGATCAGTATAAAATGTACAAACTGACCCTTTAAAATCTAGCCCTCACACAGCTATGTAGAAAGAAAAATCAAAAAGTTATGAGTCTTGGGCTGTGGCGAGGCAAAAAAAAATAAAAAATAAATATATATATATATATATACAGTGTGTGTGTATAGATATATATATATATATATATATATGATATATTTTTTTTTAAAAGGGGTTTTATTGTGCAAAAGTAGTAAAATGTTAAAAAAAAGCTAAATGTATTTGGTATTGCTTTAATGGTAATGACCCAGAGAATAAAGTTATCATGTTACTTTTTGAAAAAATTAAAGCTGTAAAATTAATAACTAAAGCAGCATTATTGCAGTTTTTTTCCTTTCTCCCCAGAAAGAGTTAATAAAAGTTTATCAGTTAGTTATGTGTTCTCCAAAATGGTGCCATTAAAAACGACATGGCCCCGCAAAAACAAGCCGTACATAGACGGAAAAATAAAAAAGTTATAGCTCTTGGAATCCAACAATAAAAAAAATCTGTCACTGATGCCCAAAAAAGGCTAGTCACTAGGGGGATAATGGGGTTGTCTCATTGACTGATTGATGGCATATCGCTAGAATATGCCATCAGTGTCAAATAGGTGCAGGTCCCATCTCTAGGACCCACTCCTATATCCAGAATGATGCCCCCAAAGCAAAAGGGAGCACAGCGGGCGTGTACAACCACCTCTCCATTCACCACTATGGGACTGCCAGAAGTACAGAGCCAGCGCTCAGCTATTCTCCGTACTCCCATAGCGGTGAAAAGAAAAACCAAAAGGGATCCTCATGCCCCGACTAAAGTTAGCACATGCAAATCATATTGCGGCAAAAATGCGAGGATCAACTTATCAAAAGTCAAAAGTACCAGCTTCCAATGGAAACACAAAACCTACAAAAAATTGGAGATCACCATGTACTAGTACAAAAATATAAATATTGAATTCATTACAATGCATATATAAAGGATGTTGTCATTAAAAACAAGTGGGCAGAAAAGAACACCACCCTGGTGGGACATCAGCTACACATACATGTTGTAATATCACCAACTTCTCATCAGTATATAATAAATAAATCAATAAATAAATTAAAGGTTGGTCTCATGCATTACATGGCTGTATATTGAAAACACAAAGCCTGCAGGGGGTTCCCAGCGAATACTCAGAAAGACCCCAGGGCCAGGCACCGTGACACTAAACCTTGTGAAACTTGTGTAAATAGCTAATGAGAAGAGACCTACCAGTGCGAGCCCCGTATGTCCAAAACCAGGATGGCGCTACCCCGGCGTTCCTTATATATGCATTGTAATCAATTCAATAACGTATTTATATTTTTGTACTAGTACATGATGAGCTCCAATTTCCCATAGCGGTGAATGGAGAGTAGCCACGCTGGTGGGGTGTGTTCTCCTTCACTTTGGTGGCCTGGTCTGGAGATAGGAGAGGGCCCCAGAGGTGGGACCTGCACCCACCTGACATTAATGTCATATCCTAGTGATAGGCCATTAATGTCTGAGAGGAGACAACTTCCTAATATAGTTTTTTATATTTACATATATATATACTAGCTGAAGGACCCGGCTTCGTTCGGGTGTATTTAATCTACTTAATTTCATGTTTGTGTGTGTCGTTAAAAGATATCAATGCTATCCACTATAACAGTGACATCTACAGCACCCCGCCCCCTTAACAGTGACCTCCAGAGCCCCCACCCCTTAACACTGCCCCCCACCCCACCCCCACAGTGCCCTGTCCCTTAAAATTGGACCTCCACAGCAGCCCACCCCCTTAAATTTGACCTTTACAGCAGCCTTCCCCTTTAACAGTGAGTTTCACAGCTGAGGAGTGGGAGGGGGCGTGGCCTAACCAGATCAGGGGTATGTCCTTTTGAACTGCTCACTCTAAGACAGCAGCACTGTGCCGCTGCAGGAAGAAAGCCACCTTCCCTCCCACCCCTGCAGCTGACAGAAGTTGATTTTAACTTAATTTTTTCAATCCCTGTTGGTTGAGTGGGAGGGGCCTAACCAGATTGGGGCGTGGCTTAGCGGGACCTAGAAGTTGCTTTTTAACTTCATTTTTTCAATCTATGTCGGCTGAGGAGTGGGGGAAGGCATGGCCTAACTGGATCGGGGGTGTGTCCTTTTGAACAGCTCACTCTGAGACTGCAGCACTGTGCTGTCTGAGTGTGAGCTGCAGAGAGAAAGTCACTCTCCCTCCCAACCCCTGCAGCTGACAGAAGTTGATTTTTACCTTCATTTTTTCAATCCTCGTCGGCTAAAGAGTGGGAGGGGGCGTGACCTAACCGGATCAGGGGCATGGCTTAGTGGGACCAATGGGCAGGGTTTTAAGTTCGTCTTTTGAGGGTGGACACATTGTGGCAGGGGGTGTGTTTGGGCTCCTTCCTGCAAGAGTGACGCCCCTCTGGGCTCCTTCTTACTGGCTCATTTGCATACCAAATAAACTGGATTTTCAGAGAATGAAAACATCTATTGCTGGAACAAAGGCACATCTTGAAATAAGGTACTAAGTGCTATTAGGCCATGGCTTTACTTCAATAGCGATTATCCTGGTTAGAGATTTCCTTTAAAGCTGACCAACAGCAGTGAAGAAAAATGGTTGGTTGTTATGGAAACCTGGAGTAAAACTGTGTGTGTGGAGGCTAATGGCCTGCAAGCTTCTATTGGCTGTTAAGGGTCATGTGACCAAGCTTCTATTGGCTAATGCATCTTTAGGGAATATCTCAGGAACGGTACATCCTAGAGAGCTGACACCTGTTCTAAAACCGTCCCGGACACCTGATGTACCTGTGTGCCAAATTTTGTGATTGTAAATGGTGCAGATTCCTTTAGCGGACACACATACATACATACATACATACACACACACACACACACACACACACACACACACACACACACACAGCTTTATATATTAGATATATAACTATAGATATATACACAGTAGTTAAAAGCTATTAACATGGTCATATTATTTATATATATCCAGTAGTTATATTACCATTGTTCTATAGTCTGTGGATTCTGTATGTAACTTTTTGCTTTTTGCAGCTATATATGATTATTGCTAGTGGACAAGTGAACAACACTTGAAATAAAACATTTATAAACGTATTATCGGCTACATAACAACTTTATCTTGCAATGTCGGGAATCTTCTTTTAATTTGTACGTTTTAGCGCTAGTCACTCTATGATAGGTAATTATGATATGTACATTTGATACATTTAGGTATGTTTTCTGTATTTAATAACTCCTAAAATACGTTTTTGTTCCAGGTTTAGATTCAGTGGTCGTATCCTGGGATTAGCTCTCATACATCAGTACTTGCTAGATGCCTTTTTCACACGTCCATTTTACAAGGCCCTTCTTCGAATGTGAGTTTACTATAAAATATATTGTGTAAATGAATATGGTATATTTGCTGCATTGTTTGACTGCAAAGAAATGTTTACATGTGGAATGTGCCATTCAGCGCATGTGCTTCACTGCGAACAGGGCCGGTTGTAGACAAAATGTGGCCCTGGGCAAAATCAAAAGTGGGGTCCAAATCTTGTAATAATGTACTAACAACACAGTTACATTCTGTCGATTCCAGCCCTCCCTCACAGATTTACACCCCATAAAGCTCCTCACACAGATTTGCACCCTAATGGCCCCAGAATACGCCACATGCCCCCTCCCCTCACAGCAATGAGTTCCCCTCACTCACAGCATCTAAGAGTGTTAAAAATCGGAAGCGCAGGATTCCTGTTCAGGCACGCTTTCCCCCAGCAGAGATTGGGGAAAGCACCCTGTTCGAAAAATGAGTAGCAGCCTGTACTAGACTTCCAGGCTCATTGTTAGTATATCCCAGTTCAAGCCACTAGATGGCAGCACTGAACTGTGATATAGTGATTTCTATACAGACTAATGGAACAATTTCCATTATTCTGTAGAAGTTGCAATCTGATTGCAAGTTGTGGTCCACTTGGGGACCTAACAAAAAGTAATAAAAAAAATAAAATAAAATAAAAAGTTTTGAAATTATAAAAAAATAAATAAATAAGAAAAATCACCCCACTTTCCCCAAAATAAAAATAAACAAAAAAGAAAATAAAATTATGGGCATCGCCGCATGCGAATACGTCTATACTATTAAAATATAAAAAAAAGTTAGCCCATATGGTGTATGGCGTAACAGAAAAAAATAAAAAAAAGTCAGACTCGCCATTTTTTCATCACTTTATCTCCCAAGAAAATTGAATAAAAAGTGATCATCATATACACCCTAAAATGGTATTGTCAAAAACGACAGATCATCCCGCAAAAAATAAGCCCCCACTCATCTCCATAGAAGTAAAAAATTATGAAGGTCAGAATATTGCGATAAGATGATGAGGCTTACTGAGGCTGGGCCTGCTGCAGTAAGTGGTCCTGTAGAGGTCCTGAGCGGGGTGCTGCTAGGGTTGCCACCTTTCCCAACAAAAATACTGGTTAAAGTTAAAAAGATTGGCGTGGAATAATACGGGTGTTATTTGATAATATTTTATGATAATGTTTTTCTCCATTTATTTTTTTTATAAAATCAAACTTTTCCCTGTTGGGGACACCCTGAGAATTACATTTTTATTTAACCTCTAGTTTAGAAATGCTTCTGTGGGGATTTGAACTTACAACCATCTTCAGTAAAGGCAAGAACCTTAAACACTGACCTATAGAGCTCCATGTTAAAGAGGACCTATCATGGGTCCAGACATTATCAAATAACTAGCAGGTTATGTAGGGCATAGTGCAGGGATGTAATATATCTTACTAGTTTGTCTGGGCGCCACTCAGTTCGCCCGGTGTGACCCCTGTTCACGTTTCCTGCCTGGTATGCTAATGAATAGCATCGGTACAGGGAGGAGAAGACTGCCCTGTTTCTCAATGGGTGTCTCCTTCTCCCCGGCTGTAGCGCCGTCCCATCGCAGCGGAGAGCGTTACAGCCAGGGAGAAGGTGAGTTTTTTTTTTTCTCCCTGGCTGTGATGCTCTAGCATACCAAGCGGGAAACGTAAACGGGGGGCACAACGGGTGAACGGAGTGGCGCCCAGGCAAACTAGTAAGAGATATTACATCTCTGCACTATGCCCTACATAACCTGCTAGTTATTTCATAATGTCTGTACCCATGAAAGGTCCTTTTTAAATTACTGTAACCATATTATGGCTAAAAACCCTCATAGTAGTTTCCCACGTACGGTATTATGCATTCATATATATCAGAGGTATCATTTTATATTTTTTTATTAGTAATTATTTAGTATATTTATTTTGTGCCATACGTTTTTTTACAATTACAAAAAAAATCTAAAATAAAATACTTCTGCCATATATGAATACCTAATGCAAGAGAAACTTAAGCAATAGTTTAGCATTGAGCTCGATAGCTCAGAGGCTAAGGTTGTTGCCTTTAATGTACATGGTTGAGTTCGAATCCCCACAGAAACATTAAAAAAATAGAGGCTAAATTAGACTTAAATACACAGAATGTCCCCAAGCATACTGACAATGCTTGGGGATACCCCCTTCATGTTCATAGCACTGACTCTGTATATAGACATAGCCATATATGGAGTCAGAGCAGGGACTCCTAAGCAGGGAAGTTCCCTACTCTGGAGTCCCGACAGTTCAGCAATCTGAAGCAGGGGGCCCTTAAGAGCAGAGATGGCCAACCTGAGGCTCTCCAGCTGTTGCAAAACTACAACTCCCAGCATGCTTAGACTGTCTACAGCCATCAGCCTACAGCAGGTGGGAGTTGTAGTTTTACAACAGCTGGAGAGCCTCAGGTTGGCCATGCCCGCTTTAGAGGATCGGGGCCCTGCCCAGTCCCCCCCCCAACGCCAACACTGCCAACTGTTCAACGATCTGAAGCAGGGGGCCTGAAGCAGGGGACCCCTTAGAGGATTGGGGCCCTGGGCAATTGCCCAGTTTGAACCCCCCCCCACGCACCAGCCCTGACTGCGAAATAAGGATCCTATGAGTGAGAGCATGTATAATGGCATAGTGGTGAGCTAGTGGCCAAAAGTGTAGTGACTGGTTCTCTTTAAGTGGGTTGTCCTCCTTTCATTAAGTAATGGCCTGTCTTCAGAATAGGCCATGACTTGCTGATTGTAGTGGACTGAAGTCGTTATTGCAGCACTGCTCCCAGAGAAGAGCTGTAGTGATGAGTTGGAGGAGTTGTCTGCCTCCAATGCTGGAGCTACCGTATTCCCAAACAGCAGATCGATGAGGATACAGGGTGTCGGACAACATCTGATCAGCAATTGATAAGCTTAGAACAAGAATGAACTCTCATCGCCACACAATAAAAGAAGAATGGAAGTATTTGTCTGTAGAGAAACAAATTTGAAGCCATGACCATAACATCACAAACATGAAAGTGTTGATATTAAAAGGAAATTTTAGACCTCAGAAGGACAGGACAATCTGGGAATACAAGCTCATGACGACCTATGACACATATAGATCAGGAATGACTGTGTCTCATGGATTTATGTTCTTCTACATCTCTTACAGAATGTTCCCCTTAGACCTCCTGGGTTCAGTGCATTCAATGGAATGGATATCTATTATAGGACAATAAAACTTTCACACTCCTAATCTATAACTGCTACAACAATTTACTGCTATAACTGTTTGTTTCCTGCTCCACTTTGATCTGCTTTACATCACTTCTCTCATCTACCACATTATTCCTATGTACTTTGGTGTATAACTATGTGAATCTTCAGATACAGTCTTACAAGATGCCTGAGGAAGAGGCCTAAGTAGTTTTGAAACATAAAAACATAAAATAAAAATCTGCTGGTTCCCTCATTCAATACAATAGTGTTGATCTGTATATTCATTTGTCTGTACTTTATATTTTTGCAGACTTTGTGACCTGAGTGACTTGGAGTACCTTGACGAAGAGTTCCATCAGAGTCTACAGTGGATGAAAGATAATGATATCCATGATATTCTAGATCTAACGTTCACTGTCAATGAAGAAGTGTTTGGTCAGGTAAGGAAAGTCCTAGAAGCCACAAGCATATTATATTGTATATATCATCTAAATATAAAAAAATTACACAGTATAGAGCAAAATGTATAATAGTCAAAGAAGCATAAAACATAATTAATTGTGTATTACTATATGGAAATGAATTGGCTATTACTCAGTGGAGAACAGTGTTATACACAGTATATACGCTAACAGCATGTTAGAAATATGTGAAAATACACAGAGCGCGTTTATGCTAGGCTACAATAAGATGGCTGCCATTGCTAAAACATTTTAACTCAAGTTGTTTTCATACAAGTTTATAGGATCCCCCTTGGCTAGGCACGGTATGTAGCCCCTTGGTTTTGGGAACTCTGGCCGACTGCATTGCTTTCCTCCTTGTGGGGTTTTTCCCCTAAAAGCAGTTTGGTGGAAAGATTCTCTCTTATGCACCACTAATCTGCATACAGTCTTATGCCATATGCCTAAGGATTGACAATGCAGGATAAAAATATATATTTTTAAGATTACAGAACGCGAGCTCAAACCAGGGGGAGCTAACATAGTAGTGACTGAGAAGAATAAAAAGGAATACATTGAAAAAATGGTAAAGTGGAGAATTGAAAGAGGTGTTGTACAGCAGACGGAAAGTCTTGTGCGTGGGTTTTATGAGGTAAGTTTATTTATTTTAAAAGTTTACATTAAAGATATTGTCCCTATATTGGCATTTAATAAAGTGGATTACAAAATCAAAAAAATGCTGCTCGCTAGTGTAATTTTCACCCTTTTTTTTTTTTACTCACCTCTCTGGAGATTTATCTCTCTGTTTCTGTGGGCGGGCAGGAGCTCATTTCCTGTGTCAGCCAAGCACCTGCATCTCTCACGAGTACATTGCAGTCAACTCTTTTTAAGGGTCCATTCACACGTCCGTTGTTTCTTTCCTGATCTGTTCCGTTTTTTGCGGAACAGATCTGGACCAGATCTGGACCCATTCATTTTCAATGGGTCCTGAAAAAAAATCGGACATTGTGCTGTCTGATTTTTTTCAGGACCCATTAAAAATGAATGGGTCCAGATCTGTTCCGCAAAAAACGGAACAGATCAGGAAAGAAACAACGGACGTGTGAATGGACCCTTAAAGGGGTTTCCAGGGCTATAACTAAATGCTAGCTTGCAGACAACCTGTGGAAGGAAGATCATTTCACCACTACTTACCACTCCAATGCACCGCCGATTCCGTGATTTGATGTTTTGTCATAGCTGCTAGCTACCTGCAGCTTCCAGGATTTGAGGTGATCTTGGCCATTGCACCCCTCATATAGCCCATAGCATATAGATATAGAGAAAATATAAAAATAAACATAATTGGTGTGCCACTTCTGAAAATGTCCAAAATATAAAAATACTGTATAATGTTATTTATCATGTCTGTGCCAAAATTGCCGCTTTTTGGTTAACTCTCCACTCCAAAAAAAATGTAATTAAAAAAAGGAGCATGTACCAATAAAATGGTACGAATAAAGACTCTGGCTGGGGCTGGTCAGAGTGAAGAGGCAGATGGCAGTGTAAGACAGCCCTGTTACACAATGTTTGTGTAATGAAGTGTGTAAAATTGCTTTTGACTTATTCAAGTTTCTTTCTGTTGTTAAAATGCACAAAATATAAATAGTAAAATGTTCTAGGAGGCCTCAGAATGTCTTTCATTTCCTTGCTTTTTGCAGGTGGTAGACGCTCGCCTAGTATCAGTTTTTGATGCAAGGGAACTTGAGCTAGTTATAGCGGGAACAGCAGAGATTGATTTGGGTGATTGGAGAAACAACACAGAATACAGAGGAGGTAAAGGAACCTTCAGTGATGTTTCCACCATACTGTAGTAATCCAGCTGTTCTGAATTACACCTTCACTTTCAATGCTTAGCTTTGGTTTGTGGAAGATTGTCAGGGAATTTTATAATAGCAATTTTCTAATCTACATTTAGCATCACAACTTCTCCATGAAGAGGGAACGATATAAAAAGTAACCTATGTGTAGGAGTATAAGTAAAAAACGCTGGGCCCCATAGCAAATTTTTGAATGCGCTCCCCATCCTGAGCAACTTCTCCACAGCTAGTCCTATCTTGCCTTATTTCCTTCCCACCCACTCAGTCATGTAAAAAATATGAAAATAATATCCTTACTAGAACTGGACAGGAGAAGGAGTCAAGTGCTTACCTTACAGTACGCTGCCTGGACTCTATATTCCCCCTTAGTGCCCCCTCTTCACAGTAGTAATGCCCCCTTGTGCCCCAACACAGTGGAATGCCTCGTTACTGCCCCTACACAATAATTATAGCCCCTTGTGCCCCCACACAGTAGAATTAATTTTAATACCCAAACACAGTAGAATTCCTCCTTAGTGCCCCCTTACAGTAGTGGTGCCTACTTAGTGACCCCCTTATACTAGTGTAGTCCCTGTAGTGTTATTAATAAAATAAAAATAAAAAGTAATACTCACCTAGCCCGGTTCCCCCAGTGAACGGAGCACATAAAGCTGTCCATGGCTGCAGATAATAATGAAGGTTGTAGAATGCAGCCACACGAGTCTGGCTCTTATGTTTGTCACCCATTAAGGGCTGGGCCTCGTCTGCTAGTAAACAGAAAACACAGTAATCATTAGTCAAGCCCGGACCTGTAGTAGCCGCTATGACCGCAATGGAGGTTTCACCCCTGCCTATGGGCTATGGAGAATCTAAGATGTGCCTCTCTGCCATGCAGGTTATTATTTAAAGGGAGCAATGCCAAGACTAATATTATCTTTGAGAATTCCTATTAATGCACTTAAATAAAATAGAATAGTCATGATTTTTTTGTAGTTTGGTGGAAGGAGGGTTTTATAGATGGCACATTTCTAATTTTTTATATATCAAAGGCCAAAATGTCAATAGGTAGCCACTAACCGTCTTAAAATAAAAACAAAATGCCACATTGGTGTAATAGAGGTTAATGAAGTTGACCTGTTACCTCTTTATTGCCCTTAGGTTACCATGACAATCACATTGTTATTCGGTGGTTCTGGGCGGCTGTTGAAAGATTTAATAACGAGCAACGTCTGCGACTGTTACAGGTAGGTGCATAGTTGCCAACCGTCCCGAATCTGCCAGGACTGTCCCTGATTTTCAGAGACAATTTAAGCAAATTTGCTGTGTCTCGGGCTGAAAATGGGCAGGGCTAACACAAGTGGGTAGAAAGTGAAGGTTTACTGATATGTAGTAAGCTGTAGTCTTGAGTAAAAAGAAGGTGAACACGATCGTATGTACTGTGTAGAAGGTGTTCAAGATGCACCAAAAAGCTTGTTGTTGCCACGTTTTAATGAAGTACTGCACAGATGTAGACTTAAAGCCAAAAGTGTCAGCATGTTCTATCATCTGGCACATTGGAGGCATATCACTAGGATATGCCACCAATGTCAGATAGGTGCGGGTCCCACCTCTGGTTGGATAAAGCAACAGGAGTTGCTACATATAGAATGGAAACAACCAGAGTGATTTGTTTACATGGTGAAAATGGGTCAGGAGGGTCAAAACTGAAAAAAAGCATAGGCGAGTACATACAGGAGTATGCCATAGTAATCCCAGAAAACCCCTTTGAGCCAGACATACTGCCTTGTATGTCCAGCTCAGATGACTGTGATTATACCTAATTTTTAGTGATCCGTTGCTTCATTCTACAGAAAAAGTATTTTTAATCCATATGCAAATAAGAAGGTAAGTGCACTGAGGGAGGGCCCGAGCCTCTATGTGTACCCTTGCTCCTCCTGTTTTCTCTGCCAGCCCCCTTCCTCTCCTTCTCGATGGACATGGCCAGGCGAGATGACTAAGCAGAAACCTGTCCCTGCCAATCCAGAGGGAGGGGCTGTCAGAGGAAGCAGGAGGAGCCAGGGTGCACATATAGGCTTGGGCCAACCCTCAGTGCACTTAACTGCTCATTTGCATATGGATTAAAAGTGGGGGTTTATCCCTCCAGAATAAAGCAATGGATCACTAAGTGAAAGAGATCATTACATTCAGCTGAGCTAGACCTACAAGACAGTGTACCTGGTTTACCAATGAATTTCCCAGTGACAGACCCCATGACACATCTACCACGAAGTTAGATAACCGCCCCTTTCTATCAGTATGTGCTCCAGTGCAGAGAATACATATCACCATCCAGTAACCTGATAACAGCTCTGACATCTAATGATGACGTCACGAAGAAGTCTGAGATCAGGTCTTTGCCTCCACTTTTTATTATTATACGGATATTATTCTCATATCATGTATAATCATCATCGCTTTATCTACTGTATTTCCAGGAGGTTTTGTTGTTATAGATTTTTTTATTCTTTCTTTTTTGGCAGTTTGTAACAGGTACATCCAGTATCCCATACGAAGGCTTTGCATCTCTCAGAGGCAGCAACGGGCCCCGGCGATTCTGTGTGGAAAAATGGGGGAAAATAACTGCTCTTCCCAGGTAATCAACACAGATTTAGCATATAATTATTATTATCCTGTTTTGATTTTTTATAACCTACTTACACAACAACTAAAAACCCGGTATCCCTCCATGCTCTCCCCGGTTATACAGCAAGGGGTACATTGGAAAATATGAAGTCAGACAAGGCAAGAGATGAAGAATATACTTATGGTTCAGGCTCTTAGTTTTTAGTTTAACAAAAAAGATGATAATGTCTGGATAAAATGGTAAATATTACCTATTACAAAATGCAGCCATACTTCACCTAACGGGTATTCTGTTCAAAGGATAAAAAAAAAGCACCAAACACCGTTTGCCACAGTTGTGTAGACAGCAGCCCTAATAAAATTATATATTTTGGCTATATATTTTGTTGAGGTTGAGGAATCGGTCCCCAACCAATGCAAGGCGATGACCGTGTGGCCCTGGTACAACATTCTACCCAAAATCCCCACGACCCAAAGAATAAGCTGCAGAGTATCCATCCAGTAGGGTCCCAAAAGACAACACTTCCTCATCTTGCATTATATGCGCCCCTTCCTTCTCACATCTAGGACACTTGGGGGGTTCAGCCCTCGTGCCTACTCTTTGCAGAACTGATAGCATCTTATAGACAAGGTGCAACAAAAAGTGCTAAGGTTAAAAGTTGTCCAGAGTCTGGATACAAGCCAAATTGTACTGCCTAGCGCAGTCGCAGAGTCCTATAGTTAGGTTCTCTGTGTTCTCCTGCAGCTCCATTACATGGCGGAGCTGCAGATACTGAAACGAAAGCTCAAAGCTTCAAACTATGTCTGATTCATACATTCTATACACCTCTGGTAATGTAGCATTATCCCTTAGCGGGATGAAACTAGTGCATCCTGTGATATTGTAAAATGACTTCATCTTGTCCCAAACTTGACACAGGGGCATTGTGGGAGAGTGATCCAGGGGTCTGCCACCCATGCCAAATTCAAGCAGGTATATTGGTGTTCATCCACCCAATGAAATTAGTTCCCCTGACGCTCCAAGTAAGGTCAACTGGTCCCAACCTGAAACTGAAAGCCCAAAAACAGCCAGAGGTCTTGGACAACCTTTACTTTTCTAGAAGTAAAGGTAGTAGCTCCTACTCTTTTATACAGATTAGCCCTTTCGCTGCCAGGGACACTGAGAGGTTCTCCTTAAATAAATTGCTTTACTTGAAGTGATCCTCACTTACAGTTCAGAACGGCATTCACTGTTCTCCTTATGGATGGGATCATTTCAGATTCGGATGACGGTTACACCCATAACAATTAGTTTATTACAACGTATCAGAATATGAAAACAATAAACTGAAGGTTCTATTTCTTCTTCTTTTTGCAGAGCCCATACGTGTTTTAATCGCCTTGATCTTCCGCCATATCCTTCATTTTCTATGCTGTACGAGAAACTGTTAACAGCCGTAGAGGAAACAAGTACATTCGGCCTTGAATAGTCTTACAGACGTCACAAAATCACCCTAAAAGTCAAAAATGACCCTCGTTTTGTAACAAGAAGCTTCTAAATCCATGAACTTACGTGGATATAGCCACAGAGGTATAAAAAAAAAAAATACATACAACAAGAAGACGTCAGCGGCCAAGACTATAAGGACGAATTGCATCAAGGATCACAGTGGAAATGACTAATAATATTAAAATAGTGCACACTGGAATCAATGGCCGTAGACTTATATAATGCATTCCAATTTCTACAGGTAATGTTTAGGTGCTTGCATGGTACGCATCTTCAGTTTTGTTACACTAGCCGATCTCAGTCTTTATCGGTCAGATTAACTGAATACTTAATATGTGTCAAAACCTATGCATGTTTATATCTACGACCTCTTTTAGTGACTTTATCAGATTTACCTGATCTAACACATGCAAAAAAAGGCCTGCACATTCTCTAGATCAATGTATAGTTCTTGAACAAACTGACATGGATGTTACTGCTTTCTACACATCTGTATGTCACCACCGTTTTCAAATCATCCACCCATATGCCAGCACTATACATAATGGAGCGTATTGTAAACTGTCTTATTTATTCTGTGCATCTGCAAATGTTGCAGTCACTTATATCTTTATGTATCTTGATTGATATGGTCATTATTTGCAATTATTTTTAATTTATTATAAATCACAAAAATTGCATAAGGAAGCAGGAATCTGTGAAGCAGTATTATGGAAGTGAACATTATAGAAAGCCTTAAACTGAATCTTCAGGTAGAGAACAGGACATGATGATGATTTCTAAACCATGTAATAGAAAATCTGGAATCGTCGCCCAAAGTAACTAATCATAGCTCAGCTTTCATTTCTTAAAGGGCATCTGTCAGCAGATCTGTACCTATGACACTGACTGACCTGTTCCATGTGCACTTGGCAGCTGAAGACATCTGTGTTGGTCCCATGTTCATATGTGTCCGCATTGCTGAGAAAAATGATGTTTTAATATAGGGTTGAGCGATTTTGGTTCTGATTGCTTTTACAATAATGAGGCACGAAGCTGAGTTCAGCTCCGTAATTTATGCAAGGAAACCAACTGACACATGATAGAAATGAGACGAAGTAAGTCTCACGATATTTGCAGAAACTTCGAAAAGACCTCCAAAGAGGGCATACATTTTACAGTAGGACAGAGTCCATATTACGTTTTAAACAAATTGGGTTCAGATACAGAAATCCGAACCCAATTCGCTCAATCCTATTTTAATATATGCAAATGAGCCTTAAGGAGCAATGGGGGCGTTGCTGTTACACCTAGAGGCTCTCGGTTTTAGCACTCCCAGATGCCGTGGTCATATTTCACCTGGGCATCTGAGGGGTTACATGTCCGCAATCGGCATTACCACCGATTGCAGACAGCCTCGGGCCTCTACTGTGTAAAACAGCAGAAACCCAGCGGTTATGGTGGCTGCTGTGCTCGAAGTGCAGAGGGCGCAACTCCCCTATTGCTCCTAAAGGCTAATTTGCATGCAAATAATGCCAGGTTTGCTAAAGGAGGCTCATGTCATTGTCACTATGCTAAAAAGAAAACAATCAGCCCTGGCATTTTACAGTATTTGAATAGTAATCATGCGAGAAGCCATGGCGACAGATGCCTGTTAGCACCGTGGCCTCTTCCTTGGCTAGTGTTGTCACGTAGCCTAGGTGCAGCTCGGTCTCAAGTGAATGAGGCTGAGCTGCAATACCAAGCACAGCCACTATACAATGTACGGCGCTGTGCGTGGTGAGGTGCGAGGAGGCCGCGACAGTCAATGGAGCACCACTGCCTCTTTAAACAGCTTATCAGGAGATGGACCTATCACATACTGATGACCTATCCTGATGATAGTCCTTCATATATTTCTGCCTCAAAAACCCCTTTAAATGTTGCTGTCCATCACGAACTGGACTGGAGGTCCCCTTTAAGGCTTTAATGGCATAATAACATAGTAACTGCATAATAGTCCTGACACATGCATTTTATTCTTCTTATTTATTTACTAGATATAGTTTGGTATTTATAAATACATTTGTCACTCTGTATTCCACGGTCTGCTTTATTGAGCAGGTTTGTAAGGCGTTTTTTTTTTTTTCTCAAGTGGGAAAAGCATCTTGGGTCCCTGTATTTTCTTGTAATGTATAAGTACTGATGAATGTTTCATAAATAACGGACTTTTGATATCGGCACATTATCCTGAAATGCGTACAAAAGCTTTGTACATGTGAGTATGTAAATAAATGCCATTTTCTGGTGGGCAGCGGGTCTCCTACTGTGAAAATCAAGTATGAGCAGTACGAAGGAAGCTTTACTAACCCGACCCCAACATGTCCTATCCCTAGATAGTGTTGGTAGATCCTTCTGGCTTCGACAAGCATCAAGGATCCAATAGAATGGAGTTTTCTATTCCAGTCTACAGTTCTTCCAGAGATGAGCATCAGCAGAGCTGAGCCGCTTATCTCCTACTGAAATTACACCCACACCAGGCCCAATGTGAATGCTGATATTAGGACTATCAGTCCTGGTTCCATGTCTAAGGACATACTTAGCGAGGACCTAAAGATGTATGAGCTAGGATTATGATTTATGTCAAGTCAGGCACTGTAACATTTAGCATGGTTCTTGTTTTTGTATGACGGATCGTTTTGTGTATCATCTGTATAGAAAAGAACAGTAATTCTCCCCCTAATCACTAATGCAATATCGTTTCCAAAAATTTTATAAAAAACAAAACAGTTCACTGAATATGAGACCTGTTTTCATCTGCAATGGTTAAATGATCATAATACAGATTGTATACAGTATGCTGACAACTAAATGCATTGCCATACAGAAGAGAATACATTTGGTTATTTTTATACCGCTACTGTACTATTTACAAGGGAATATTTCAAATGTTGATGAACATTTAAAAACAAGCTTTCATTTCTATAACGGCATAAATGTGCTTGTATGTATTATTTGGCACCTTCAATAAAAAAGTTTTTTATCTACTTTTTTTTCCTTATCGACCTTGTGTATTATATGCCCACACCCAGAGTGTAGATCTACTGTGGGCATTGTGTGTAGTTCAATTGCTTTACTTATTTTAAATCTGCCTTATCTTGGGCTTGTTTAAAAGGGAATGTGTCGTCATAAAGTGACCTATAGTTTAAATCTCGTTTTATGTTTAACATGTAGTTAAATAATTTTTCATGGTTATTTTTAATTTTCCATATCACTATATTTAAACAAAAAACATAAAATCCTGCAGTTTTTTTGCACTGGTGACTAAGCCTAATTATAGGGCCACTTCCTGGTCTGTACAGATCATTTTACTCCAGTTATCTGATTATCTATCATTCTAATCCTGCCTGTAATAATACCACCTCTGTGTATAGATAAGACATGATCCACCATTCACAATAGGTGATATCACAGCTTATCTGCTCCCTCATGACCTCTGCACAGGTCACAGAGCATGCCTAAAAAACCTCTCCCATAGAAGTCAGTAGGGTCCCCTCCTGACCATTATGTCTATGGACCATGGGGCTGCCGTAAAGCAATTTTCTTAATGCTGTTAAGAACAGCTCAGGCAGAAAATACAGAACAAGGATGTTGTTATCTGGTTTTAACTGGCAGATTAAAGGAAATGTGTCACCAAAATTTTAAAGTGTAGCTGTCATTTCAGGCTGTCGTGTGTACATAAGGAATAACACTATTTGTGATCATTATATGACTCGTATCCGGCATTTTTAGCAGTTTTCCCTCTGCATGGCCTTTTTTTCCGCAGAATCATAGTGACATAAAGCTGTCAGTATAATTCTGTAGAAATAAGGTCAAGCAGAGACACATAGCATTATAAATCATGATAATACCGTGTGCTCCAGCAAGTCCAGAGCGGAGGATCACACTCACACATGAAGCGTGATTCCGGCAATGGACTCGCTCGTGTGAAACAGCCCTAACTCTCTGTAGCCCACCCTGAGACGAAGCAGCAGTAATGGAGGACATTACATAGCAGTACTGAGCCGTTTAGATGTAAATCCAGCAATTAATTAAAGGGGTTATCGAACCCCTATAATGACCCCCCTTGCCCCCCCCCCAAATGCCTGGGACCCTTCATTGTAGGGATTATGCTTACCACGCTCCCTGGCACCCGCTGCTGCATCTCCCTGTCGCGCGGATCAAAACATCCGGCCGTGATGGGGATGAGCCTCCCTAGCATCGCGGGCGACACTAGGGAGGCTCGCCCCCATTGTGGCCTTCTATCGGCTGTGTGTCTCCCCCCCCCCTCCCTGTATAAGTATAATCTATATGAGGTGCCTGGGCCTTGGGGTGGTCATTATAGCGGTTGGATAACCCCTTTAAGACAGTGTAAAGATAACTGCAGAGATCACTGACTAGAACCAACAAATCTAAAACAGTTGCCTGTCATCATACACCATGCAAAGCCCACTGGCCCAACATAAGTCAGCATGGCCTTGACCCAGATTGCGTTTGTGGAGTAAGGTGACAGAAAACAGAAGTGAGTTCACAGGCCGCAGCCTAAAGGAAAGCAAAAAGGACTGGTCACCTTATGGGAATGGCCGTGTGATTCTTGCACACTCCTCCTCTTTACTCCTCTGGAAAGTCCACTCGACAGCTGCCCATTCTGCTTCTGATCATCTCCAGCACTATAGCACAGACCAGTGCTCTGGCTGCTAGGTGGAGAGACAGACACCACTGGATTGTGGGGAGGTAAGTTTAGAAGTCAGAAAATCACTTAAAAACCGGTAAGTGTGTTTTTGCCTGTCTCCAGCAGCCATCCTTTCTTCTTCTCGCTCTCTACTCTCCATTATTTTCTATCTAATCTGATCCTTCAGCGAGCAGGCAGACCATCTCTGAACAGTGAATTGAGTGTTAGTGAAGTGGAGTCCGATAAAAGGACAATAAAGCATCTTTCTCTAATAAGATATATTACAAAGTTTCTTATATTTACCTGTACTATTCATTCATTAAAAAATTAAATGACAATTGCTCTTTAAAGAGGTTCTCCAAGGTGACAATATTCACCATACAGGCCATCACCAGATCTGTAGAGGTCTGTTAATCAGCAGGGATTAGCTGTTTGTAGAGACCATGGAACGCAAGAATCAAATTGAGACACTCGTAGGAATGCACAGAGGGACTAACTTCCAGTCCACACATGAGATGCCATTGGGTTTAGCTAGTCAGAGTGAGGAGGTCACTTGGTACAACTACAGACTGGAACGGAGCACATAAATCAGTAGTAAAACTACCGGTAAGCGAATGCTCGGCACTACTTTTTCCATAACTTTACTTCTTATTCATTTATAGTTTTTAAAGTCATGGTCTGGTAGGTTTATTTCAGACATTGATTTTTGGCCCCACCTTAGCAACGCCATAGTATACACAAAAACTGGTTCCACTGATTTAAATGGCCAATTCCACTGATTACCATGATGAATAAAACTTAATGACCTTGTACTTAAAAAAAGTTTGATTTGCCATATTGACATAAAAAAAGTTTTAATTGCTTGGTTCCGATGGCTAGAACCAGGAGAGAGAAGCACAGAGCACTCTCTCTACTAAACCAGTCTTAAGAAGCGCAGATAAAGTCTATGAACCCATCTCAATTCCATCTCCTGCAGTCAGGAGAGACAGCACTGTATATGAGCGCTTCTCTCTCCGTACAGGGACTCGTTAACACCACTAATGAGGGGACACGGCCTGTCAATCCCAGCAGTGCAGCATATTATCAGACAGACGCTCCTGTATGACAGATCCACGCTGGCTCAGAGTTAACCTGTTATATTACAGGACGTTTACCATGCACTTTGAGACATTATGATAACTAAAAATCCTGTCCACAATGGGTCTCACAATCTAAAATTTTGAGTGTATGAAGAAACTAGAACATCCAGAGGAAACTCACAGAAACACAGGGAGAACACACAAACTCCATGCAGATATTGACTATAATCAGAATAGGGTTCTCTTATGATTAATGTAAAAAAATGAAAATCATACATAATTTATAAAACACAATTTAGAACCAGCCCTGTACCTCACATGGATCCAGAGATCTCCACATTCATTATTCCAATTGTTCTGCTCGATTTATTTCACGCTGTCAGCTTAGGGTGTCCTTTCTGCTACAGCTGGTAGCAGTTGGAGGATGGACAGGGAAATCAAACAAAGAGCAAACAGCAGGTGGCGCTATACAGACGGATTCCATTGAATAACTCAGTAGTTATAATACATTTTTAATGACATGTAATTACAAAATTATTCAGATCCAGGTGCTGGATTGAAAACAGTAGAATATTTTTCATGGGACAACCCCAGGTAACAAAACTGTCTCCAAACCCAGGAGAACACATGGCAACCACAAATAGAGAGCCCATGTATAATTTTAGAAACTGAAGGGCAAAATCTGATGGTTCCATGGGTAACACTGTTGATGCATTTACTATGGAAAATGGGCTGTACTCACACCGTGTGTGCCCAAGCTGTTATATTATTATTATTATTTAACTCACTTTTATAGCGCCAACATTTTCCGTAGCGCTTTACAGACATTATCATTGCTTGCTGTCCCCAATGGGGCTTCCAATCTGTGTTACCTGTCAGTGTGTCTTTGGAGTGTGGGAGGAAACCCACACATTATAATATAATTACTGCACATCGAAAAATTCTTACAAGTGTAACATTTTTTATCACAGGCACAAAAACTATCTGCCCCCATTATGGGAAAAATATAGTGTTACACTGCCAATAGGAAGATACAATGCAATGCTACTCCAAAGGTTCTCTTCACGGCTCTTATGCTGACCTCAGGATGGCGACCGGCTGCTGACGATGGTTTCCATACTCTGGTTACTCCACTGATGGAGTTGAAGGTTTTACGTGGTAGTTGTTCCTGTGTTGTAGGCTCGTCTCTCCAGCGATGGACGTTGGATTAGATGACGATAAGGGTTGAGCGTCGAGTCTGCAACCTAGCAAAATGTAGGAAGGGACTATTTTACAATCACAAAATGACAGGCGTTCTACCGGCAGATACAGGTCAGGGATTGAAAGCCTACAGAGATGGACACTAAGGCTTCGTTCACATCACCATTCAGCCTTTCCGTTCTCCTGCTCCGTTTAGGGGCAGGAGAACGGAAAGGACGGATAAGCACATAACTGACGCCAAACGGAGTCAAACGGAGCCCTTAGGACCCCATAGACTATAATGGGGTCCGTTATGTTTCCGCTCAGAAGATGATTTTTAAGCGGAGACAAAAGTCCTGCATGCACAACTTTTGTCTCCGCTTAAAAATCATCTTCTGAGCGGAAACATAACGGACCCCATTATAGTCTATGGCGTCCTCAGGCTCCGTTTGACTCCGTTTGGCGTCAGTTATGTGCTTATCCGTCCTTTCCGTTCTCCTGCCCCTAAACGGAGAAGAACGGAAAGGCTGAACGGTGATGTGAACGAAGCCTAAAATGATGGCAACCACAAAGAAGGAGGAGGCTGTCATTTGACAGCTGCTCCGTGGCCATTATGGAATTGAAAGGCTGGCATCCGACAAGATGCCTTGTTCTCTCCTTGTTACAGACATCAATGTACAACCTCATTGTTTCTCCATGATAAAAAACTGGCCATCACAGAACATCATTTCTGGACAGAGTTTTTGCAACATTAAAGCTGTGACCTTGTCACCATGCTGCTATCCCTCCATGACTGCAGCACATAGGATGATTAACAAGGGCTATGAAAATGGCCAATTCAGGGACGTACTGGAAACTTAAAGTGGACCTGGAAAAAAAACCTAAAAGTGGCCCCATGTTGTAGGAGGGTCCAAACTGACAGAAGACGGGGCCAACATAAGTAGGTGGGGCCAGCAATACTACAGGGGAACAGAAAATACTGCCCCCTCGCCGCAGCATTCAGCCAGCAAATATCACATACTGTGTGCGTAACGTGTACTGTGGGTATCACATGGTGTGAACACCATGGTGCCTGCTGAGCTACTGTTTGGGCAATGTGGGGGAACTTGTCAAAGGCTGTACACACTTCTTGGCCATACAAACGTTGCAAAGATTTGCGTAAATTTGCAACATTCAATTTTACACTGCTCACCACATTTTAAAGAGTGGCTGGGGCTTTAAAAAAAAAGGGCATGGCCTACCATGGCCCTACAGATTTAACATACTTCACAACAGAAACTTTTGTAATTTATAACTCAAATCTACACCAGCTCATGGCTGACTTGAGGTGCATTTAGATGCACCAATAATCGTGCAGAATATCGAGATCGATTGTTCCTGATCATCTGGCTGTCTAAATGTGCCGCTGATCACCCGATGAATGAGCAAAACGTTAGTTTGGTCTGAACAGCGATCTGCTGCTCCGAAGCCATGATTCTGTATATGGACGAGGGATAGCTATAGAGATCCCTCGTCCCCATACTGTGAAGAAGATCGCTGCATGTACTGTAAATGCACGGTCTCCTTTACTGAACGAGCAGCCAACTGTCGGGAAGGAACGCTTCCTTCCCAACAATCGGCCCTCTTCGCCTTTTAACACATTTTTTTAATCTTATTCCAGTGCATTTTTTATTAAAGGTTTTTTCTGGAAGTTTTATACTGATCACCTATCCTCTGGATAGGTCATCAGTATCTGATCGCTGTGGGTCCAACATCCGGGACCCCCGCCGATCAGCTGTTTTGAGAAGGCAGCGGCGCTCCTAGGCCACGTGATCTAGGAAAAGCACAGATAAGGCTGCGGCACTTACAGGAGCACCGCTGCCTTCTCAAACAGCTGATCAGCGGGGCTCCCGGGTGCTGGACACCAATCAGATACTGATGACCTATCCAGCTGATTGGTGCCAAGGCTGGAAACTGCAGTCTTAATAATCCCCCCATGATATTAACATCTCTTATCACTTTAGCCTTTTACCTTATGTTATTGAGTATAAGCTCTGTTTCCTTCCTTGTGTCTTCTGTAATTGGGTAAAAGATGAGGATGATAAGTCCTAGGATAATGAGGACTGCTGGGACCGCACCAATGAGGAGCTGGAGCGTCAGCACCAGATGATAGGACTGCCTGCAAGCTCCACTGCTGTAACCTGCAAATCTGTTAACAGCTCTAGTCAGTATCTGAAGGATCCAAAACATCACAGTCAACGGTATATGGTATTACACATGGGAATCTGAACTTGAAGACTATGGACACCTTTGAACTACAATTTGTAATTGTTTTTTCCCCTCCTACATGCAAAACTAAGCAACTTTCCCATAGTCTTGAATACAAATTTTCGTATCATTTTGCTTATGCAGAGTGTATGTAAGTCCTTCACCTAGATGCTGGGGCTGCTGAATCTGACAAATCTATCAGAGTTCTGCTCCTGTTTTTAGCAGCTCCCTCTTCTCTCTGTGTCAGGGCTCATGCACATGAACGTGTGCCGCCCGTGCCGGGCTGTTCATAGGGGACCGCAAATTGTGGTCCCCAATGCACCAGCAACGTCCATATGGCCTGCGCTGGCGGATGCAGACCCAACTTGAATGGGTCCTCCATCTGTCCGCACCGCAAAAAACACCCCATAGTGCTTCTGTGGCCCTCTGCTTCGTATCTTCTGGATTGCGGACCCATTCAAGTGAATGGGTTCGAATTTGTGATAAAGTGCGTACACGACTGGTGCCCGTATATTGCATACTGCAGGCTGCAAAACGGACACGGCCGGCACACGTTTATGTTCATGAGCCCTTAGACATATTAGCAGAAGGCTGTACACATGGTAGAAAGCGGAGATGATGCAATGGTGGCAGCTCACACAGCTGTAGGTAGAGAGGAAAGCACACACAAGTCAGATGGCAGGGGAAGGCATCAATATCCTAGACACACATTTCCAGACACATCCACATGAAAAAAGACTGATCTATGAAGCAGGTTGTGAATATCAAGGGGGTTGAAAATGAAGGAATGAAATTTGCAGAGTGAAACCTGATGCAACTTTTTTTTTACTTAAGGTAATCAATCACATATGTAAAACAAATGTTTTGTAAGGTTTTCGTAGCCTTTAAAGGGGAACACTACAATATAGTTACCTGGTATTCGTTGCCCCAGAGAATATGTGGTGTCACATCACATGAACAAGTCCTCCATTAGTAGTAAACTGTGGGGACATATTGGACTTTAAGGACATGACATGCACAGCTGGCATTGGAGGAAGCGGCCATGAGATATGACCTCCCATTCACAAAGTGTGGAGGTTGTGAAAGTCTAGGGTGCCAACGGTCAGTGAATTTGCACAATTCTCCAGACCCCCCATGCTGGATACACTCCTAGTTCTGGGGCCTGAGTGTGGTATAGCAGCTCAGCCCCATTCACTTAAATGGCCAAGTTAGAAGCAGCCATATTTTTCTAATCCTGTTCCACTCCTGTTATCGTTGTGGTCTGAGGTCAGTCTTAATTGTAGGCTCTGTTTTAATAATTTAGGGGCTGATTAAGGGGTCATATACGCTGAAGTACTCATGACTGATTTGATTACTTTTCAGGGCATGGCCTATATAAAGGGATGGGGTATACATTCCTAAAAATGTTGGGTTGTCCATGATTTTTGACTCCACAAAGAGAAATAGATGGTGGAAGATTCCACCTACATCTTTCCACCAGTCTTGTAGAGCTACAGTCTAGTTGTCCCTGAAGTTCCAAATGACCCATACATGTCCCTGAAATAAATGATGGCAGCCCCATAAATCAATTATCACTTACTGAAGGCTCAGAGTAGAAATTCCTAGTGCGATCCCTGCAGACAGCTTGGTGAAGAAGACATATGAGGAGTAGAATATGGCCTCCAGTCCATTCACGCGAGGGTTCATTTGACGGAAATTATCCACTACGTCAGGAAGCATGGACCTGAAGAGATCAGACAAGATAAATTGTGCCACATCATGATAATGCACTAGTTTGCTGCTTATGGTTGTCCTTAGAGGGTTATCGGGATGTACCCAAGTGTTCTGACCCAATAACCAGGCAGCACTTGCAAGGTTCATGAGACAGAATGGCTGTGCTTGTCTGTAGTGAAAGTGCTACTCCCTCCTGATTATCTATCAGACAACGTTCAGCTCCACTGCTCGGCCATGTATGAAGAATCCAGATAAAGTTTATTCTGAGCTGAAATCTTGTAGTTCTGCACAAAGCAGTAGGTGAAAAGAAGATTTTTTGCCAGGGTTGAACAGAACATGTGGCCTACAATAAAATGGCTGCCTCCATACATCAGGAGGAGCTTGTTACATCAGAGCCCACCTATGAGGAGACAGCAGGGACAATCTTATCAGCTAACACAGTGCAATTACAGCAATGAGACAATGCATCTAAACCATGAAGACATGGCATCAGGGATGACAACCGTCCAGAAAATCCTGGACAGTTCATAAAAATAGAGGACTTTTTTCCCGTGTCCATTTTTTTTTTTTTTTTTTTTTAGGCTGGTGGTACTTGAGCAGGTCATTTTGATTGTAATTCTCAGCATTTTAGAGCTGCCAATGTGTTCAGTATTAGTATCTGACCTATAGACATGTATTACTTATAATCCAGTAATATAGTTTTCCAACATGTCTGTAAAAAATGTTGTCTGTCATTGACTTTTCATTCAACTCTAAGGCCTATTTCACACGGGCGTCATGTTTTTTGCCCGGATAAGATGCGGGTGCGTTGCGGGAAAATGTGGAACAGAAGTTTGGGTTTGGTTTAGGTGCTGGGTAGATTGTATTATTTTCCCTTATAACATGGTTATAAGGGAAAATAATAGCATTCTTAATACAGAATGCAGTGTACAATAGCGCTGGAGGGGATAAAAAAAAATAATAATAATTTAACTCACCTTAATCCACTTGTTCACGCAGCCGGCTTCTCTTCTGTCTTCTTTCTTCAGGACCTGGGTAAAGGACCTGTGGTGACGTCACTGCGCTCATCACATGATCTTTTACCATGGTGATGGATCACGTGACGGACCATGTGATGAGCGCAGTGACGTCACCACAGGTCCTTTACCCAGGTCCTGAAGAAAGAAAACAAAAGAGAAGCCGGGCTGTGTGATCAAGTGGATTAAGGTGAGTTAAATTTTTATTTTTTTAACCCCTCCAGCCCTATTGTACTATGCATTCTGTATTAAGAATGCTATTATTTTCCCTCATAACCATGTTATAAGGGAAAATAATAATGATCGGGTCTCTATCCTGATCATCTCCTAGCAACCGTGCGTGAAAATCGCACCGCATCCGCACTTCTATGGGGCCTGCGTTGCATGAAAAACGCACAAAATAGAGCACAAGTGATACGTGAAAATCACCGCTCATGTGCACAGCCCCATAGAAATGACTGGGTCCGGATTCAGTGCGGGTGCAATGCGTTCATCTCACGCATTGCACCCGCGCGGAAAACTCGCCCGTGTGAAAAGGGCCTAATACATCTACATACATAAAGTATTTTTAAAGTTACTCAAAGTGATATGTAGACTTTTTCTAGATAAAAACTGTAAAATAATATTCACAGTGCAGGGTAGTGCAGGAATTTTTGCTCCCTGCTGCTCCATTCAGTCTCCTGGGCTGTCTTCACTGGGCTCTCAGTCCCTGTCTGAGTGTCAAACTCCATATGGATGGGTCCTATGCGCCGCTGCAGCCACTGGTGACATGTCCCCAAGCCACTCAGGGACATGTCACCGTTGAGGCCAGTCAGTGCTTGCAGTGGCGCATGTGACCCCATCCGTGCGGAAGGTGACAGATGGGGACCAGAATTCCGAGACAGCCTTGGAGCCATTGGGTCAGAACGGAGCAATACGGAGTATAGACTTCGTCATAAGTACCACTGAGTGGAGGTGAATCAAAATAGAATCTGGACTACCCCTTTAAGGGCTTATGCACACGACGTGCTGTGTTTTGCAGTCCGCGAATTGCGGATACGCAAAAACGGATGCTGCCTGTGTGCGTTCCACAATTTGCGGAATGGGCTGCCTATACATTGAAATGCCTATTCTTGTCCGCAAAACAGACAAGAATAGGATATGTTCAATTTTTTTGGCGGAGCAATGGATGCGGACAGCACACTGAAGTGTGCGTGAGCCCTTAGGCTTAGCCCCTTTACGCATTATCACTTACATTATAATGTGTAAGGGACTGCATGATGCGGGCTGCGGCACTGAGCCATACGTGGCGGGTGTTGGCGTTATAATACAGCAGGCACCCAGACGCAATGACGAGGAACAGCGATGAAGGCAAAACCGGTCATTTAACCCCTCAAATGCTGCAGTCAAAAGCAATCACCACATCTGGCAGCGGACTGCAGCTCCGATCGGTTACCATGACAGCCTGGGGCCTCCTGAAGCGTCACAGGCCTTTAATGCTAATCTGCCTGCTAAGCTGTGCACGAGGCATGGCTCGGCAGAGAGAACAGCAGAATCCCATTCACTATAATAGAGATCTATTATTATTAATGAGACAAGGGTTCAAGACATCCCATGTTCTAGCTCTCTAAGGAGGCTAAATGTTATCAATTAAAAAAAACCATAAAAATATTAAATCGCCCTAAGGAGGCTAAATGTTATTAAGTAAAAAAAAACATAAAAATGTTAAATCGCCCCTTTTCACAATTTTACATCTAAAAAGAAATAATAATTAAAAAAACATAACAGGTATCGCTGCATTCGAAAATGTCTGAACTATTAAAATACAAAAATAATTTTCACGCACAGTGTATGCCGTAATGGAAAAAAATAAATCAAAAACACATCTGTTACCTTTTTTACCTTGTCCCCACCAAAAATTAAATAAAAGTGAACAAAAAGCTGTACGTACCACAAAAAGAGTACTGATGAAAACTAAAATTCGTTCCGCAAAAATACAGCTTTGGGGATGGAAATTTTAAAAAGATTTGGCTGTCAAAAACCTTTGAAAAAAAATCAATAAATTTTCTTTGCATCGGCATTTTCTATATTTTTTTTAAAGTAATAAAACAAAATAAAAACGATACAACTCTGGTATCGCTGTCATCGTATTGAGCCGCAGAAAAAGGAGGTCTCATTATTTTTAGTGCACAGTGAACGCTGTAATATCAAAACAAAAAAAATGTGGGTTTACCCCCACAAATAATTTATTTATTTTTTCGTTCCAATACAAGACATGGTAAATTAAATACTATCATTAAAAAATATAACTTGTCCTGCAAAAACAATCCCTCATATGGCTATGTGAACGGAAAGGGGTTTGGGAAGAATTAAAAAATGATCCATAAAATGTTAAAAAAAACAATCATTACTCACCTCCCATTGATCCCCCGCCACTGCCTTCCACTTCCTTCCCCAGCTCAAAATAACAGAAATGGCAGCAAAAGCTCGCTCAGCCAATCACTGGCTGAGGCAGTTTACCGTTATTGCCAATGATTGGCTGATTTCCTGGAATTTGCGGTGTGTCAAGCTGGGACCAGGAAGAGGAGAACAGGGGGACCAGACCAGAACTTGAACAGCAGCAGCAAGGGAAAGGTGGAGGTGAGAAATTACTCTTTTTTTATTTTTAATACTTTTCTAGCATTTCTACTGGATCAACCTAAAACCCAAGCTTGTGCAAATACTAAACTACTTTATGTCTCAATTGTTGAGTTATGTTGCAGGTTAATCTGTACGAACCATGGCAGGAGCAGAGATGCCGCAATGCTCAATCCTGATGACACCGCTACCGCATAGCCTACAATCACATTGGGGATGGTCACCAGCAGGATGGCAAAAGGGATCATGCACTGCAAAACAAAAAGATCTCAGTACTGAGAATGAACAAGTCTTCACACCCCACTGAGAGGATGTCACAGAAGCATACAATGACCCCTCTGGCACATAGAGGGGGTCTTGAGCTGAGGACTCACCTCTATTATGTCCATACACCCTAATAGGGGGTACAGAAAGGGTTTATCTGGATAAGACATCACCCGCAATGCTAGGGAGGCTTGTCCCCATCACCGCCTGCCATTGGCTGCTCCTCCTGACACCGGATGTTTTCATCCGCGCACGAGGAGAAGCAGCTGCGGCGGAGCGGGGAGCCAGCAAAATCGATTCAGTGTGAGGGGCCTGGGCATATGGGGGCATTTCTTAGTCTCGGATAACCCCTTAAAGGTTGCAGCTGCCAGATCTGTGTGCGCTCAGTATGTGGCTTCTATATCCAGCACATATTTTATTATTATAAGGCCTCTTTCACACGGGCGAGATTTCCACGCAGGTGCAATGAGTGAGGTGAACGCATTGCACCCGCACTGAATCCGGACCCATTCATTTCTATGGGGCTGTGCACACGAGCGGTGATTTTCACGCATCAATTTAGCATTACGTGAAAATCGCAGCATGTTCTATATTGTGCATTTTTTACGCAACGTAGGCCCCTTACGCTGGGTTCAGACCTGAGCGTTCGCGATGGAGCGCTCTGTATGCGCGATTGTACGGGCGTTTGCAATCGTGCATACAGAGACAAGCGAACGCCCATTGTCGCGCGTTCCCGCTGAAGTCTATGTACGGAAAGGCGCGACAAGACGCCCCAAAGAAGCTCATGTACTTCTTGGTGTGTCGGGCGTTTTACAGCGCGATCGTACGCGCTGTAAAACGCTCAGGTGAGAACCATTCCCATAGGGAATCATTGGTTCTTGCCTGTTGAGCATTTTACAGCGCGCTGTAAAACGTTCAGGTGTGAACCCAGCCTTAGAAGTGAATGGGACTGCGTGAAAATCGCAAGCATCCGCAAAAAAGTGCGGATGCGGTGCGATTTTCATGCACAGTTGATAGTAGACGATCGGGATGGGGACCCGATCATTATTATTTCCCCTTATAACATGGTTATAAGGGAAAATAATAGCATTCTGAATACAGAATGCATAGTACAATAGTGCTGGAGGGGTTAAAAATAATAAAAATAATAATTTAACTCACCTTAATCCACTTGTTCGCACAGCCGGCATCTCTTCTGTCTTCTTCTTTGAGGAATAGGATCTTTGATGACGTCACTGCACTCATCACATGGTCTGTCACATGATCCATCACCATGGTAAAGAGATCATGTGATGGACCATGTGATGAGTGCAGTGACGTCATCAAATGTCCTATTCCTCAAAGAAGAAGACAGAAGAGAAGCCGGTCTGCGCGAACAAGTGGATTAAGGTGAGTTAAATTATTATTTTTATTATTTTTAACCCCTCCAGCGCTATTGTACTATGCATTCTGTATTCAGAATGCTATTATTTTCCCTTATAACCATGTTATAAGGGAAAATATTACAATCTACACAGCACCTAACCCAAACCCGAACTTCTGTGAAGATGTCCGGGTTCGGGTCTGGGTACCAAACATGCAGATTTTTTTCACGCGCGTGCAAAACGCATTACAATGTTTTGCACCCGCGTGGAAAAAACACAAACATGGAACGCAATCAGTGTGAAAACTGACTTGTTTTAGTGTCAAAATCGCACCATTTACCCTGAAAGCATCCGGCCCCAATCCGCAACGCCCGTGTGAAAGAGGCCTAACTTATAAAGCGCCACGTCCTGCAGTAACGTCCTTACAGAAATTCCAAATGCTGCTGCTTTCTTGCCAAATCTTTGTAGGAACCACTGCCAGAACGGGATGCTCAAGACCGCGGAAATCTGGAAAAAGTGAAAGAATGTAAATATTCTTACTATCTTTTAGTATCTATGGCTTTTTCTCTCCCTCCATCTATCTATAGATAACTACTTATAATTCATATATATCTATCATCTATCTATATATTATCTATCTCATATCTATCTTTCATATCTGTATCTATATTTCTATTTCATGCCTAGCTATCTAACATTGTACATCAACAATAGGATCTGGCAGGTAAGAACTAAGGGCCCATATATTCGGGTGATATTACATTGGCAGTGATTGGGAATGAATTTCTTACAAACGTCTGTTCCCGATCATTGCCTGCACATTAGCTGCATTTACAACCAGCGATCATTGCGTCTCTATGTACGTGTCCCCCAGCAGACTGCTGTCTGCCAGTCCCTACTGGGAGAACGTCACACTGCAGTGTGGAGATGGGTGGTGACAACTGCTCAGGTGCCGCAATATACTGTTCACAGCGGTTGTCACTTGTCAAGGGTAAAACCCTCAATGCACCAACCATTATGTGGGGCGAATAGTGTATAAAATTACTAATATACTACAGCAACAGAGTCCTCTAGTATTGTCATATGAAGGAGTCAGAAGACAGGAGCTAAAAAGAGTCACAGGGACCATGTAGGACAACTCACCAAGATGGTCAGCACCAAGTTCTGGAAGTGATCCCGTAAGTCTCCTGCAGCGTGCGTGCAAAAAAGGACAAAATTGCTCTGCTGAAGCTGATAGATCGGAGAGAAAATATACATGTGAATGAGGGCCATGTATCAGAGCGCCATCCACCTACCCTCAGACTCACTATCTGCAACTACATGGCGGGAAGAACACAGGCCCACATATACTAATGGGTCTGCGCCAAAAATTTGTCTAAAAAATTGCACGATTTGGTGCTTATTTGGTTGGCAACTACACTTATTTATTTATTTTCCTTAAGAAGGAGTGAGGCTTGATAGGAAAGGGCAGAGCTTAAAGGGGTTATACAACACTAAAAGAGCGGCCCAGACCTGACCGATCCAGGGTGGAGGTGATGCTCACCTCATCCCCACCACTGGATTCGGTCTGTTGGGCTCCCGGGCCAGAAGTTCCTGCTCCCACGGTGTGCTGAGGACAACATCTTCCGACGGGGACACACGTGACTGCTGCAGCCAATCACAGGCTGCAGCAGTGACCTGCTCCCTCTGCATCACATGTGACATCATGCGTGATGCAAGGGGAGCAGGTCACTGCCGCAGCCTGTGATTGGCTGCAGCAGTCACGTGTGTCCCCGTCGGCGGATGTTGTCCTCACGTGGGGGTGGAACTACCAGCCCGGGAGCCCAACAGACTGAATCCAGTGGGGGGGGGATCAGGTGAGCATCACCTCCACCCTGGATTGGGCAGGTCTGGGCCGCTCTTTTAGTGTTTGATAACCCCTTTAACTTGAAAGAGGCAGGGCCTATTTGCCATTTTGCACCACAATGGGGGAGATTTATCAAACTGGTGTAAAACAGAACTGGCTCAGTTGCTCATAGCAACCAATCAGATTCCACCTTTCATTTTCCAAAGGAGCTGTCAAAAATGAAAGGAGGAATCTGATTGGTTGCTATGGGCAACTGAGCCAGTTCTACTTTAGACCAGTTTGATAAATCTCCCCCAATGTGTCTCAAAGTAAGCCAACCAATCCTTGGTATAGAGTCAGACAGAAGTGTCCATCCCTGCACCAGATGTATCATCCACCTTGAGCCCCTGTGATACATCTGGTGCAGGTCTAGACGGCCGGTCTATGCTTACGTGATTTATAGGACTAGTAAATCTGGGCCGGTGCGTCTGGGCACAGCTATGATTAGTGAATGCAGCTTTGATATGTTGTTTATTGAGAGTTTAAACTTTTCCCACCCCATGATGCGCTATAATGTCACAATAAGCAGGTCGTTCCAGTATAATGATGTAATGTAATGATTTATAGTGCTGGTGGGGTGCAGGGGCTGAACTGAAGATAACCCTGATCCTGGTTATTTAACTTCTTAGATGTCACAGTCAGTGCTGACTGTGGTGTCCAAGTGGTAAGACAGAAGGACCATCTATAATATGAGATAGGTTACAGACGCATTTCTACGGTGCAGTGTCCATAAAATCAGATAAGTGTGCCAACTCTTGTCTATGAGCGGAGCAGACATAATATAGGATAAGTGTACGTGTTTCTATGTACATTATATCAGATAGGCTGCAGACTCATTTCTATGAGCAGAGAGCCTATAATATCAGATATGTGTATCAACGCGTTTCTATAAGCATGTACCTAATATAAGAGTGTACCTAATATAGGATCGATCACAGACGCGTTTCTATAGTGGATTGTCCATTATATCATATAGGTTAGAGACATGAGCAGAGTGTCGTTAATATCATATAAGTGTATCAACGCGTTTCTATAACCGTGTACATAATATAGGATAGGTCACAGACGCGTTTCTATAGTGGATTGTCCATTATGTCAGATAGATGTACAGACACGTTTCTGTCAGTGGAGTGGACAGAATTTTTCATACAATATATCTCCATTCAAGCTGAGTTTTTTCAACACCATTAAGCCCCATTTACCTGGACAGCAGCTGAAATAAAGAAGAATGAGGCTATAAGGTAACAGTACGGCCCGTGCCGCATAGATTTTTTGAAACCGCTATAAAATGGCATAAACTTCCCTGTAGACCTGGCATAGGAATCTGGAAAACAGATGGAATTATTAAAAGGTAAAGTATGGAGACAGAGAAGACACAAAGTCCTACAGAAGTGTGACACATAGGTATATATATATAAACCTGCACAACACAAGTAATGAAACATAGCTGCCAGCGCCACACCTGTCCATAGGTTGTGTCTGGTATTGCAGCTCTACGCCATTAAAATGAACAGAGCTGGGCTGCAATACCACACACAACCTGCAGACAGGTGTGGCGCTGTTTTAGGAAGAAATCAGCCTCCTTTTTCTAATATGGTCAAACACCTTTGACTTTTAATTCAACCAATCATTAAATGAAAATTTGAGATGGGGGTCTCACCATTTCTCTCTTTGACTCCTAGAAACATGACAGCCGTGCAGAGCACATATATACAGCCGATTGCGCCAGCAGAGATCATGTAGACATTCCTCTAGGCATAAATGTTATGAAAATTAAATCAAAGCACGTCATGTGATACCATCTATATGATTGCTGTCAATGAACGAGAACATGTGTACAACCTAACTGGTCCTGCTTTCAGCTGAGAAGTGGACACAATGGTACGGAGTCCACACAATGATCTAGGTCAGGGATCAGCAACCTCCGATAGCCCAGCTGTTCAGAAACTACAACTCCCAGAATGCTTAATTCGCTTCTACGAGAGTTAGAAGATCAGCCGAGCATGTGTGCATGCTGGGAGTTGTAGTTTCACAGGTTACTGATCCCTGACCCTGGGGGGTTTTCATATGGAGAGTCTTATAGGCTATGCAATGCCTTTCTTTTGCCTCTAGCGCCACCTGTTGGAAAGCATCTATCCTATACGCCAACATGCAGAAAATGGGTAACTACATATGATAAAAGATATATCAAATACATAATATACGGTACATACAACTAAAAATGAATCCACATAAAACCAATAAAATAGGGACATCTGGTGGACAAACTATGTAATGGCACCCAGATAGACTAAACGGCAAAATGTGTGAGAACGGTGGGTCTGGTGGGTGGTATCCCAGTCATATTTCAGTTTTGAGGTTTTTACCTAACCACCCATTGTGGCTGCGTCTCTTTTATTGCAGATCGCCATCTGGGCGTCCGTTTTAGCTGTGGTATACATTGTAATTTGTGTGTAATTATATTCTGTTCAGTCATTTATCCGAGATGTTTGCCCCATTGTCCTGGTTCTACGTGGACTCATGTTACTTGTATGTATTACATTTATTTGATTTTAAAGGTTGTACATTAAAGATTTGTCTTTTATCGCTTGCAGTTACTTGTTTGTTGTAATACATTTAGGATGTACATACTGTATATATATCCTATGTCCTATAAGTCAATGTCTGATTTCTTAAATTAGGCCTTAAAGGGCTTGTCCAAGTTATTTTTGTTGACGACAGAAGTGGTACGCAGGTGTAATTCCAAGAAGCCGTCCCATTCACTTCAATGGGACGGCTCCTTACTTTACATAGAAGTGAATGGGACGGCTCCTTCCTATACATAGAAGTGAATGAGACGGCTTCTTGGAATTACACCTGCTCACCGCTGCGATAGGTCATCAATAAAAATAACCTGGACAACCCCTTTAAACAAAACTATAGCCAAATCAGACACTCATCTGCAAACAGCTGTTTCAGGGTGAATGCCCCTTATCGGTTCAAAGCACCTGCCTTTCAACAGGTGGCGCTAGAGACACGGCTTTTATTCTTTCTTACATTTTTTTATTTTTTGGGGGGAAAGAGGAATAATTTGCACACCTTTTTCCCAGAGGAGCATTGCATGGAGTATAAGGCTGGTTTCACATGGGCGTTGCGGGAAAATGTGCGGGTGCGTTGCGGGAACACGCGCGATTTTTCCCCGCTAGTGCAAAACATTGTAATGCGTTTTGCACTCGCGTGAGAAAAATTGCGCATGTTTGGTACCCAAATCCGAACTTCTTCACAGAAGTTCGGGCTTGGGATAGGTGTTCTGTAGATTGTATTATTTTCCCTTATAACATGCTGAATACAGAATGCATAGTAAAATAGCGCTTGAGGGGTTAAAAAAATAATAAAAAAATGTAACTCACCTTAATCCACTTGCTCACGCAGCCCGGCATCTCTCCTGTCTCTTTCTTTGCTGATTGCAGTCAAAGGACCTGTGGTGACGTCACTCCGGTCATCACATGATCCATCACATGATCTTTTACCATGGTGATGGATCATGTGATGACCGGAGTGACGTCACCACAGGTCCTTTGACTGCAATCAGCAAAGAAAGAGACAGGAGAGATGCCGGGCTGCGCGAGCAAGTGGATTAAGGTGAGTTAATTTTTTTCAATTTTTTTTTGAACCCCTCCAGCGCTATTGTACTATGCATTCTGTATTCAGAATGCTATTATTTTCCCTTATAACCATGTTATAAGGGAAAATAATAATGATCGGGTCTCCATCCCGATCGTCTCTTAGCAACCGTGCGTGAAAATCGCACCGCATCCGCACTTGCTTGCGGATGCTTGCGATTTTCACGCAGCCCCATTCACTTCTATAGGGCCTGTGTTGCGTGGATTATCGCACCGCAACGCACAATATAGAACATGCTGCGATTTTCACACAACGCATAAGTGATGCGTGAAAATCACCGCTCATGTGCACAGCCCCATAGAAATGAATGGGTCCAGATTTAGTGCGGGTGCAATGCGTTCACATCACGCATTGCACCCGCGCGGAATACTTGCCCGTGTGAAAGGGACCTAAGACTCTTCGGCCTACTAGGTGCTCTCCATGAGGAGAAACAGAACCCTCCAGTCAGCCTAACCCGTTCTCTGCTCTGCAGAAGGGCAATCACCCTAAAACAGCAGTCTGCAGGTGAGTGTCTGGTTTTTAAAGGGTTTTCCAAGACTTGCTTCTGGTGAATGGGCCAAGAAAAAATATATGTCTGCTAAGAACCTCTGATTGCATATTAGATGAAGATAGATCATACACAGTTAGGCCTCATGCACATGGCCGTTCCATGCATTGGAGACCGCAATTTGTGGTCCCTAATGCACAGGCAACATCCAAGCGGATTTCGCAGACAGATCCAGACCCATTCAACTTGAATGGGTCAATGATCCATCCGCACCGCAAAAAAAAATAGAACAAGTTTTATATTTTTGCAGTGCGGAGGCACGGAGAGAAACCCCACGAAAGCGCTCCGTAGTGCTTCCAAGCCTCTGTTCTGCACCGACCTTCCAGATTGTGGACCCATCTGTGATGCAGGGTGCACACGACCAGTGCCCGTGTATTGTGGACACGTTGTTTGCGGGCCGTAATACGGGCCACGGCCGTGTGCATGAGCCCTTAGTTTGAAGAATGCTGCTATGTCTCTGTGACTTTCCGGCCAAGATGGGATAATCCCCTTTAAGAAATTTCACCTCAACGACATCTCTTCTTCACACATGCACTTTTCCAATGTCTCGAGTAATGACAAAAGTTGCAATTTCTTGCACAAATTCGTTTCACATTTGGCTATAGGGTGGTGCCCAGACTGGTTGTGAACATGGTTACGTGGTCGCACATTCAGGGGCCGAGTGAAGCACCTTACAGCAAAAATGTTCTAGAAGAGTCTGTCCAGTTGAGACAACTTCTTTACCATAACTTTGAATGGGATAAAGAAATACACAGAATTGGGCGCCTGCAAACTGTACAACCGCAGAAGAACAAGCAGGCGGCTGTTTCTGCCAACGACGTCCAGGAGACATTGCCCCTTGTGCACAATCATCAGACCTTCTCTCCGTACTTACAGCGTGCAGCTTGTAGTCTGCTGATCCTGGAACTAAGATGGTGCTGTTCACCAGGGAGTAGGTGGCATTCATGGAAATGTTCACTGTCCCATAGTCCACGTGACAGTGATGAGAGGTGTGGGCGCTCGCCACTATCTGCCCTTGTAGAGCGGCTCCAATGAGAGTCCCAAGAACCTCCATGGTCATTCCTAAAGGAGAACATCTGGTGGGGTTAGGAATCCATGGCTGCATGATTTTCTCTACATATGTTCATTATATTACTTGGGTATCTTTCTGGCACTATGTCTGGAGGCAATGAGTAAACATCTACAGCATAAATTGACATGCGGTATGGATTTAAGTCATAGGGCGTATTCAAGCTTCTAGATATTAAAAACCTATCCTCAGAAGAGGTCATGAATATCAGATCAGTGGAGGTTCGATATCTGGCACCTCTACCGATAGCCTGTTTTCAGCAGCCACAGGTACCAGAAACTATACAGAGGACGGAGCTGGCCGTGCTGCATTCACTTGGCGTACTGTTGTCCTTGGTTAGATTTGAACCTAGGAGCCCAGCTCTGTAAGGCACCAGTGCCAACCACTGAGCCACCAGAACAGCCATACCCAGGACCTACGCCGATCAGCTGTTCAAAGAAGCTGCTGCACTCCATGAGCGCTTAGGCCTTTTCCTAGGCCACGTGGCCTTGGTGCACCCCAGTCCTATTCAAGTATTTGGGGCTGAGCTGCAATACCAAGCACAGCCACTATACAATGTACGGCGCTGTGCCTGGTGAGTTGACTAGAGTCAGACCCCCACTTATCAGATATTGATCACCGGTCCTGAGGATAGTTCATCAATATTGTATTCCCTTTAAACCACTTTAGATATTAATGACTTAGTCTCGTGAATGGAAGCTGAGCTGCAGTATGCCTGCATGGCCACTACACAATGTACGGCGCTGTACTTGTTAGGCTGTGAAGAGACCGCCGCACTCACCGGAGCTCCAGCGTGCACAGTGGCCTCTTCAAACAGCTGATAAGGATAACCCCCTTTAAAGAGGATCTGTCATCACGAAAAGCAGTGCAATCTGCAGGCAGCGGGTTATAGAGCAGGAGGAGCAGAGCAGATCGATATATAGTTTTATAGGAGAAGATTCAGTGTAACTTGTATTTTATACATTATTACCTCTGCTTTTTCTCAGCTCATTTGTCCCAGTGGTGACGAACCTATGGCCTCTCTGTGGGCATGCAGCTCTGTGTAGGCCGTGCGTAGGGTTACCACCTGTGCACTAATGAGCACTTCCATTGTGGAGCGCTCATTAGTAAAGCCTTTGCTCCCCTTTTCTACTTGTGTAAAAAAACAAAAAAAAAACAAACATCCATTTGATGGCGCCGCCGGGAACACTCGCTGCTCACTGGATGTGCAGGGCAGGACCCGCGCTCCAGCGTGATGACGTTTTGCAGCACTGACTGGAAGCAGCAGGACCTGCGAAATGTCATCACGCTGGAGCACAGGTCTTGTTATTGCCATTATTAATACTGGGGGCCACTACTGGGGCATTATTAGAACTAGATGCCACTACTGGGGCATTATTAATACTGGGGGCCACTAATAAGGAATTATTAATACTGGGGGTTACTACTGGGGCATTATTAATACTGGTTGCCACTACAGGGGCACTATTAATACTGGGGGCCACTACTAGGGAATTATTAATACTGGGGACCACTACTGGGGCATTATTAATACTGGGGGCCGCTAATTGGGCACTATTAATACTGGGGGCCACTACTAGGGCATTATTAATATTGCGGCATTATTAATACTGCGGGCCATTACTGGGGCATTATTAATACTGGGGGCCACTACTGGGACATTATTAATACTGGGGGGCCAATACTGGGGCATTATTAATACTGCAGCAATATTAATACTGGGCATTATTAATACTGGGGGTCACTACTGGGGGCCACTACTGGGGCATTATTAATACTGCGGCATTATTAATACTGGGGACCACTACTGGGGTATTATTAATACTGCGGGCCACTACTGGGGCATTATTAATACTGGGGGCCGCTAATGGGTCATTATTAATACTGGTGGTCACTAATGGGACATTTTTAATACTAGGGGGCACCAACGGGGGCATTCATGTTGCTGGGGCCTGTGTTAAGCCACGTCCCCACAGTTTAACTTGGTCGGTATTTTCAGTATTCAGGTTAAATTGCCGTGTTGGCACTTTTGGGTTGCAATTTGGGCACCCGGTCCCTAAAAGGTTCGCCATCACTGGTATACACAGATAAGTCACTGACTGTAACATGCCACTTACATGCACAATACCGCTGCAATGGCAGGATCGGCAGGAGACTCACGTGCACATAGATATCAGATCTCCCTTCCGTTCCGGCTGGGACGGGAGCTGCAGCGCTGGAACAGGGATGATCGGACAATCCGGCCCCCAGGCAATGTCTCATCAGTCTCGGGGGCCTACACACTGTTGTATTCCTAGTAGCATCTATAACTAGATATATTACAGAACTGTATACAGGACGCTCAGACACCCTGGTACTCTATATGGCGGTGGTAATAAGAGACTGGCAGGTTGGTGATTTACTGGGAGGTGAATTCTTACAGCTTCTCTAATCTGTAAACTTAGAAACAGACACAGAATCACAGACATCATTTCAGGATATTGCCTGATCCATCACACTTACGGTACGCAGTCGCCGAATCCCTCTCTGTCTGGTCTGTGCTAAGAAACATGGTCAGCGTTGTGTACGGGACGTGATAAATCTATAGGAAAGAAAAACCAAGAGCCGTATATGTGATTTCTGCAGCAGAAGGGAGCTCTATGTAAAGGCATGGGTTCTGCGGTGTCACGTGGTCGCCCACGCATTGCATTACCGCCAGTCCTGCATCATCTCCATGTTTACCTATAGGAAGGGTCCAAGGTGCAACAATCTTGGACAAGAAACGCTGTCGTCACAGGTTACCATAATAAAATGAGGGGGTACTGATTTAATAAATAACTCCAGCACATGAATTACTCTATAGCCACTGGAGATGCCCATGACTGTAAATTACAGCGCCAATTCCTGCTCAGTATCACTGATTCCATGGACCCGACCACTGCTGGATCTTCTCGTCATCCTGGATATCTGCAGTCACCACCAGAGGGCGCTTAGGAGTATTGAGCTCAATGTATAAATAAGATGCCAGGGTTCAGCAACGTTCAGCACTCCAGCTGGGTGACACTATGACTCCCAGCATGTACACTTGCTGGGCTGTTCTCAGAACTCCTATAGAATGAATGGAGCATGCTGGGCATTGTAGTTTCAGCTGGAGTGTTCAATATCCTTGCAGTGCCCCCATGAAAATGGGAGTTGTTTAACCCCTTTAAAAGGCATGTCTGCTATGCATTTCTTATTATATATACACCCTATATAATGTAGTTATACCTGGTGCCTTAGTGCTATAAAGTGCGGCTGCCGCCATACACTGCAGAAATATTATACTATACACCACCTACCATTACCATACAGAGCTGGGGCCTTGTCTCTCATGAGAAGAAAGGATCAGGCATGTTGAAATTTAAAATGACTGATCCTTCTTTGCCTTGAATTTGCTGTCATAGGAGAGTCAGGACATCCCTATATGTATTAGGTGGTCGGCTGGTCCCACCAAATCGATGAGTTGGCCAACTTTCTGTGTGTGGGCAGCTTAACGACGTTGTGTGGCCCAGGAGCTAACAACCCTTACTGTCCTAACCCCATCACAGAACTCAGCAGTCACATCTGCTTAGACTGTGTCACGGCTGTGATCCATCTTTCAAGTAAGGGCTCATGCACACAAACGTATTTTTTGTCCGTGTAAGATCCGCATTTTTTGCATGTCGGATGCAGACCCTTTTACTTCAAAGGGGCCGCAAAAGATGCAGACAGTGCTCTGTGTGCTGCCCGCATACGTATGTTCACTACGCGGCCCCGCATTATGGACATAAATATAACTATTCTTTTATGGGCCGGACGTTTTGTTCCGCAAAATTTGGAACGCACAGGCCTGGTATCAGTGTTTTGCGGATCTGCAACACTGATGTGGCGGCAACACAGTCATGTGAAAGTAGCCTTAGGGTTCATGCACACGGCTGTTGCCCGGCCATGCCCGTATTGCAGCCCACAAACAGCGGGTCCACAATATGCAGGCACTGGCCATGTGCATCCGGCATCACGGATGATTCATTTGAATGGGTCCGCAATCCGGAATGTGCGGTGCGGAACGGAGGCACGGAACCCCACAGAAGCCCGTGGGGTTTCTCTCCGTACCACAAAAATCCGGATCACGGACCTATTCAAAATGAATGGGTCTGGATTGATCTACGGAATCCGCACGGATGTTGTCCGTGTATTTGGGACAGCAAATTGCGGTCCCCAATGTACGGAACGGCCGAGCAACAGAGGGACCAACACGTCAACTCAGGGCAAATCACCACTAGATGGCACCAAAGCACAGTGCAAAGTCAGCCTTCAGCCATTCACTTGCATTGCCCGGGTTCAAACCACCTTTTAGTTTTCCGTTCTGATCTGTCGGAACAACAGAAAAATAAAGAAAAAAAACGGATCCTGTATTTTAAGCATCTGTTATGCACATTTGGCATCTGTTTTAGCCATCTCCGTCTGATATACGGTATTTTAGACCAAAAAAAGTCCTGCTTGCCTAATGGATCTCAGCCTAAAACGGATGCCAAATGTTTTTTTCTATTTTTCTGATGAATTAATGATGTGAACCCGGCCTAATGGACAAGGTTCAGGTTTGGCTTATATCCTTAGTCAAGTTGCGGCACCCATTAATGAGTCATACACCGACTTATGGGGTAGCTACCCCCAATAGGTGGCACTAGAGAGGCAGTTTCCCTTCTACTTTGCAGTTTTTACATACTAAGGGCTCATGCACACAGCCGTAGTTTCGGTCTGGATCCGATCAGCATTTTTTGCAGATTGGATGCGGACCCATTCATTTCAAAAGGGCCGCAAAAGATGCAGACAGCACACCCGTGTGTCCGTTCTACGTCTCCACAAAAAAAAAAAAAAATAGAACATATTCTATTCTTTTCCTTTCTGCGGATGAGAAAATGTCACGGTGTATAAAGGGCCGACTTTAAGGTGCATTTGCAATATACGTATGGCGTATTCACCGGGTGAGCTCCTGGTGCATGTGTCCAACATAACCATATACTCCCCAGAGTTCCTTTACGCCTCTGCTGGACCAACAAACTATCACTGTAATCAATCATTACTGCTAGTACTGATTCACTAATGTCAGTGATCGGCCTACCCAACCAGTCACCCACCTACCTACCACCTGGTGGTGTCACACACAATATATGGAGGTTATATGGCTGGCACTGTTTTTGGTGCCCTGAGTCAGGCACTGGCATGACCACACTGTGACTAGCACTGCTATTGTGGACGTGTGATTGGCACAGTTATGGTGGCCCTATGGCAATGTTGTGTGGCCCCTGTGACTGTCACTGTTAAAAGGCACTGTGGCTCGCAATGTTATGGAGGCACTACAGCTGCACTATTATGAGGGTCTTTGGTGCTCACTGTGGGTGGCATCGTATGGTATCACCAAAGCAGGTACTGTTTTGTGGGCATCATGGCTGGCACTTCCAGCTTAACTATGAATGTATTTATCCAAAAATTGCATGTTTTTAAAGTTCTGGCTTTAAATTGCACATCGGTCTGAAGCTCAGTGTATCAGCGGGTGGCGTTATGTGAGATGACAGGTAAGGTGTTATACTGTATGATACCCACCGTGCTCAGTGCTTGGAAGGAGCAGTAGAACAGCAAATACCACAGGACTCTTCCGGTGACAAAGGGAGGAACAAACCACAAGAAGAAATAAGAGAGTACGAGAAACGGGGTGCACCCCAAAATCCTGAAACACAGAGAGAGAACGGATGATGTGACCACCTCCAATTCTGCTACCTATGGCCACATATTCACACATCACTCATCAGATGCCATCTAAAGCCATTCTTAACTGTGGTGGATTCAGAGATACTGCTCGAGAGTCCCATCCTGAGAACATACAGTGGGGGAAATAATTATTTGACCCCTCACTGATTTTGTAAGTTTGTCCAATGACAAAGAAATGAAAAGTCTCAGAACAGTATCATTTCAATGGTAGGTTTATTGTAACAGTGGCAGATAGCACATCAAAAGGAAAATCGAAAAAATAACTTTAAATAAAAGATAGCAACTGATTTGCATTTCATTGAGTGAAATAAGTATTTGAACCCTCTAACAAAAAAAGACTTAATACTTGGTGGAAAAACCCTTGTTTGCAAGCACAGAGGTCAAACGTTTCTTGTAATTGATGACCAAGTTTGCGCACATTTTAGGAGGAATGTTGGTCCACTCCTCTTTGCAGATCATCTCTAAATCCCTAAGGTTTCGAGGCTGTCTCTGTGCAACTCTGAGCTTGAGCTCCCTCCATAGGTTTTCGATTGGATTAAGGTCCGGAGACTGACTAGGCCACTCCATGACCTTAATGTGCTTCTTCTTGAGCCACTCCTTTGTTGCCTTTGCTGTATGTTTTGGGTCACTGTCGTGCTGGAACACCCATCCACGACCCATTTTCAGTTTCCTGGCAGAGGGAAGGAGGTTGTCGCTCAGGATTTCACGATACATGGCTCCGTCCATTTTCCCGTTTATGCGAATAAGTTGTCCTGTGCCCTTAGCAGAAAAACACCCCCAAAGCAAAATGTTTCCACCCCCATGCTTGACGGTGGGGACGGTGTTTTGGGGGTCATAGGCAGCATTTTTCTTCCTCCAAACACAGCGAGTTGAGTTAATGCCAAAGAGCTCTATTTTGGTCTCATCAGACCACAGCACCTTCTCCCAGTCACTCTCTGAATCATTCAGGTGTTCATTGGCAAACTTCAGACGGGCCTGCACATGTGCCTTCCTGAGCAGGGGGACCTTGCGAGCCCTGCAGGATTTTAATCCATTGCGGTGTAATGTGTTTCCAATGGTTTTCTTGGTGACTGTGGTCCCTGCTAATTTGAGGTCATTAACTAACTCCTCCCGTGTAGTTCTAGGATGCTTTTTCACCTTTCTCAGAACCATTGACACCCCACGAGGTGAGATCTTGCGTGGAGCCCCAGAGCGAGGTCGATTGATGGTCATTTTGTGCTCCTTCCATTTTCGAACAATCGCACCAACAGTTGTCACCTTCTCTCCCAGCTTCTTGCTAATGGTTTTGTAGCCCATTCCAGCCTTGTGCAGGTCTACAATTTTGTCTCTGACATCCTTGGACAGCTCTTTGGTCTTTCCCATGTTGGAGAGTTTGGAGTCTGCTTGATTGATTGATTCTGTGGACAGGTGTCTTTTATACAGGTGACTAGTTAAGACAGGTGTCCTTAATGAGGGTGACTAATTGAGTAGAAGTGTCTAACCACTCTGTGGGAGCCAGAACTCTTAATGGTTGGTAGGGGTTCAAATACTTATTTCACTCAATGAAATGCAAATCAGTTGCTATCTTTTATTTAAAGTTATTTTTTCGATTTTCCTTTTGATGTGCTATCTGCCACTGTTACAATAAACCTACCATTGAAATGATACTGTTCTGAGACTTTTCATTTCTTTGTCATTGGACAAACTTACAAAATCAGTGAGGGGTCAAATAATTATTTCCCCACTGTATACGGCTATTTCCATGTATAGCATCCACCCTCGGGGGATCCCCAAACACTGTTAGCATTCTGGCTGTGTTTGGGGATAACCCTGTATAAATGTTATTCCGTCACTGTTTCAAAAAATTGCTGCTACTAAATCTTGAACCCAGAACCTTCTGTATGGGAGACTAACAGCTACAGAGCCCACTGTTATCAATAGGATGATTTTCTCTAAGCAAAAGCCTTCACTACTATTCATGTAAAATGTACGGGCATCTTGAGGTCCATCTCTATATATCAGTACATTGTATACGATAACAGTAAAAGTATAATTTATTTAGTAATTACAAAAATGTAATGGAGCAAAGTAGTGAAGAAAAGACAGCAGCACTGGTAAGCCTCATTCACACGTCCGTGCTCAAATCCGTGAGCAGGTAGTCAGTGAAGCTGTCCGCGAAGAATCTGTGTTGGGTCCGTTTTTTGCTGTCTGTGTGCCATCCGTGTTTCACTGACACTGAACAGCTGAAAAATAATTTGAATGATCCGTCAAACACGGATGCAATACGGATGGCATCCGCGGTTTTCACGGACCCATAGACTATAATGGATGTGATGCATCCGTGCTAAAAACACGGACCCACGGACCGTGCTAAAACACCGATGTCTGAATACACACATTAAAATGAATAGGGATGTGTGCTGTCCGTGGAGAACACGGACAGCACAAGTCCGTGAAACACTGACGTGTGAATGAGGCTTTAGGGTCCATTCACACATCTGTAGTGTATTGCGGATCCGCAATACACCCGGCCGACACCCCAATAGAACTGCCTATTCTTGTCCACAATTGCGGACAAGAATAGAATATGCTCTATTTTTTGGGGGAAGATCGGGGGGGCGCTCTGGAAATGCAGATGTGCGGACAGCACACTATGTGCTGTCTGCATCCACTCCTGCCCCATGGAGAATGAATGGGTCCGCACCCGTTCCGCAATTTGCAGAACGGATGCGAACCCATTCTACAGACGTGTGGATGGACCCTTAGTTTGTAAAGTGGGTGCAATTCCTCCCAGAATGTCAGCTTTAGGTCCAGGTTTCAAAAAGACAAAAAAGAGGCAGCACTCCAGGCATTCCCAAGACTGTATTGGGCAGGTGCCAGTCCGATGCCCAACACTGGTGTACTGGAGGATTGCCCTCTCACTGCCTACATGAGCCAGGCAATATCCTCCAGACAGCGCATGCAATAAGTGGTTTGTGATGACAAAAGCCCCGCAGGAGTAAAAATCAATAAAATTACAAAGGCAAAAGTATTAGGCAACAGAAAAAAAGAGGTCATCTGCAGCTGTAGTCCCACATGAGCCGCCATGTTACTGGTTGGTGTCATTAATCCGAGGGGGGGGGCACCAATTAGTGTCCTGTACCCCCAAATCATTCACAAAGGGGTTTAAAGGCATCACCTAACCAGCCTAAATTGTATAGACTGTATACACCATGCTTAAGGAAGAAAGCCTCCTTACGCGGGGAGCCATTACATATCCTAATAGAAGGCTGAAAGGCCTATGTGTAGCCCAATTTTAAAGGGGTTGTCCACTTTCTGGTTACTGTTGACCAATGTGTTTGTGAGATGATTATATGACACTTAGGCCTCATGCACACGACCGTTGTGTGCATCCGGGGCCGTTGTTCCGTTTTTTTCCGCGGACCCATTGACTTTCAATAGGTCCGTGGAAAAATCGGATTGTCATCCGCGTCCGTGATCCGTGTCCGTTTTTTCCTATCATTTCAAAGGCAAACTTGACTTAGATTTTTTTTTCATTTTTCATGTCCGTGGATCCTCCAAAAATCAAGGAAGACCCACGGAAGAAAAAACGGACACGGATCACGGAACAACGGAAACTGTTTTTGCGGACCGCAAAAAAAACGTCCGTGTGCATAAGGCCTTTTATGGCCTTTGTTGAAATTCTGCATCATTTTCTATATTTTTATAAGGTATGTCTCCATGTTTGCCAAGACTTTGGTGCTGTCCATACAGAGGTCCTGTCCATTAAGTTGCTACTGATGGAGGGTCATGTGACCAGGCAAATCACCTCCATTCAAATACACTGTATCTGCCATCTGCCCTTGTTCTGTTGGGAGTTTAGAGCAGTGTGTTTGAATGGAGGAGACATCACATGACCTTCCACCAGTGGCCATTTTATGGACAGGACCTCCATGAGGACAGCAAAAAATGGTGCAGGATTTCAACAATGGCCATATTAGTAAGTGCCATATAATGATATCACAAGCACATTGCTCAACGGTAGCCAATAAATCAGTGCCTGGAGTGGCAATAGGTCACCGATTCAGAATAGTCGAAGAGGAGCATCATCATGTTTCAGAGAAGGCAATCCACACAACTTCAAGATGGAAGTATACTGAAAACATTCCTAGCAGGCGAGATATCGTTAATTAAGGTGGGCTGCTGAGTCCTTAAACATCATCATTGTGGGATGAACAATCGTATTACCGATCATTCATTCTTGTACTAGCGATAACTGTTGCATGTAAATTGAACTTAATGGGTGCCGACTGACATCATCATTAGGCTACATGCACACGAACGTTGTTTCTTTCCGTGTCCGTTCCGTTTTTGTTTTTTTTTTGCAGATAGGATGCGGACCCATGCATTTCAATGGGTCCGCAGAAAATGCGGATGGCAGACCGTTTGCTGTCTGCATCAGTATGTCCGTTCCGTAGCCCTGCCCAAAAAATAGAACATGTCCTATTCTTGTTCGTTTTAGGCATTGTTACAATGGATCCGGAAAAAAACAAAAACAAACGATGGCATACGGATGTCATATGTTTTTTTGGCGGATCCGCAATTTGCAGACCGCAAAACACATACGGTCGTGGGCATGTAGCCTTAGTCTGTAACATCTTGCAGGCGGCCCTGTAATGTGATAGATGATTAAAAACCTGCTCCGTATCAATCATCACTTTCTACTTGATCGCTGTGGAGCGATTTTCCAAATGAGGAGCTGTTTAAAAAAAAAAAACTAAATACAAAGAGACAATGCCGGTCACCAGCTCTGTGTGACAATGACAGAGGTTCTCTGGCCCTCTGCGGGATAATGGGCTGCGGGGAATTCACCTCGGCTGATTGTGCAGTGAAAATGAAAACAGGATGTTCTAGCAGTGTCTGCCCGCGTTCAGCCGGTGCCACGTCTGCTGCATAGACTCTTGTCCTGGGCACGCGCAATAATGCCGTCACCTATACTGGCTAGTACTAATGGCCCTAACACCCAATCTCTCCAGTTTTCATATACCTCATTAAGGAATTCTGAGTTGCAAAATGCATCTCTCACCCCCGGAGGACCTGTCCTGCATTATAGAGAAAACTCACTGATTTCAGTGGTCACTGTGTAATGCTTAATTTGCCCTGTGGTGGCGCTGTAGGGAAACTGAATACTCCCTGCCAGGTTTCCGCTCAGCTGATTAGTGTCCCATTGTGACATAGCCAAATTATCCAAGATCAGTCAACAGGAGGGTCTGCTGCCTAGTCTTGCTGTAGGGATCAGGCAATATGTATCTATGGTTTTGTCCAGTTTTATACTAAAATCACTGGAAGGGGTTTTTATGGTCTGCTGTAGGGATGCTCAACCTGCGGCACTCCAGCTGTTGTAAAACTACAACTCCCATCATGCCCTGCTGTAGTATGATAGCTGTATGCTGTCTCGGCAGCTGGGAGTTGAACTTTTGCAACAGCTGGAGGGCCGCAGGTTGGGCATCCCTGGTCTACTATAATCCCTCTAAAAAGGTCCTAATTACTCCACCCAATCCAGGGTTCCACGAATCAGAGCAATCCCAAAACAATGAGTTCCTCCCAAAATCACCATTATGTTTCAACTTATATTATTAATGGGGTTGATGGGTTGTTTTTGAAGAAACAGCACCGATTGTGTCTACAGGCTGTGTCTGCATTTGAATTTACCTGCAATACCACTTACATACCACGGACAAGAGTGGCGCCTTTTCTAACCTAATAAAAACTGAAATCTCCCGGGGCCAGGAACTTCCCGCTCTATTGTCACACAGGTGGATGTGGGGATACACACAGCACCCACAATGTGGAGTCTAGGTCACGGTCACACTACACTGTGGGTGCTGTATTCCGGGGTCCATAAGGGAATTAACTTTAATGTGACAGGACCCCAGTGCTAACAGTCCCAAATTTGCTGGGACAAACCCACAGAGAGGGCCTTATGCAAACACCACACAAAAGTGACTGTTTTGGGGTGTTCCCAGTAATTTTGAGTCCAGGACTTAAAGGGGTTTTTCAAAATATAGTTATAGATCTTAAGCTATCTTGAGGATATGGCCTCATGCACACGGTCGTGCTTTGCGGTCCGCAAACCGAGGATCCGCAAAAAACGGAAGCCGCCCGTGTTGCCTTCCGCAATTTGCGGAACGGGCGCCGGCAATATAAATGCCTATTCTTGTCCGCAAAGCGGGTAGTTTCCCCGGTCAAGATTGCAGGGGGCGCCAGCAGGGCTGCACTGCCAATTAGGCAAGGTGAGGCGATCGCCTGAGGCGGTGCGGCCCTGGTGACAAGTGGCTGGCGGCGGCAGGGCACAGGGAGATGAGCACTTCCATTGTGGAAGCGCTCATCTCCATAGTCATCTGTATCGCCGTCCTCAGGACAGCGATACAGATGGATGCTGCAGGGGAGAGGCGTCTCTCTTCCCCGTTCCTCTGATAGGCTGCAGGCCTAGTGCCCGCAGCCTATCAGAGGCTGGTGCAGGCGGCCGCCACCTGAGCCGTACAGCACGGGACACAGGCCAGAAGAGGCCTGCATCGCATCGCTGCCAGCCTGATGGAGGCAAGTATAAGTGTTTATTTTTTTTTATATGGTACAATACAGGAGAGGAGCGCTGTGGGGGCACTTGTTACTGGCACATAATTGGGGGGCCTCTTACTGGCACATGATTTGGGGGGCATCTATGAGGAGCACTTCTTACTGGCACATTATTGGGGGGCACTATGGGTGCACTTCTTACTGGCACATTATTGGGGGCATCTACTGAGGCCACAAAAAAGGGGTATTTTATATAGGGGGGCTCTGTATAGGGGTATTTTATACTGGGACACATTATGATGGGTACTATGGGGAAGGGGGACAGGAGTACTATGGAGGCATCTATGGGGGGGAACTTGCAAATTATGGGGGATACTGAGGGCATCTACTGGGGCACTATACATGGGGCATTTTCTACTGGTACATTATGGGGGGCACTATATAGGGGTATTTTATACTGGCACATTATGAGGGCACTATGGGGACAGTAGCTTAACTGGGGGCATTAAAAGGGGGTATTTTTTGCACTGGCACGCTTTATAAGGGTGCAATTTTGTACTGTCACATTATAAGGAGAATTATTACTACTGGGGGTCAATGAAGAACATGATTACTAGTATGGGCACTATGGGAGCATTATTACTTCTGGGGCACAGTGGGGACATGTTGGGGGCACTGTAGGAGCCATGTGTGCTCTAGCAGAAAATTATTCCTATTGCTGGTACTTTTGGGAGCACTATTACTGTGGGGGCACCTTAGCACAGTATCAGCTTACCACAATTATTTTTTGGGGACGTTATGTTTACACTATTAGTGTCAGGGGCACTAATTGCGGGGCACAGTTACTTTAGGGCACTGTGTACCAATAATTATTGAAGGGGGCATTGTCTGTGGGGTACTAGTATTATCAGGGGGTTTATCTGTTTCTGCAGTATAATATTGGGGAGCACAGCGGCACAGTATTGGGGGTGGTAGGATGATTTGTCCAGAAGATGGAAGGATGATGGAAAAGTAGTAAAACTAAGATTTTTTTTTGTCAAACTGCAGAGACGAGAAATGGCTGAAAAATGGTGGTCTGGTCTGAAGGTCTGAAAGGAGAAGATGAGGAAACAGAACGTCTACATCACTGGATGTAAGAGGTATGGGGCGCTGTATTACCCTGTATGTTCTGTAGTGATGGGGGGAGGGGGGATATAGAATTTGCCCCACACTGCCGAAGCCTCACACCCATCTACTACATTATCTGTACTCAGAGAGTTATCACTGTGTTATCTGTGGTGTTACATAGGACTGCAAGTGATATCTACTACATAATCTGTAAAAAGTGGCGTGGTCACAGGTTGGAGGGGGGGCGCAATACTTGGCTTGCCCCGGGTGCTGGCTACCCACAGTGCTGCAGTTATGCTTGATGGTAGCACTGAAGGGGTCAACTGGGGGAAGGGGGGGGGGGGGCACTGGTATATTTTCACTTTAGGTCAGGAAGGGGTTAACTCATCATTGCATTTTTCCAAAGGGAGAACATGAACGTGACATTAAATTTGCAATAAACTTTATAAGGCTACATGCACACGACTGCGCCGTGTTTTGCGGTCCACAAGTTGCGGCGGATTCACAAAATACGGATGCCGGCTAAAACAGAGATACCTATTCTTGTCCGGAAAACTGACAAGAATACGGACATGTTCTATTTTTTGGTGCAGATAGCACACGGAGTGCTGTCCGCACTCTTTTGCGGCCCCGTTGAAGTGAATGGATCTGCATCTGAGCTGCAAGAAATGCGGCTCGGATGCGGACCAGAACAACAGTCGTGTGCATGGGGCCTCAGGATGGTTTTATTCCTGGAACCTCAGTTCTTGGTGTTTATGGAGGGTGTAAGAATGAAGAATGTGATTTCACTCGCTGTCCACTCGCCCGGTGCTGAAACAGCCCAAACCCCCAGCTCAGACTGCTGCCAAGCAGATCCAGTCAGGAGTCCTACAAGAACCACTTCCTTAGGCCTCATGCACACGACCGTTGTGTGCATCCGTGGCCGTTGTGCCGTTTTCCGTTTTTTTTCGCAGACCCATTGACTTTCAATGGGTCCGTGGAAAAATCGGAAAATGCACCGTTTTGCAGCCGAGGCCGTGATCCGTGTATCCTGTCCGTCAAAAAAATATGACCTGTCCTATTTTTTTGACGGACAACGGTTCACGGACCCATTCAAGTCAATTCAAGCCGCACACTGCCACCAATGTTGTTACTGCTATAGATGGGGGGCGCACACTGTGCCACCAACGATTTATAACAATAGAGGGAGGAAGGGGGGCCCGATGGGGGGCGCACACTGTGCCACCAACTATTTATTACACTAGAGGGAGGAAGGGGGGGCCGATGGGGGGTGCACACTGTGCCACCAACGATTTATAACAATAGAGGGAGGAAGGGGGGGCCCGATGGTGGGCGCACACTGTGCCACCAACGATATTCAAACTGGGGAGGAGGGGGGGGGGTCTGCCCCCTGCTGCCTGGCAGCCCTGATCTCTTACAGGGGGATATGATAGTACAATTAACCCCTTCAGGTGCGGCACCTGAGGAGTTAATTGTGGTGATCACGGCCCCCTGTAAGAGATCGGGTGCTGCCAGGCAGCAGGGGGCAGTCTTGTGCAAAGTTTGTAGTGTATTCTAACTAGAAGCGTCCCCATCACCATGGGAACGCCTCTGTGTTAGAATATACTGTCGGATCTGAGGTTCACGAAGTAGCTCATATCCGACAGTATATTCTAACATGATGGGGACGCTTCAAGTTAAAATATACCATCGGATTGGAGAAAACTCCAATCCGATGGTATAAAAGAACTCCAGACTTTACATTGAAAGTCAATGGGGACGGATCCGTTTGAAATGGCACCATATTGTGTCAACGTCAAACGGATCCGTCTCCATTGACTTGCATTGTAATTCAGGACGGATCCGTTTGGCTCCGCACGGCCAGGCGGACACCAAAACGACTTTTTTTTCATGTCCGTGGATCCTCCAAAAATCAAGGAAGACCCACGGACGAAAAAACGGTCACGGATCACGGACCTACGGACCCCGTTTTTGCGGACCGTGAAAATAAACTGTCGTGTGCATGAGGCCTTATAGTCTACAAATTACTACTGTAGGTGGCCACACGTCAGAAGAACATCAGCAGAACCTGCGGGACCGGCAGACCATCTAATGTGTGTGTTGGTGCCCCCACTCTCTCCCAGGGTGAAAAAAGGGCTGGCCAACATGTTGGATCCACCACCACCAAACAAACTGCAAACCACTGACTATGTGCTCTCTGCAAAATTCATGGAATCTTGGCAGCAGGTCTAAGGAGACCTGGAGGGTCTACAGAAATGTCTGCTGGTGTCTTCTCTATTGATTTAGTGTGCCCATCATCTTCTTCAAAACAAGTACAATCTGCCATTCAGAAGCCTTGGAGAGGTGGGCAGCAATGCCCCACTATAATAAATTGTCACCTATCCCTTGGTTGATCGCTAGAGGTCCCACTGCTGAGCTCCCATGATCATGAGGATAGGAGTCCCAAGTCAATGGTCAAACCTCGAAAGATCAAATACCTATCATTATCCTTTGTTTATGGTGAGAACACCCCTTTAAAGGGGCCTGTTCTCAGGATAGGTCCTCAATATTAGATTGTGGTAGTCCAATACTCCACACCTCCTCAGATCACCTGTTTCAGGCAGGCGCTGGCACTGGTAATAGTCCAGTGAAAGGAAGCCTCCTTCTGGGACTGTTGTAATTATAGGAGCGGAGCTGCAGTACCTGGCACGGCCACTACACAGTGGACAGAACCTTCTGCTTCCGGTTCCCTCCACTGTATAGTTTCCAACATCAGTGGCTGCCCATAACTACTGCTCGGTGGGGGGTGCAGGGTGTCAGACCCAACGATCAGCTAGACAATCAATATCTAAGTACTGGAAACCCCTTTAAGGGAGCTCTATAATGGCAGCCATATTGCTTGTTTCCTGAACATTGATATAGCAAGTTGCTAAATATTTAAAGGGTATTCCCATCTAGCACATTCATGGCATATTGCTAGGATATGCCATCAATATCACATAGGTGCGGGTTCCACCTCTGGGAATGGGCCCCAGAAGTGGAGAACAGCACACTGAGCATGCAGGGCCATCAAGGTCCCACATGGGAATACCTCCTTAAGAGAAAATGATCGGAGATAGTCCCAGGAATTCATCTTCAGTCTGAACAGGCAGGGCTGCAGTGTAAAGCATCAGCTTGAACCTCTGATGAGACAGGAGGGTACTTCAGACTACCATGTGGTTCCATTAGACAGTGCAGCTAGGCTGAAGCCACCTATCCAGTATTACCCATAGGTGGTGCCTCTCTGCACAATCACGACAACCAGAGGTGTACCGTCCTTTTTGGTCAATAGAAGATGTTTTTCTGGGTGATCACATGACCTGTATATTTTAGGACAAGTGACACATTCACACTATTTTCCAGTAGGGGGCATGTAAGCTTTGGGCTCACACGTATCCCAGCTGAGGATATTATTGCACATGCACTGGACAGCCCGCGTCTTATATTACCCCATCACTTACATATAGACCACATATGTTCATTGTACATGTATCAACCAACTGCATGTAGTAAAAGGTTAGACCTCCAAGATAGGGGCGTGCCCGAATAACAGATCTCACCCACCACGGCATCAGTCGTCCAATTACAGTCCATTTGCTTTTATTAATGCAAAATCCGACAACAGGATCTGTGATTCCTCCACAGGTTTTCCCAATGATCAGCACCAGACAGGCCTCGAAAGGAGTAATCTAGGAGAAGTGGGAGACAAGATAATGTGCGATTACACAACTTCTCTTTATTTAAAGGTGTAACTTAACCACTTCCAGACCGGGCCATTTACCCCCTTCCTGACCAGGCCAAATTTTGCAAATCTGACATGTGTCACTTTATGTGGTAATAACTGGAACGCTTTTACTTATCCAGGCCATTCAGAGATTGTTTTCTCGTGACACATTGTACTTCATGTTACTGGTAAATTTGAGTCAATATGTTTTACCTTTTATTTATAAAAAAAATCCAAAAGTTATCGAAAGTTTTCTAAATTTGAATCTTTCTGCTTTTAAGACAGTGATACCCCATAAAATATTTATTAACATTCCCCATATGTCTACATTCCCCATATGTCTGTTGGCATCATTTTAGTAATGTAATTTTTTTTTTTTAGGACGTTAGAAGGTTTAGAATTTTAGAAGCAATTTTTGAAATTTTTGAGACAATTTCTAGTCCACTTTTTTAAGGACCAGTTCAGTTCTGAAGTCACTTTGTAGGGCTTACATAATAGAACCAACCCATAAATGACCCCATTGTAGAAATGACACCCCTCAAACTATTGAAAACTAGTTTTAGAAAGGTTGTTAACCATTTAGGTGTTCCACAGGAATTAAAGCAAAATGGAGGTGAAATTTCAAAATGTCACTTTTTTTGCAGATTTTCCATTTTAATAATTTTTTTCTTGGAACACATCAAGGGTTAACAACACAACAAACCTCAATATGTATTACCTTGATTCAGCAGTTTGCAGAAACACCCCATATGTGGTCGTATACCGCTGTTGGGCACAGAAGGCAAAGAGCGCCATATGGTTTTTGGAGGGCAGATTTTGCTGGAATGGTCTTTGGGCGCCATGTTGCATTTGAAGAGGCCCTGAGGTACCCCTACAGTGAAAACCACCAAAAAGTGACCACATTTTGTAAACTACACCACCCAATGAATTTATAAGGGGTGTATCGAGCACTTGACTCAACAGCTGTTTCATAGAATTTTTAATACTTGGGTGTAAAAATGAAAAATAAATTATTATTTTTTACAAGAAAATGGTGCTTTATGCCCAAACTTTTTTTTTCACAAAAGATAACAGGAGAATATCCCCCCACAATTTGCTACCCACTTTCTCCTAAATACAGTAACACCCCAATTGTGGTTGTAAACTGTTATTTGGGGATACGCCAGGGCTCAGAAGGGAAGGAGCGGCATCTGGATTTTCTAACATGGAATTTTCTGTTGAATCAGCTGTGTGAGGGCTTATTTTGTGCGAGACAAGCTATAGTTTTTATTGGCACAATTTTGGGGTACATTTGGCTTTCCGGTTGCTTTTTATCTCATTTTTGTAAGGTGAAGTCACAAAAAAGCTGTTTGGTGACTTTTCTATTTTTTTTTTTTTACACCGTTCACTTGATGTGGTAGATCATGTGATATTTTTATAGACCCAGTCATTACGGACAAAACGATATCAAATATGTCTAGTTTTTTTAATCAAAAAAAAAATCATGTTTTTGTGTTGCCATTTTCTTAAAGCCATATATTTTAAAAATTTTCTGGCTATAGTCTTGTGGTAGGGCTTGTTTTTTTGCGGGACGAGGTGACGTTTTTATTGCTACTATTTTGGGGTACAGACGACTTTTTGACCGATTCATATTACGTTTTTTGTGAGGTGACAAAAAAAAACAGTTTTGCCATAAATTTTTCTTTTTACACCATTCACCTGATGAGGTAGATCATGTGATATTTTTGTAGAGCCAATTGTTACGGACGCGGTGATACCAAATGTCTATTTTTTATTTCTTTTTTTACATTTTAAACAATGTAAAAAAAGAAATAAAACAAGCTTTACCCTGGGTTCACACCTGAGCGTTTTACAGCGCGTTCAAACGCGCTGTAAAACGCTCAAGACATGAAATCCAATGCTTCCCTATGGGAATGGTTCACACCTGGGCGTTTTACAGCGCGTACGAACGCGCTGTAAAACGCCCGACGCTCAAACAAGTACTTGAGCTTCTTTGGGGCGTTTTGACGCGCGTTTGTGGCCATAGGACACTGCAGTCAATGACACAAACGCGCGTCAAACGCGCGTTTACTATTACAAAAAACGCGCATAAGAACTCGCAACAAAAACGCGCGTTTGAGAAAAGCTCAGGTGTGAACCCAGGGTTAAAGAAGCTTTAAAGAGCTTTTTTAGAACAAAAAAAATCATGTTTTTGTGTTGCAATTTTCATAGAAAACACTGAATGGAATGGACGGTTTAAAAGTAAAATAACAAAACTTTATTAATATACTGGTTAAAAAATGACTAATGCCTTATTTTCTATATAAATAACAAGGCTAAGGCGAGTAAATAACAAATAGGGGTAAGAAAACATATCCCTCAACAAACACTGTGGACAATCAGCAAACTGTTTATGGTGTGCACAGTGAGCCACAAATAATCCACACTGAAAAAATCCCACCAAGAGGGTGGTGGCAGTCACTAACCTGGGACTATTGTATTGTGCAGTCCCAGCGCTGTCACCACTACAAAACACATTTAGGGTCCATAGTGTATCCTTCAAGACCTAATCTAGGGTATCAAAATATTAGACCTCCCAGGACCCTAAACTAGCGCTATGCTCAAGTCTGGCTAATAACAAATCCCCCTGCTCAACGCGTTTCTAGTGGCCCTGTGGCGGGCACTTCATCAGGAGCTATTAGGGCACAGGAACTGAAAGTTATATACATAGCCTAACAGAGAGAGAGAGGTTGCGATGAGTACTGCATGTAAACCGTGCAGCAGCACCAGCACTAGTATGCCCGAGCACGCCCGCCCATCTCTGCTGTTTAAATAGGGACAGGTCCGTGCTTCAATAGGAAGGCTTGGGTGAAGAGCCCAACCGCAAGAGAGAGGTGTGTCACATCGGAGTAAGCCGCCCCAAGTCTCGGAGACCCGCCTCATCATAAACAATAATGCATCCCAGTCCACAGTAAGGTAACGGAGGGATCTATAAGCGGTCATAGACAATAGCTAAGAAAGAGGGGGAGGAAGGTATAAACATAGGGAAGGGAAGTGTAATCAGAAACAGACAATCAATACAGTTTATCCGAGACATCTACAAATGACGACAGTAATCATATGTAATCTGGCTACATAAAAGGAACAATTCATATGTGCAAGAATTGTGGCAATTTAGGACGGATTATGACAGTGATCACCTGCTCAAAAATAGCGAACAACCTGATACATCATATGTCGTTAAAACCACTTGACATGTGTATGTGAGGAGGCCAGGAGGAGAACGATGACAGATATATGGAGAGCTACAACCTTACAGTTGAATGAAGCAGGTATAACTGCTCCACTCATTTAGACCTCGGTTTTTCTGTACATAACCGGAAAATCCATTCCAACTCTTTACACAATAATTTGTTGTCCTTATTTCCCCCCTAGGTAATTAGACTATTCGCTCAATTTCCTGGAAGCTAATCATCCCTGAATCACCTCCATGTAGGTCGACGACGTGACTGGCCAGGGTGGTGTCCCTTTTATTCCGGATATCACTGAGATGTTCGCCGATACGTCGTCTAAATTCACGGATGGTCTTGCCCACATATTGCAGGCCACAGGAGCAGGTGATAAGATATACAGTATAACTCCCGTGGTTCTGCAATTAATGAACGTTCTGATCTCAAAGTTCTGGGAGTGACAGTACTAGTGAAAGTTTTGCTAACTTTCATGGAATTACAGGCGATGCAACCGCTACTTCTGAAATTGCCCTTGATATTATGTGACAGCCAAGTCTGAGGCTGTGACGGTTTAGTGAAACTGTGCACCAGCCGATCTTTAAGGTTCCGACCTCTCCGAAACGTGATGGAGGGAGAATTCCCAAGTAGATCACCTATATCGGGGTCTGTTCTAAGACTGCCCCAATAACGATTGACCAACTCCCTTACCATGTGGTGTCCTGCATCATACGTCCCAATGATTCTTAGGCCATCATCACTGTCATCCTTATGTTTGGGGACGAGAAGATCCTTTCTCCCAACGCAGCGGGCATGATGGTATGCTTCATTAAGGACAAAGAGTCCGAATATCCTCTTGATCTAAATCTATGTCTAAGATCATCAGTCACAAATTTAAAATCAGAGGTATTCAAACAATTTCGTCTCGCTCTCAAGTATTGTCCCTTGGGGATGCCATTACGCAGTGCCCAAGGGTACCAATTTCCCCACTGCAAGAGATTGTTTGTGGCAGTGGATTTCCTATAGATCCTAGTGGACAGGCGATTATCCTCCCCCCTAGTGATTGTTAGATTAAGGAAGGTCATGGAGTCATGGTCAATCCTGGAGGTGAAGTATAGCCCCAAATCATTGATGTTGAGTCGTGCTCCAATGGAGCTAAACTGTTTGATATCCCCCTTCCACAATATCAACGCGTCATCAATGTATCTCAGCCAGAGTTGGATACATGATGACCACTCCTCACATTGATCGCCGAAAACCACTCCTTCCTCCCACTAGCCAAGGTAGTGGTTAGCAAAAGTCAGGGCGCAAGGGCTCCTCATTGCCACCCCCCTGAGCTGGCAGAAGATTTTGCCATTGAAGAAAAAGATGTTATGCTGTAGGATGAAGTCCAATGACACCACAAACTCATTATGGCTGGCAAGATGAGTCCCCCGTTGGTTGAGAAACCAACCTACCGTTTCCAATCCTCTTGTATGCGGAATGGAACTATATAAAGCCTCCACATCCAGACTGGCCAATAGTTCATCCTCCTCACAGATGACATCATTCAGATTGTTGAGGACATCCATAGTGTCACGTACATAGCATGGCAGCGAAACAACGAAAGGACGCAGAATGTTGTCCACATACAGTACAGACCAAAAGTTTGGACACACCTTCTCATTCAAAGAGTTTTCTTTATTTTCATGACTATGAAAATTGTAGATTCACACTGAAGGCATCAAAACTATGAATTAACACATGTGGAATTATATACATAACAAAAAAGTGTGAAACAACTGAAAATATGTCATATTCTAGGTTCTTCAAAGTAGCCACCTTTTGCTTTGATTACTGCTTTGCACACTCTTGGCATTCTCTTGATGAGCTTCAAGAGGTAGTCACCTGAAATGGTTTTTACTTCACAGGTGTGCCCTGTCAGGTTTAATAAGTGGGATTTCTTGCGTTATAAATGGGGTTGGGACCATCAGTTGCGTTGTGGAGAAGTCAGGTGGATACACAGCTGATAGTCCTACTGAATAGACTGCTAGAATTTGTATTATGGCAAGAAAAAAGCAGCTAACAGTCTATTCAGTAGGACTATCAGCTGTGTATCCACCTGACTTCTCCACAACGCAACTGATGGTCCCAACCCCATTTATAACGCAAGAAATCCCACTTTTTAAACCTGACAGGGCACACCTGTGAAGTGAAAACCATTTCAGGTGACTACCTCTTGAAGCTCATCAAGAGAATGCCAAGAGTGTGCAAAGCAGTAATCAAAGCAAAAGGTGGCTACTTTGAAGAACCTAGAATATGACATATTTTCAGTTGTTTCACACTTTTTTGTTATGTATATAATTCCACATGTGTTAATTCATAGTTTTGATGCCTTCAGTGTGAATCTACAATTTTCATAGTCATGAAAATAAAGAAAACTCTTTGAATGAGAAGGTGTGTCCAAACTTTTAGTTTGTACTGTACGTACTAATGTTTTGTATAAGGCTGCCGACCCCTGACACTATGGGTATACCCTTGAGGGGATTGGTACCTTTGTGTATTTTAGGTACACTATAAAAGCATGCCATAACTGGATGTGAAGGGAGCAAAAAATCCAATTCACCTTTATTAATTAGGTGATTGAATAATGCTGTTTTTACAATAGTTGCCAAACATGAGCGATACTGATCAAGCGGGTTGTCGCGTAACACTTCATAACATTGTCGGTCAGATAGAATATAGAATATTGGCAGATAAGAACCATTTGGCTCATCTAGTCTGCCCAATATACTAAATACTATGAATAGCCCCTGGCCCTATCTTATATGAAGGATGGCCTTATGCCTATCCCATGCATTTTCTCACACATGGTGAGGCACTGTTGTTTATCAAGGATGACAATGTCCCCCCTCCCCCCCTTATCGGAGGGTTTGATGGTGATTTGTTCATCCCTTTCTAGGGATAGTAGTCCCTCCAGTTCTTGTTCCTTCAAGTTAGGATGGCATGGGACACATCCCTCCAAATGACGTAATTCCTGAGTGATCATCTCAAGAAACGTATATAAGGGAGAATTGTCATTTATTGGTGGGGTCTGTGTAGATAAATGACTGGAAAAGGTGCACCACAATGATATGCAACTGACAATACTGGCTAATCCCTCAAGCTGAAAAAGCTCCCTCAAGCTAAAAACTTAAACTTTAGCCAATGTTTTCCAGTCAGGAACACCTCAGAGCCCTTTTGCACCACCGTCAAGGTATCTCAGTGTGGCGTGGGTCCTACCACTAGACTACCTATGGTGTGTGAACACGGTCACATTTTTAGTGATTCGTCCTGCCTCGTAGAAGGTAATCCGAGACTGGTGGGGTGCCTCCTAAAAAAAAAACTCTTTTACCTTGCGTGTTACCCCTACCTTTATTGGTTCTCCCACTGTCACGACCATGGTCATGGTCGTGACTCTTTGAGCCGCATGCAGTTGCCAGTGGTTAGGTTTGTTGTCAACCTCAGGTGAGGGCTGTTAGTATCTTGCCTCACGTGTGGTTGCCGCTGGCAACATGATAGTATTGGCAGTGTAGCAGCCTGAGCAGTGGCTAGGCAGCTTGCTGTCAAGTGCATGTGGTTGCACCTGGCAACCTGTCTAGGTATGTGTGCACTTTCCCTGTTTTGTGTGCATGGGGTTTATGTGTGTGCACTGTGACATATTCCCTTCACTTGCGGTTGTCTGCGGCAACGTGTTGTTTGTGTACATGTGGTGGCAGTGTCTCGGCCTTCTGGCTGGCTCCCAGGACATGGTTGCCACGCATGTCGTTGCCGGATGTAACAGCTGCAGTGTGATAGTTGTTTGTACACTTCCCCTTTAAGTGGCTGTCTTCTCTTGCCTGGTGTAGGAAGGGTTAATTCCCTTATTAGTGTGTGAACACTGGGTGTGTCTGTGTGTGGGTGTGGCTACTGGCTATTTAGCTTCCGCTGGATGCCTGTATCTGAGGGGTACTCAAGCCATGTGTTATGCTGGAGTCATCCTCCTGGTCATATACCATCTGCCAGTGAGGGCCACCCTTGTGGTCATAAGTTTATGTATGATGTTATGAAGATGTTTCTTTGGTCTTTCTGTTTATTGCAGCTATGGTTTCCTGGGTTCCTGTGTGATGTGTGCTGTGTGCTGTGTCCGTTTGTGTTGTTGTGGACAGCAGCACTTGTACATGGGTTCCAGGCTGTGTGTCTGTGGCAGGTAGGTGTGGTTCTTGTTTCACTTACCTGCCATTGCCATATGCTGTATATGTTCCCCTTTCCTTGCAGCTTGGCTAGTGAGACTCCTGTCTAGGAGGAACAGGTCATCTTACCCTGCTGGTAGTCCAGGGCAGTCCTGAGGGCTAGTAGGGACCCTAGGTTACGGAGTATGAGCCCAGGGTCAGAATTAGGGATGTATTAGGAGGTGACCTGCTCCCTGATTCCTGTCCTGGCCTAGCAGTGACAACATCTTCTGTCATCGCACGGGTGAGGGTTTTCCCCATCCTCAGCCGTGACACCCACATCCTCTATTTGTCTGTGTGTTGGGAGTCGATCTACTTCTATTAGAGTCTGTCTCACTCTCACACTCCGAGGAGGAATGTTCTGTGTCAGTTCCTGTAATTTTATTTTTACTACCTCCAAACTCAAAGATCCTCGCCTCTTTAAAGTCCCGAGTATCCCTGATGTATTGGCAGTGTTTTTTATTTTTGATAAAGAGGGTGAATTTTTCCACTGCCAGTTGCAAAGTATTTTCTTTTTTACTGAAGTCAGAATTATTACTGAACTTTTTGGCGTGTTCAATACTCTCCTTCAATTCCCTGTCTGTTCTGGACAAAAGAGTTTTCTCCGCCCCTAGTAACAACCGCATTAGGCGGAAGGAGGAATCAATTGACTCTTTTTCCCATTTCGCAAAGGAATTCTGGAGAGTGTAGTCTAGCAGCAGGTGTGATGGGGATGCGTAATCCCCGTGGGACTATGTTGTCTTTAATATATGTTTCAAGGGATTGTTGTTCTCACCACGTCCTCATATGATCCTTAAAAATCCTCATCAAGTTTCTAAATGCACTGGTGATACTTATGGAAGGGAAGCGTAATCAGAAACAGACAATCAATACAGTTATCAGTTCAGACTTCCACCCTATGTTTATACCTTCCTCCCCCTCTTTCTTAGCTATTGTCTATGACCGCTTATAGATCCCCCCTGTTACCTTACTGTGGACTAGGATGCATTATTGTTTATGATGAGGCGGGTCTCCGAGACTTGGGGCGGCTTACTCTGATGTGACATGCCCCTCTCTTGCGGTTGGGCTCTTCAGCCAAGCCTTCCTCCTGAAGCACGGACCTGTCCCTATTTAAACAGCAGAGATGGGCGGGCGTGCTCGGGCATACTAGTGCTGGTGCTGCTGCACGGTTTACATGCAGTACTCATTGCAACCTCTCTCTGTCTGTTAGGCTATGTATATAACTTTCAGTACCTGTGCCTTAATAGCTCCTGATGAAGTGCCCGCCACAGGGCCACTAGAAACGCGTTGAGCAGAGGGATTTGTTATTAGCCAGACTTGAGCATAGCGCTAGTTTAGGGTCCTGGGAGGTCTAATATCTTGATACCCTAGATTAGGTCTCGAAGGATACACTATGGACCCTAAATGTGTTTTGTAGTGGTGACAGCGCTGGGACTGCACAATACAATAGTCCCAGATTAGTGACTGCCACCACCCTCTTGGTGGGATTTTTTCACTGTGGATTATTTGTGGCTCACTGTGCACACCATAAACAGTTTGCTGATTGTCCACAGTGTTTGTTGGGTGATAGATATGTTTTCTTACCCCCATTTGTTATTTATATATAGAAAATAAGGCATTAGTTATTTTTTAACCAGTATATTAATAAAGTTTTGTTATTTTACTTTTAAACTGTCCATTCCATTCAGTGATTTATAGTTTGAATCTGTGACGGTAAACACATTAACCTTTGCTATTCTGTGATGATTGCAATTTTCATAGAGCCATATTTTTTTTTATATTTCTGGCTATGGTCTTGTGAGGGGGCTTATTTTTTGCGGGATGAGGTGACGTTTTTATTGATACCATTTTGGTGATGGATATCTTATGTGGTAGATTATATGATATTATATAGCCGGACGCGGTGATACCAAATATAAAAAAAAAATTCTTCTATTTTTTAAAACTGATTTGGGGCGAACTTTTTTTTCCCAAAACACTTTATTTTTCTTATTTTTAACATTTTTTATTTTACACTTTTTGTCCCCCATAAGGTCATACAAGACCTCTGGGGGACATTTAACTTCATTTATTTAATTTTTTTTAACTACTGACATAGCCCCAGTTACAGGGGACACCCCCCCCCCCCCCCCCCCGGAGAGACGTCCATTCAGAGATAAACCCGACCGACCCGGACATTTATAGTCAATGGGCGGTCGGGAAGTGGTTAAAGGGGATGTCCAGGGTTTTACAAGTGATGGCCTGTCCCCAGGATAGGCCATCAATTTCTCATCCGCTTGAGTCTGATACCCTGCACCCCCAAAATCCTCAATGCAAAATCTGTAACCCACATACCATCTGTCTAGCCATTACCATGTACTATTAGTAATACAGTGCTTCCTCAGGATACAATATTTTCAACATACAATGGTTTTTTCTGGGCCATTGTAAGTTAAAACCAGACTCAAGATACACTGGGGGTCATTTATCAAACTGGTGTAAAGTAAAACCAGCTTAGTTGCCCATAGCAAACAATCAGATTCCACTTTTCATTTTCCAAAGGAGCTGTCAAAAAAGAAAGGTGGAATCAGATTGGTTGCTATGGGCAACTAAGCCAGTTCTACTTTACACCAGTTTGATAAATGCTCCAAAATGTCTCAGACTTAGATCCAACCAATCCACACGGCCATTTCAATAGTAAAACACCTTTATTGGTTGTCTAGTAGCTCCTCTCCGGTACTACATGTTCAGTACTGCCCCCTCTCTGTGCCAGGAGGAGCTGCTCCTTTGGACACCTGTTGAGCGGCGACTACATTGTATTTTTCTGGTACATCTATGTACTATGCAAGATCCTCACCATAGAAAGTCACTTACAGCACCCAACATCTATTCCTGACTGTTTTACTTAAAGGTGTTATCCAACAGTATAAACACCTGCCACAACACCCAGGCCCCTCCTATGGAAGATACTTACCCGGTCCCCGACACCTATATACCTTCAGATCCCTACATGGCCGCCGATGCATCTCCCTTTCGAGCGAATCAAAACATCCAGCGACGGATGGATGCAGCCACCAGCAGGTTGTGACGGTGACCAGCCCACTTGATGCTAGGGAAGCAGGTCAACGTCGCGGCCTGCTATTGGCTGCACCCCCCACTCCCCAGATGTTTTGATCCGTGCGATGAGGAGGTGCAGCGGCAGCCGTGTAGTGATCCAGAGGGACGCGGGTGTCGGGGAGCAGGTAACTATATTCCATAGGAGGGACCAGGGAATTGTGGAGGGTGTTTATACTTTTGGTTAACCCCTTTAAGGACATCAGTTATCTGGTGCTTCTATTTTTTATTTTATTTAGATTTAATGATAGGAGCTTAGGTACAGGCGTAACAAGCATACTGGGTGCCCTGTTGTCAGAGGAGGTCCAAAGGCCCCTCTTTCACATAAGAAGGCACCAGTACAGTGGTCTCCCATGTTACAATATTAATAGATTCTGGAACGACCATTGTAAGTTGAAACCATTTTGACTTCATGGAGTCCATGGAAAACAAGTAATAGGTTCCAAAGTCCAAAAATGTCACCGAAGATAAGAAAAAGTGAAGTTCTGAAGAAAAATAAGCATATAACCGAGACATATAAAGCAATGAAACTGAGGTGCAAGGCCACAGGAACCTGTCTTTAAGGGATTGTCCGAGTTACGTAAAAAATAATAATAATAAAGTACTGCAAATCTGATGGTTAGCAATAGATACATAAGCTAAGCAAGTTTTAGGTAAAAAAAAATATAGATATTTACTAATTTCCCTAGTTCTGTCCTGGCCCCTTTGTTTGTTTACATGCAGTTGCAGAGCTCTGAAGCCGTGTAACAATCTCAGAGGTTACCCTCGTAAATATTTGTGAGTGTCAGTAAAGACTGCCTTTCCCCTCCCGCTGCTTTGCAAAGGGAATGAATAAAAGTGATGCCCTGTCTGCTGGGATACTCATGTTGTATGTGTACAACTACAAGTCCCAGTTGTACAGTACAATGACACTGCTGATATACACAGGATCTTCCCCCTACCTCTTCTTGTGCAATGCTCTGCAGACACTTCCTCACAGCCAGCAGAAGAGTACAGAGGAGAGGACTCCTTTGGTCTTTGTCAGCTCTGTGTTTGCAGAGTAAGGAGGGAGAGAAGATCTGTGCACAGAATTTATCTCCTCACTGTCTGGAGAAGAGGAAACCCTGTAGCTACTCAGTACGTGAGGCACAGCCTCCAGCCCTGAGTCTGTGCTGCTGATGGTAGAAAGGGTTAATCTTTGCTGAAGAATCTAGGCTTGTCGTCCTTCTCAACTCTCCTCTTATAACCTCTTCCCACAATCGCCTCCAAGATTTCTCCTATGCATCCCCCGTACTCTGGAACTCTCTACCCCAATATATCAGACTCTCACTTACTGTGGAAACCTCAAAAGAAACCTGAAAACCCACCTCAGCAAACAAGCCTACAACCTACAGTAACCCTGTTGCCACTACACTGCCATATGAGCAGCTTCTACCCTTACCTCTTCTTCTGTACCAGTCTGTAACTCGTCTTGTTCATGCTTATTATACTATGTTTTATATAATGCATGTGCATATTCTTTGGAGAGTGCTGCTGTTTTCTTTTTTTTTTTTTAGCTATCTATCTAATATTTATATGCATATGGCCATGCTAAATCTGACAGCAGTAGGTAGGGTGCTGGGAGAGCAGGACACACAACTTTTGTGAAGCTTTTGTTATCAGGAGTAGTGTGAATATAAAGTTTTAATCTCTTCTTATGTGCCCAGGAGCGACTGTTAAGCACTGTTTGCACTGAGCTACTTCAAAGCCCACCCCCTCTGATCTGATTGACAGCTGTAGTGGTCTTCTGCTTGGATGCTAAGGCTGAGGGGAGGGGCAGTAATGAAGGTCAAAGCAGAGAGCTGAGAGTACTTCAGAGTAAAGCTCCGCCTACTGGGCACTTGAAAGAGCAGAATTTGGCAGAATAAAACTTAATATTCACACTAATGCTGAAGAGAAAGGCTCCACAAAAGCTATGTTTGCACTGCTCCCCCCAGACTCTATCTAATGCTGTCAGCAGCTTGACATGGTCAAACCTGTCGACAGGCACCCTTTAATGTATATGTCCGCCTTTACAGAGGTATTCTTCCCTAGAACACATCCCAGTGGAGCATAATATTTTAGCTCCACATTCAGTTTCCACCTTAGTGTCCTGTCCTTGGAGGCCCCTAGAAAACAGGGGTCCCGGGCAGCTGCCCAGATTGTCACAGCCTAAAGTCGGCCCTGATTATTCTGCTGAGAATAAATTGTACAAATGTAGGAATTCTTAAGATTGTGACTTCTCCAGTGTTTGGCTACTCGATGATTTAGCTCTATGAAAAGTTTATCTAGATATTAACATTCTGCCCGTGACCTACAGCAGCCGCGTCATACGGAGAACTGTTTCCAAATGTTGTCAAGACTATAATAATATTTATCCAGATACTAATTTTTATTCTTTGCATCTCACATAGTTTTTATTGCTTTGTGCTTAGTCTGTAAGGCCAAACAAATGTTTTATGGGTCTGCTCCACCACAGCTGTATTTTTTTGAATTTTTTTTGAGATCACGTTTGTACCAGATCATTTTAAGGAAACCTAAAAGGGGTATTCCAATCTGAGACAGATTTCACAATACAAACTGCATACATTGTTAAAATTCTTAGACCTGATGAGGCTGGTGTACTTACTTTGAAAATCTATTTCAGAATACTTTCTTTGCGGCTATTTGGGACCCAAACCTATCTGACTTGATGGTATATCCTAGCGATATGGCATCTGTGTCCCAGATGAGAATACCCCTTTACCTTAGCATTTTATATATATATATATATATATATATAGTTTTACTATGTTTTATTGCTTTTATTTCAAGGATTACAAACCATTTCGTACATGATTTTCTAAATCCAGTCAATCCAATGCAAGCAGTTCTCAATGTACAGTTCTCGTACGCTGTTATTTGGCATGGATTTTCAAAGTAAGTACACCCGCCTCATCAGGTCTAAGAGATCGATTGTGAAATCTGGTGAAAGATCCTCTTACACACACATTTGATGTATATCTACGGTGCATGGTTCCTAACAGGTTAACTGCTTACCTGAGCTACATCCAGCAGATATATCTGCAGGAAAAAGGCTGCTGCGCTCCCTGCCACCTGGTTGGGGGCTCCGCCTATGGCATAGCACACTTTGCTGAGGACAGAGATTTTGCAGTGCTTGATCTGGAAGTGTTAATGATAAAAACGTATGACATTAATATACCATAGAGATAATATGAGCATGTATGTATAGAGAAAGAGGAAAGAGTTCTTTAAAGTAAGAGAAGTCAAACTTTGGAATGCCATTAAAAAAACAAAAAAACATCAAAAAGATTAAAATGGGTAGTATATTATAAACACACCTGGGCAGAACTGGAGGGCCAAATCTTTGGGAGACTATTGTAAAATGAACAAAGTAGAAGAACAATGCTGGAGGTGTGGAGAACCCCATGCTGGCTTGATCCACATTTGGTGGTTGTACCCAAAAATCTAAGTCTTCCGGACAAAAGTCAATGAGTTAATGCATTAATGAACCCAGCAGCGCAACCACTGGGGAAATGAAGCATTACCTGGTGACCATTGAATTCAATAGACTGTCTATATAACACACAGGAATAAGTGCACACATTTGAGATTTACAGTATCTCAGAATATCCTATCAGGGTCGGAGTCAGATAGTTACACCTAGAAGCTCTGCTCTCTCTGCAACTGCTGCGCCCTCTCCACTGTGATTGACAGGGCCGGGTGTGATGACGTTTACACTGCCTGGCCCTGTCAAAAAAAGTGCACAGGACGTGGCAGTTGCAGAGAGAGCTGAGCCTCTAGGTGTAATGGTAACGCCCCCGTTGCTCCTAGAAGTTCATTTGCATGTAATAAAACATCATTTTTCTCAGTAATGTGGACTCATATGAACATGGGACCAACACAGATGCCTTCAGCTGCCAAGCGCACATGTAACAGGTCAGTCAGTGTCATAGGTACAAAACTGCTGACAGATGCCCTTTAAGCCCAGCCCTGTTCTGTCTGGAAATGCCCCAGAAAGACCTCTTTACCACAAATCTCACAACTTTAAGGGATCAGTTAGTCTGCTTTAAATATTACATTTTCAGAAAATTCCACAAAAAACTCCAACGGTAATTCTAAGGGCACTTTCACACTAGCGTTATTCTTTTCTGGCATTGAGTTCCGTCACAGGGGCGCTATACCGGAAAATAACTGATCAGTTATAGCCCCATGCATTCTGAATGGAGAGTAATCCGTCCAGGATGCATCAGGATGTCTTCAGTTCAGTCTTTTTGACTTTTCAGGATGGAGATAATACCGCAGCATGCGGCATTGTGGTCTGTGCATGCTCAGATCGCAAAAATTTGAAAAAATAAATAAATGCCAGATCCGTTTTTCCGGATGACACCGGAGAGACGGATCCGGCATTTCAATGCATTTGTCATACGGATCAAGATCCTGATCCGTCTGACAAATGCCATCAGTTTGCATGCGTTTTGACGGATCCGGCAGGCAGTTATGTCGCCAGAACTGCCTGCCGGAATCCTCTGCCGCAAGTGTGAAAGTAGCCTAATTAGACTCTAATCACCCATCAGTATCAAGTTCCTCCACTTTTGTGTGCCCTACTACAACTTTAACACTTCCTGCCTTCCAGTTACAGTCTATTCGCACTGCAAGCGTACGCTACAAATGTATTTGTAGGATGCCATTCACCTGACGGGTGCCCCAAGAGTGTCCTTTGGCACCTGGGGGGCTGGCCTATGTCGGTAGACCTTTTATTCAGCCGTATGCACTTGAATGGGACAAGGCTGCAATACTCAGAAAAGTTGCTATGAAAACTGCAGGCAAACAAATTGCAAACGGAACTACACATAATAATAGTAAAAATATTTGCACCTGCAAAACTATATATAAAATACTAAGTTAAAGGGGTGTTCCCATCTGGGACACTGACGGCATATCGCCTTTTACCTGCTATATTATGTAGTGTCTTTGTGTATTTTTGCATGACCGTGGCGTGACCGCGCTGACTCTCTGCGACCAGGCGGAGCTGTGTGAGTGACACATGCCGTTATCTGTCTGCCCCATGAACTGGCGAGCAGTCAGTTCACAGAAAGAGACAAGAAGATTTCCTCTATAAGTCGGTCTACGGGAAGGTGCGGATGACAGATAAGAGGAGGGTTCTGCATATCTGCTGCCACGCGTTTCCCAGTATCTATAGTAATGGTGTTTAGTAAGCAAAGTCACTAAAAACTACTTGGTGGGGGGTCAGCAGCACACCCGACTGAACCTGTGGCTGATGGACAGAAGAGAATTATTGGGATACTGACAGAGGAATTCACTTATATTTAGCAACCAGAGTCAGGTAGATGCTGCTAAAGCAAAGAAAATAACAGGATTCATTGAAGAGGTGCAGATGCATGTGACACAAGTCATATGGAATATTGGGGTGGATTTAGTATCCCGAGTGACAGATCTGGTGCATGTAGTAAGGAGTTAATCACTTTTCAGTGCAGGGAAATGGTTTTAAGAATGGGTTTAAGTGATGTGCAGGCCACATGGCGTGCTGCGGGGGCGGCAGGTCACTGTCCTGAAGAGCGCACAGGTGCTGGACGAGGAGGTAGAGGCACACTGTTCTGCACACTCAGGCATGGGGATGCTGCAGGCTGGTAAGGGCCCCTGGGGCCTCCAGATCCTTGCATGGAGCTAAGGATACAGAGGTCGCCGCAGAGGCCATTGATTAACTATTATTAATACTTCACCGAATATTAAAGGGGTTGTCTCATCTCAGACATTGATTGCATATCGCTAGGATAAGCCATCACTGTGAGATAGTAGCGGGTCACAGAGGTGGGACCCGCACCTAGCTCCAGAACGGGGCCATGAAATTGAAGGAGAGCACAGCGGGCTCTCCATTCATAGCTATGGGAGTTTCAAAAATAGCTGAGCGAGAGCACTCCCATAGCTGTGAACGGAGGATGGCCCTGTGTGATGCTACTCTCTGGGGGCCACGTTCTGGAGATAGGAGCGGGTCCCAGAGTTGGGATCTATACCTATCTCACATTGATGGTGTCACGGTGGGGAGTGGGGGGGAAACTCCCCACCGAACGTAAACGGGAATAGCAATTAGGCCTGGATGTCGGGAAAAGGGAGCAATACACCTCCTAAAGCAACCCTGATCCTAGCCCTGACGCCTATCCATGTCACTGGACCCAGATGGTGGGAGGGCTCATACACAAGAACCTCAGACCCTGAGTCGCCCTGAAGATCCCTGAAAGTAAGGTCAGGAACTAGAGATGACCTGTTTCTCCACAACATGGATGAACAGGAGTCTGAACAGGCCTAGCAGCAAGCCTAGCAGCAAAGATAGGGGAAGACAGTGAACAGCAACTAGATCAGCAGGTAAGAACCCAGTGATACAACACACCGGAACAACAAGCACTTACCTGCTGCAGAAACAGGGTGGAACACCAATAACTACCTGGACCGCCATGCAAACCGGATACATGACGGCACCAGCAAGAGCTGCTCACTGACTTGTAGTTCACCCTCCGGGGAACCCAGGAGCCCTCTCACCGAAGGCACAGACAAACAGGGGGATGTCTAGCATCCAAGCAGGACAATACACATCAACGACAGTCCAGACATGGAACGACAACTAGACATACAACAGACCCCGAACATAAGCCACACCAAACATATACAAAGGAAGGTAGGGTAGAATACATAGAAACATAGGTAAGACATTGGGAAAACCAACCAAGAATGGAATCCAACTGACCTTAAACTCACAGCAACAGGATAAGTAGAGCCACGAGACCACACCCAGATCCACACCTTAACCCCATAACCACCTGGGGAGAAGCCAGGAATTGGGAGCTGTGCACACACATCCAGAAACAACACATTGCTTCAGGCAGCTGCATGCACGGCAGACGTGTCATGGCAAACTACACCGGGACCGAGACACAGCAGTGACAGATGGCATATCCTAGCGATATACCATCAATATCTGAGATGAGACAATCTGAGATAATATTGACACAAATCTAAAGGAGGTTTAAAAAAAAAAAATAAGCCACTGGGAGAAGTCTTATGGATGAAAATTCAAATCTTTCGGTGTGGTATACTGGAGAACCAGGGGAAATTTCTTAGGTTTCGTGAGCACAGAACCACCCGTTTTTTGATACTACATAGATTCTATTACACATAGGGCTGCGTAACAGGGCCGAACATTTAAATCAATCTTTTCATCATATGTAAAGACTTTTGTTTAATTTAAATTGAATTTTCTTGCCTTTTTGCTGGTAGCACCTTAGGCCTCTTTCACACGGGCGAGTTTTCCACGCGGGTGCAATGCGTGACGTGAACGTATTGCACCCGCACTGAATCCGGACCCATTCATTTCTATGATGCGTGAAAATAACCACTGCACATGAGTGCAGATGAGTGGTTATTTTCACATGAGTGGTTATTTTCACGCATCACTTGTGCGTTGTGTGAAAATCGCAGAATGTTCTATAGTCTGCATTTTTCACGCAATGCAGGCCCCATAGAAGTGAATGGGGCTGCGTGAAAATCGGATGGCATCCGCAAGCAAGTGCGGATGCGGTGTGATTTTCACGCACGGTTGCTAGGAGACGATCGGGATAGGGACCCGATCTTTATTATTTTCCCCTATAACATGGTTATAAGGGAAAATAGCAGCATTCTGAATACAGAATGCTTAGTACAATAGGGCTGGAGGGGTTAAAAAAATAAAATAAAAATTAACTCACCTTAATCCACTTGTTCGCGCAGCTCGGCTTCTCTTCTGTCTTCTTCTTTGAGGAATAGGACCTTTGATGATGTCACTGCGCTCATCACATGATCTTTTACCATGGTGATGGATCATGTGACGGACCATGTGATGAGCGCAGTGACGTCATCAAAGGTCCTATTCCTCAAAGAAGAAGACAGAAGAGATGCCGGCTGCTCGAACAAGTGGATGAAGGTGAGTTAATTTTATTTTTTTATTTTTTAACCCCTCCAGCGCTATTGTACTATGCATTCTGTATTCAGAATGCTATTATTTTCCCTTATAACCATGTTATAAGGGAAAATAATACAATCTACACAACCTTGAACCCAAACCTGAACTTCAGTGAAGAAGTTCGGGTCTGGGGTCCACATTCAGTTTTTTATCATGCGCGTGCAAAACGCATTGCATCCGCACGACAAAAACTGAACAACGGAACGCAATCGCAGTCAAAACTGACTGCAATTAGGAACCTATTCGCGCGGGTTTGCCGCAACGCATCCGGACACACTCGTGTGAAAGAGGCCTTAGAGAATGAATGGAGCGGCTCAACCCGCCGCTCGATTATGACGTATTTTTAGTGACACCATTTCGGAGTAGATATCTTACTGATTAGCTTTTATTAACTTTTTATAGGGAGGTTCACCATTTGGTATAAATAGCATGTTTACTTTCGTCCTATGGGTCAGTGAGTGTCACAGACGTTCCTGAGACGGGTGGCAGGAGATTGGTGAGACTGGCAACACGTGGTTTGATCTGACATGTTTTGGGCCGCTTGTAAGAGCCCTGAAACGGATCTCACAAGCGGACCCAGAAACGGCAGTGTGAAAGTAGCCTAAATAAGTGTTTATGACCTCTCAGTACTTTAGAGATAAGGGTTATTAGATGACCTGCATGAAATGAAAATGAAAGTGCCAGTCACACAGTTAGAAAAACAGAAACAGAAAAACTGTTGACCCTTTGTGACAGAATGGCTTAATATTTTTAATAAAGGCCAACTGAAAAAATGATTTTTAGCCCAAAATGAGTAAAATGCAATCATAAACAAAAAATTGCCTCTGAAGTGTACACAGCCTTTAAACCTTTGTTTTAAAAAAAATAATAAAGATTTGAAGTGCATCAAAGGAAGCATTGTTTTACGTTTCCAACAGTCTCCCTTTCACTGCAATGTAAAAATGTTCCTATACGGTTTTTTTTCTTGCAGGACAGAAAAGCGTGGTATGCTACGTTATTCAGTCCTGGAAAAAAAAATAAAAAAATTGGTGTATAAACAGTAATAAATATTGTTCAGAAATGCATAATTTTGACTCCGTTTGCCCGATTATAGTTGATGGGTACGTCATAAGGTTTTTCTGTTTACAAACGTTTGATGTGAACAGCCCCTTAGACACTTAAAAATCATTTTTCTAAACTTTACAAAGAAATTGGCACTCACAGCCCCCATTTCTACCGCGCTTTAAATTCACTGTATTCGCACATTGCGGACTTCTCGGCGGTGTACGGGCAGGAGAACAGACATTTTTGTGTTCAACCTTCGGAATAAATATTTTAATAGTTCGGGCATTTTTGGACGTGGAGATTAGTGTTGAGTGAATCGAACTCCACAAAGTGGAATTTGATCCGAATTTCAGGGAAAATTTCGATTCACCGCAAAGCCGAATTTCCTTGTGCTTCGTGGTAACTAATCAATTTTCCCTGGATGGTGGTAATATATATATATAAAAAAAAAAATCATACTTACCTCCTCCGTTTGAGGGCGAAGAGTCAGCCGTCGCCATCTTGATTGAAGATCTTGCGCGAAATCCCATGCGCGGTGATGTATGACGTCACCACGCCAGCTGGGCCGCGTAAGGTTTTGCGCTAGATCTTCAATCAAGATGGCAGCGGCTGGCTCTACATGATCAATGGATGTGGGATGAGTAGGATTTTATCATTTTATTTTTCTTTTACACTTTGTTATTAATGTCAGATGCAGTGATCAGCTATGAACGCGGCATCTGAGGGGTACAATGGCGCAATCGCCGGTCCCTGTGATTGCACCCACTACTGACAAAGAAATGCGTGAAGCAAAATATTTTTTTTAATTCGGCAAAGAAATACTAATGATCTTAATTTTTTTGTTAATTTTTATTTTTAAAATGCAAAAGGAGGTAATTTTAATTTTGAATTCTTTGGGTTTCTTCTTTTTTAGCCCCTGTAGGGGGAGTAAACATGTGATCACTAATACCACAGACTGCAATCTAATAGTATAGCAGTGCATGGTAATATCTATGTGGAACTGTCCCATTACAGTAACTGCTGGGGCCCCTGCTGATCACAAGAACAGGGGCCCCCTCCGATGTCACAGTCACAACTGACCACTACATCCGAGTAGCTCAGGGACCTGCGGGGACAGCAGGAGCAGGCACCCGCCAGCCATGGCGCCAGACTCGACTACCACCGTACATGTACAGGGGGTGTCAGGAAGGGGTTATAATGGGGGGGTAAGGTGGAAAAAAAAAATGATAGCGCCACAATTGTTACAGTCTGTAGAATAAAATAATTATATTATGTACAGTGCCCCGCTAAATATAGTCCTGAGCCCCCTGCGGGGAGCTGACGTATAAGGCTACTTTCACACTCGCGTTGTAATTTCCGGTATTGAGATCCGGCAGAGGATCTCAATGCCGTAATTAAACTGATCCGTTTTGATTTTGCACATCAGGATGCATCCGTTCCGTTAGGATGCGGTTATGTGAAATCAAAACATAAAAAAAAAAAAAGGGATCCGGCACTAAATACATTGAAAATCAATGGGGGACGGATACGTTTTTTTTAGGCTCCTAAAGAAAAATGGATCCGTCACCATTGACTTACATTGTTTTCAGTGCCGGAGCCGTTTTTTTCCACCAGACACAAAAACGCAGATTGCTGCACAAAACGGAATACTGCCGTAACGGAAGACATCCTGAGCGGATCTCTTTCCATTCAGAATGAAAACGTTTTTTTTCCCGGTATTGACATCCTCTGCCGGATCTAAATACCGGAAAGCACTGACACCAATGGGGGGACCATACCGGATACACAACGCGCCCCCCCCCCCATGATATCGGCACGCTCTCAGATACGACTAACCCTTTAATAACTGAATAAATACAAAAAGTTCTGCAACGTGGACCGTTTTTTTCATTGTTTTTCCCTGCTTGCTGTCAGTGAATAGGAACATTCTTGTTCACATCCAGAGGTGTCAATCCTGTACAGAGCTATTCCGAGAGGCGGACACAGACAATCCTTTCCATCCTGGGCAGTTTGTTACAATGTATCAGCGCAGATATGCACTCCTGATGTATGCCTTTGACTGGAATCCAAACTGGATGCAACTGTAGCAAACCTTCAGCTGTGAGATGTATGTAGTCTGAGGGGTTGAGCAGAGTGATGATGAGGGGGATGGATATAACGGACAGTGTGCACAGGGCTTATATGTGTCATCTAAAAGACTAGGAGATAACAAGTACCGCAGAACTACAAGTCTCAGCAATGCACTGCTGGGATATCTGACTCCAGAGCCTCCCGGGCACACTCACCTGGCGCGCCGAGTATTGGCGGGGCAGCCTCTTGCTGTTGACGGTCGGTGTGCTCAGCTCCGCGGCGCTCTCTTCCATGTCAGGAGCTGAGTGTGCGGGACAGTGCAGTGCGCCCTGCGGCCACCAGAGGGCGGGGAGGAGGCGCTGGCCCTCACCACAGGCTTCCTATAGAATTGGAGCTGCCCCCTGGCACTTCTATAGATGATGGGCACGGACCGGGGAGATGCCTACACAATATATACATACATACATAAACAGAGGTCAGCCACAACATTAAAACCAGGCTGTAGCATCCCATCCCATCCCATCCCTCCTTAAAGCCGTCCATGTGAAGGGGTGGCATCAGGGGTGCACCACCAATGAGGCGATCTCCTCAGGGAGCACCAGGAAGGGGCAAGAAAGGGGCAGCGGAAGGGCCACGGGCAATCAGAGCTTTTATTGTGGCAAAGGGGTTAGGTTAGGAAATCGCCGTTTCACTTTTTGCCTCAGGCAGCAGAAAGGGTAGGTGCACCCCTGGGTGGCATTGGCACTGCAGCAAAAAGCAGCAAGGGAGCAGTCAGTCAGTGAAAATGCGGTAGAAGCAGGAAAAATTAACAAGCGTGACGATCTGAGCGTATGGCGTGGTCCTGGTACGCCGTGGTTAGTACTTACGTAAACATAGTTGCCGACAGTCCCTAATTTTCAGAACCCCCCCCCCCCCCCCTGCAAATTTGGTATTTTTTAAGGGCCAAAAATGGGCAGCGCTTATGTAGGGCCCACCCATAAATTAGGTGTGGAGCGGTGTGATCCTGAGGCGTTTCGGAGGGTAGCAGCCTCGGGATCCACAAGGATAGCAGGCACACTGACAAAAAAGAAATGAAAAATACCGCAGCCATACGGATATGTCGGATTGCTGCAAAACCTGGCACGTCGTCTCAGGCAGACAATATGGAAATGATTACAGGTGTGCTCTGATTAGACACTGGATGTTGCCACAAGAGGGCGCAAAAATGTCCCCCCCCCCCTCCTATAAAACCGCTCTCAGAGGCTACTTTTGGGTAGTGTACCTCTTGGTGAAAGATCACTGCTAGACATGCTTCTACAATGTACTTGAAGACATTTTGCCCAGTTAACAGTTGTGAGGGGGGCACCTAATTGTCACTTCTCTCAGTACAAATTGCCCACCATCCAGGACAGTGATGGCAGACCTTTAGGTGCACCAGCACTGATCTAGGCCCTTCTGACCTGGCTGTTAGAAGCAGTAGTTACGTGAGAGTACGCACACATGGCAAACGGACAGCGAAGAGCAGACCACCAGTAGACCCACAAGCAGCTCCCACAGTTTCATTGTCCATTATCCAGATACAGGTGACCCCTTCATTACACCCCCCTCCCCTCCCCCATCTCTGCCCGGACCATTTACAGGAGGAAAATTTGGTGTTTTGGCACCCATTACATGTTGTCTACGTTTGCAGTGGTGTTGTAAACGAGAAACCTGGACTTCCATATACTGGAACCATATGATCTTTACAGACAAATCCAGGTTCTGTTTGGGATCCCAATGCGGTCGGATTCCAGTATAGAGGCCTTGTGGTGGGCGCTTCAACCCTGCCTTTGCTGTGGAGGACCCACTGCCCCAACTGCGGGTGGGATGATCTGGGGCATCATCATATACAACAGTCGGTCACCCCTAGTAGTGATATGAGGGACACTGACAGCTCAGTGATAAGTGCAGGACAACCTGCCACCACATGTGTTCCTCTCATGGCAGGGCTTCCAACTGGCATCTATCAGCAGGATGATGCTCACCACACACAGCAAGGGTTTCCCAGGAATGTCTCCTCCAGATTACAAGACTTCCTGGGCTGCCCGGTCACCAGATTTATCACCGAGCATTTATGGGACCAGCTGGGACACCAGCTTCACCAACCTACAAGTGTGCAGGATCTACAGACCAACCTATAACATCTGTGGGCAAATGTGCTGCAAGATACCATACAGAACCTGTATGCCTCCAGGCCAGAGGCCGTATCCCCATCCTGTGCCCAGGCCAGAGGCCGTATCCCCATCCTGTGCCCAGGCCAGAGGCCGTATCCCCATCCTGTGCCCAGGCCAGAGGCCGTATCCCCATCCTGTGTCCAGGCCAGAGGCCGTATCCCCATCTTGTGTCCAGGCCAGAGGCCGTATCCCCATCTTGTGTCCAGGCCAGAGGCCGTATCCCCATCTTGTGTCCAGGCCAGCAGCATCCAACAGGGTCCTAGTGCCTCCTTTAAATTGTAGTGTTCCTTCCCCCAATAAACTCCATTCGCTGTAAGATTGTAATGACGTTTATCATTACATTCCAACAATTTCCTGGGGCATTATATATTTCTGTCAGTGTATGATGTAGTATGGGTCTCAGCACTGGTGGGAGAAGGGAACAGGTACTTCCATGCCCTGCTCTTTGATGCAGACGGCACAATAACTTAATTATGCTGTCCGCAGGATCAGTCCGGGCCACTCACGCATCTCCCTGGATGAGATTGTGGGACCGGGACGATGAGTATGATTACACAGGGAGCACAGACTATAGAGAGCTTAGCGCCAAGAGGCACTGTATAGCGGGGCACAGAGTGCGTGTGACACTTGCAGGATGACAGGCCGAACTGGATGGACAAATGTCTTTTTTCGGCCTTATGTACTATGTTACTTTATTTTTAGGGGTCATGTGACATAATTGCATTCAGGGCACTATAATAGGAGCAGACATGCTGGTACAGCGAGAAGCTGAAGATATCTTTGTGGCAAACCCTGCAGAATGACGCATGACTGGGAGAAGTCATCATGGTGGACTGAACCAGATTGGAAAAACAAAACTGGAGACGTCACCAGTCACTAAATGTATGTTTATTCTGCTTTTTGTTCTGTCGCATCTGATGAGTGCTGTAGTCATTTATATAGTCTACAGCGTGATGATGGGTGGTAGCATTGTATTTTGTGAAACAACAGTTCCCAGCATACATTTATACCTGTTTAGGTCATGCTGGGAGATGTAGTTTCACATCGAACATGGCAGGTGTTTGCATTGAGCATGTACCTTGCTTTGTTCAGTAATGGGCTTGGTATGGCACTGTATCTGTGCTGCTCACCTATAATTAAAAAAAGCAATGCCCACTTTTGCTGCAATACTGCTGCTCTCCCAAGCAGACGTCTCTAGTGCCGGCCTTTTTCCTTTGAGAAGACCATTCTTTGTGGTCACCTCAGACAGGTTTCCCTATATAGATGTACATCTGTCCCTGAATGCTGCAACCACACACAAATACAGAGCACCCCTGCACTGCCGGAGGACACCCTTCATTTAAGGCCCGACGCACACCTAGATAAGGGGGTCAATTCAGTTTTCAAAGTGAAAAGCAATTGTGGGAGGGGGGGTGATAACGGCATAATTAACCATTTTGCACTGATATAATTAATATATTACAGAGTTTCTTGTGGTTGCTTGTACGATTGATTTATGCAAAGTGGTGTGAAAATTTAGGGACTATTTAAATGGAGTTTAAAAAAGGTCACAAAACCCATGGTTGGCAACTTTTTTTTGCACCAGTATTGTGGCGAAGGGTACTTTCACACTTGCGGCAGAGGATTCCGGCAGGCAGTTCAGTCGCTGGAACTGCCTGCTGGATCCGTCAAAACGTATGCCAACTGATGGCATTTGTCAGACGGATCCGTATGACAAATGCATTGAAATGCCGTATCAGTCTCTCCGGCATTTATTTTTTGCGTTCTGAGCATGCGCATACCGCAATGCCAGATCCATTTCGCCAGAACGGATCGGCATTAATGCTTTTCACGGGGGGGAAAAAATGCCGGATCCGGCGTTTCGGCAAGTGTTCTGGAATTTTAGACGGAGATAAAATGGCAGCATGTTGCGGTATTATCTCCGTCCTGAAAAGGCAAAAAAAAAAACTGAACTGAAGACATCCTGAACGGATTACTCTCCATTCAGAAAGCATTAGGATAAAACGGATCAGTTCTTTTCCGGTATTGAGCTCCTAAGACGGAACTCAATGCCGGAAAAGAGTAACGCTAGTGTGAAAGTACCCTTAGGGGGTTGATAAACCTTCCCCAGTGTTCCTGCAGCAGCTCTAGGAGCAGGCAGTAGTATAGGCAAATACCGTCATTTGTGCAACCAGTGTTACTGGCGTCATCCAGCTCAATACTTTTGACTGGGAGCACATCTAGAACAAGCGACGAAATGTTCACACCATGTGGTATATGTGGCATGTACCTGAGCCATGTAGGATTCACATCTGAGACCCAAAACCAGAAGTGACAGACACTTAAAGGAACAACAAGAAACCAAACAGCGGTAGCTTAAAATGTTTAATTTATAAAAACAGAACCTAAAAATATTAAAATGATCTCTACACACTGCAATCTTTACAAGACGGCATGCTGATTAATAGACTTCAGCTCCCTTTTGTTATGAGCCACCAGCAGGGGGCTGACAAGGTGTTACACATATTTATCGGTCGAGCGCTGCAGGCCCCCTGCTGGTGAGCTGGAGTAATGCAGCGATTGTTTTAAAATCAGCAGAAAAATACTGCGTTCCCTTTCTACCTGATCTCAAATGCCCTGTAGGAAGGAAGGGAAATGTCATCATGATATAGCAGCCTGGAATCCGGGTGCTCGGGAGGAATATGCCTGCGTCAATAACAAAATTTAAGCTGAGGGTCAATGCAGATTTTTAAGGTGTATGGTTTGTGAGAGGTTGCCTCCAGCATTTTACGAATTTTATGGAGGCCAGAAAGTGCAGCCATATTTGGTTGTCACTATTGAATTGAAGCTTCTAAGCAGCTGATTAAATGCATCGTATATCATTTTACACAAATTTTACAACAGTCATCAGATCAGGGAGAAATTATTTAGGAAAAAAAAAAAATTATATAAAAAATAAATTTCTCCCCATGTAGTTGGAAAGGGCATTTATTTTGTTTAATGCAAGCTGCGTCGTCGCCACCGCCTTAATCCTGCATGCTCTGCCGGGAAATATACCAGTCATACCAACCAGTAATCTACTTATTGCCAAACAGAATATTGTAAAGCCATTGGGAGCAGAAAGATCTGCAGAAGAAACCTGAGGGGTAGAAGCTGAAGTGTGAGTGCACCCTGCGCACAGCAATCCAGGACCTCACAGTGTAACCCAGTGCAGGAGGCAGCCGTGTCTGCATACATGGCCAAAGATAGATGGCCGAGTCAGAGGATATGTACAGTCCCTGTTCAGTGCTTCTCAGATCACACACACGTAAAAAAAAAAAAAAGTCCAGAAGGTGCCAGCAGAGGGTGCCACCAACCAGATGGCATGAGATTAGTGCTTAGGTCTAAGAGTTCCTGAAAGTTTCGGTGGTTTTCTGCAATCTCTGCACCAGGACACAATTTTGCAGCTGAGCCTCCTGAATGGTGACCGTCTCATCCAAAAGGTCTCGCAACGGGAAGGAGGTTGCCAGTGTGAAGGGGGTCTTCTCTGATTTACAAGGGATGCGTTCCACAAAATTCTTGACGTCGCTGATCCTGAGGAAAGAGAAAAACAGGGAGAAAGATTTACAGCAAGTGCTAAAGAAATGTACAAGATACAATATTTATTACTCCAGTTGCCCCTTGCTCGGTGCAGCTTCCATAAAGGGCTAATTGCTATACACACACAAATGTACATAATATACCTACCATGGAGGCAGACCAGGCGACTTATATGGGGCCCAGCCCTGAATCTGTTCCTGACAGATTCACTGCATTTTCCAGCAGTCACCACTAGGGGGAGCTCAGTGCAAAGAAATTACCACCATTGATAATGGTAACTATATAAATTCCTAAGGGCAGAGCTCCCCCTAGTAGTAGCTGCAGGCGGTTTTATAATATACTGTGTGAAGGGCAGCAGATTTATCATCATATTTATACCAGTTGGAGTTGGTGTAAATACATTGAGAAAGAAGAATTTTTGTCTCATCTGTAAAATCCTTTTCTCGCCGAGTTCGTTAGGGGACACAGAAAACCATGGGTATAGCTGTTGCCACTAGGAGGCGACACTAACCCAAAAAGTGTTAGCTCCTCCTCCCGGCTATATCCCTGCTGCAGACACTGAGCTAATCAGTTTGTACAAAAGCAGTAGGAGCAGCCAGGAGAAGCCAACAGAAAATAATAAAAAAAAGGTAAGAAAGGCGAAGATGGATCAGAATCAAGAACCAGAGCGACCTATCAAGGAGAGCCAGCAATGTACTTACTGGGTGGGTGCTGTATGCCCCAATGAACTCAGCGAGAAAAGGACTTTAAAAAGGCAAGACAAAAATCCAACTTTCTCGCTCGTATCATTGGGGGATGGACGTTAAAGAGCAGTACCATGGGGAGGGAACAAGACCAGAACAAATCCAACGCCTCGCACAGAATTGCAGGGGGAGGACACACCCGGACCTCTGAAAAAAGGACAGGAACAGCCATTCCCAGGAAGGCCAGCCAGAAAGCGTCTGAATACCCAGCGTCTGGGCAGAAGAACAGCCCGGGGACATAAGCCATGGTTTAGGAGACTTCGGAAGTAGTGGAGAGCATACAGAATATTCACAGATGGACCAGAATGAAAACCAGTCAGTCGCCAGAGCAAACTGAGCGACTACGGAATATACCAGAGAGAAAACATAGCCTGGGCCCAGAAGACTTCTAAGGAAGGTGATACTTAAAGACCAGCACCCCAGAAAAGACCCCAAAAGAAAAAAAACCTAGAGTGATCAACACGACATGGCATGAGAAGAAAACAAACTGAAGATGGTGTCTGGATACCAAGGACCAGAGAACTGCGGACATGACAATACAAGTAGTAAAGGTGTGAGAAGGCGACAACCCCCAACTCCATACAAGGCTGTCAAAGGAGAAGAGCACTCCAGCAGAACCATTAACAAATCAGGGCTAGAGAACCAATATTGAGGGAGAGAAGAGGAAAAGTGTTCTCCGGGATCATAAAAAACATCCCCTTTGGACCAACAGCCAAGTGGTTTGTCTCCCCAAGGAGAATGACAATGTGGTAAGCAGAGACATGGAGAGGAGGACCTTAAACTCCATAACATAGGTTATGAAGCCGTCTGATACCTATGGAAGGCTGCCTGAACTAGTAGGCCTAACGAAGCTAAATAAAGAGTACCGAGGCCAAGAGAACAGGTAGAAGCAACGTACATGAAAACATAAGGGTAAACCCATAAGACATTATCGACCGCCACTGCAGACCAACTCCGCCCAAAGTAAAAGGAGGCTAAGAGGAATGTACAAAACTGCCAGACTGGAACTAGACATGGGATAAATACTGAGCCAGGAAGGGACTGCGGACGTCAAACACCACAAAGTCCCATAAAAAAAAAAACAAAAAAAAAAAAAACGGTAACTGAACCATACTACCCGCGCAGATACTCCATAGCAGAAAGGGGGCCTACAAGAACCCAACGGCTATGGAAACTGGCCAAGCAAGCAAAAACAGTATCTGGGGAAGATGTAGAAGAGGCCAATACGGTTCAGTAGAGAACTAGTGTAAGTGGTGAGAACAAGGACAGTACGACCACTAACGGTGGGGGAAGCAGTGCAGACAACTCAGACGCAAACTGGATAAGTGCATATCGAAACTTTCAGAAGAAGGGAACGCTGATGAACAAGGCGCTTAACCAGCACCACAGAAAATCGGTAGGTTATACCAGGTACAGAAAACCGCACTAGTGCCTACCATAAGTGAGCAAACCCATCACCTGTAGCATGGTTTGGTATGGGCATTTGCTCAGCGCTATAAGGAATAAGTGAACCTATCAGCCACCGCCTCAGGAACACCATACATATCATGCCTGGTAAATGTGTTGCAGAAAACTGCACGAAATCTCAGGGTCGATACCCCACATGGGAGGAAGGGGATGCGGCAAGAGCCTCCGGTGCCGTGCCCACTGACAATGCATCCTGTAAGCCAGAACCAGCGACTGCCAAGAATGAAGTTAGAACGCAAAAACTCCCTCTGGGAAGGGGTCACACAATAGTGGCCACGGAACAGGAGTATCCCAAAGAATCTGCGGCCAGCGCAAAGACTGCTTGATAGGGGAGACCATACCAGCACCCATGGCCTCTCCAGAGGGGAGACTCCACCTGAAAATGAGGTCAGACAGCAGTAGCCAACATGAACTGTTGGTAGCGCAATACTCCACCGGGGAAGGAAGAAAACTGGCAACCAGTGCAGACGTTCCACCTACTGAAGGAGTGTGGACCCAGAGAGTGCCAAGGAAAAGCAACAAAATTAGAATGCTCCGCATGGGGACTCCAGGCACGCAGAGAGGCATGTCGTGGGTCAACACCCTAGAAAGACAGGCTGCCATGTAGGCGCCTGACCCCAATCAGTACAATGACTACCTAAGGAAAAGGATAGTATGAAAGTAGTCATAGTATCCCGTAGTACTGCCAAAATACCACCTGTTACAGGGGGTAAGGCGATTGTCTGTGTCTAGCAAGGAGACCATCCTTGGAAAGGGATGGAACACGACAAGGGGATAATGCAATAGGACAAAAGATTACAGAGGTAGTGGGAATACTCCGCCTATGGACAGAGGGGAGCCTGACAAGATGTACAGTATCCACTGGTAGAACAAGTACCACTGGTTGTGGACCTACCCTGCCGATGGAAGGAGGGTAATGCTACAGGATCTTGCAGAATGCAGGTGTGGTACCCATCTCCACCTAAGAAAGGCGGATAATGTAACAGGATAAGCAGTTTCCAGTGGTAGTGGAGTTACTCCGCTGACTGAAAGAGGAAAAACCCGACAGATGTACAGGGTCCACTGGTAGTGCAACTACTCCATCAATAGAAGGAGGGTAATGCAACAGGATCTACAGTATGCCACTGTGGTGCAACTAGTCCGCCTATAGCAGGTGGAAACCCAACCGACAGAAGATAACCATGATTAGTGTAATTACTCCGCCTAAGGAAGGAGAGTAATGCTACAGTCTGTATAGGATCTAGTGGTAGCGCAATTACTCCATGGAATGAGGATAATGTCACAGAAAGTACAGTACCCAGTGTAAATACACCCACTACGGAAGGAAGGCAATGCTACCGGGAATATATGATCCAGTGGTAGTGCCAATACTCCACCTATGGAAGGAGGGAAATGGTACAGGACGTACTGTATCCAGTGGTATTGGTAGTACTCGGTCTATAAAATGAGTAATGTCACAGGCTGTACAGTATCCAGCGGTGAAGCAAATACTCCGCCTATGGAAAGAGGCCTTGCTACTGGATGTATAGGGTCCCATGTGCAAATACCCTGCCTATGAAAAAAAGAGCAATGGTACAGAATGAATAGGATCCAGTGGTAGTCCAAATACTCCCCCTAAGAAGGAGGGTAATGCTACAGGTCGAACAGTATCCAGAGGTAGTGCAAGTACTCAGTCTATGGAAGGAGGGTAATGCCACAGGCTGTACAGTATACCGTGGTAGTTCAATTACTCCATCTATGGAAGGAGGGTAATGCTACAGGCTGTACAGTATGGTAGTCGTAAGTAGCTAGCGGTAGGGCGAGCACACCGCCTATCCACTGCGCCACTGGCTCCGCTGTAGAGAGGACACCGTAAGGCTAAACGTGGGGCACTACGATAACAAGCTAGTCACACACTGCTATAGGGCGATGGAAACTAAGCCCAAAATAGGAGCGGAGCTCCAAGGGATAATACTAATACTAATAATACTACTAATAATACTAATACTACTACTAATAATACTAATACTACTACTAATAATACTAATACTACTACTAATAATACTAATACTACTACTAATAATACTAATACTACTACTAATAATACTAATACTAATAATAGCTGTGGGAATTACATGCAGCCCCAATCCCATCAACCCTTATAAGAGTGACAGGTAATTATTTTTCCCCCAGCCACAGAAGCACTGAGGGGGTTAAGCTCAGTGGGCTGAAGATATGGGTGCGAAGTTTCGCACTCAGTACAGTCTCCGCCCCCCCAAACACCCTGGGAGAAGGCCGCAGAGATGGGGCCTCGCATACAGGTGGGGCGCACCAGAAGAACTTCCGGCTGGGAGCGGGAATGTCAGGGGCATCTTCCCCCCCGAACAGAGGAGGCATGGAACGGGTGGAGGCTGCCTGTAGTCTGATCGGAAAAAAGAAAAGAGAAAAATCATTGGGAGACCTGCAAGAAAACATGTCTGCCTCCTAAGGACCGATTATCTCAGTGTCAGCAGGAGGGGTATAGCTGAGAGGAGGAGCTTAGTGTCGCCTCCTAGTGGCAACAGCTATACCCATGGTCTTCTGTGTCCCCCGATGATACAAGCGGTAAATATGCTGTTCAGAAGCACCTGTTGCACTTTTTCCGACATAGTTGGAGGAGTCTTACTTTGTGTTCTGCGTTGCCGGTTTGACACTTCAGGTGTACTTGGAAAGCAGGTGGGGGTCGAGGGCCATACTAGGTTGGCTCTGGAGCTCTATGAGATCTGTGTACACCCCCCTGCCCTAGAATAGTTTACATATAATGGATTCTAGTAAAAGAAGCAGCTACTGAGGCCACCTGCTGGGCACATCTGGTACTGCTGCACCTAGAACACGTGCATGTTTATTTGGTTTTCTCTCTTTACCCCACGTTTAATACGTTTCTTCTTCATATTTGAGTTGAATATGGCCCAAAAGGTGCAAACAGGATACTGTAGTGTCTATCCTGACGAATACCGGAATTCATCATAATGTACAAACAACTCTTCAAAGCCAAGCAGGTAAGTCTCCTCAACATTTCTGGAAAGCTGCTGATGGATCCTTCAGGGTCCATTCATACAGATTTTTTGGTGCCGATGTTGGCGGGTTTTCCACATCATAATCAACGGCAAAAAAAAAAACATTTCAAGCAGGCTTCTATTCTATTCATTTCAATGGGAAGCAGCACTTGCTATGAATCGCACCTGAAAAAAAAAAAAAAAAAAAATCAGCATGCCCTATCGTGGTGTAGAATCTGCTCGCAATCTCCCGTTGACATGAATGTGAAGTGTCAAAACACTTTTTGGTCCTTATCTGCGCCAAACAGAAAATGCAATTTAGCATTGATGTTTATAAACCCTCAAAAAAAAAAGGTGTCAAAAGGGCACCTTGAAAACCCACAAATCAGTACAGCTTCCACACCGATTTTGGGGGCGAATTTATAAAACCAGTCGTGTGAACGTACCCTTATACTCATTAGGCCTTCATTTACCACAGCGTATAACCCTGCCCCGAAATGAATAGGCTGGGGGTCTGATGGGCTTATTAACCGCCAGCGGCCTGCCCCTTAGGCTACATGCACACGACCGTATGTGTTTTGCAGTCCGCAAAAAAAAACAGATGTTACGTATAGAATCCGTTTTTTTTTGCGGATCCGTTTTTTTTGCGGATCTATTGTAATAATGCCCATCCTTGTCCGCAAACTAGAAAAAAGGAGATTTTTGTATAACTTACCAGTTAAATCTCTTTCTCGCTCTTCCTTGGGGGACACAGACCTTGGGTATAGCTCAGCTCCCTAGGAGGCGTGACACTAAGTAAAACTGTTAAGCCCCTCCTCCATCAGCTATACCCTCAGCCTGGAGATAGAGGCCACCAGTTGCGTGTCCAAGTAGTGAAAGGATAACAACCAACAATGGAAACAACAGCCAGCAACCCAACCGGGCGCCAGACCATAACCCTACAACCAAAACACAGAAGGGTGGGTGCTGTGTCCCCCAAGGAAGAGCGAGAAAGAGATTTAACTGGTAAGTTATACAAAAATCTCCTTTTCTCGCCCATTTTCCTTGGGGGGACACAGACCTTGGGACGTTCAAGAGCAGTCCAAGAAGGGAGGGACCACAACCCAAGGCGGAACACCACCGGAGCATCAGAAAACCGCTGCCTGCAAAACCAAGCGGCCCAAAGCAGCATCCGCTGATGCATGCGTATGCACTCTATAGAACCTGGTGAAAGTGTGCAGAGAGGACCAAGTGGCTGCTTTGCACAACTGTTCAGCCGAGGCCCGATGCCTCTGCGCCCAGGAAGCTCCGACTGCTCTGGTGGAATGAGCAGTGACGCCGAAAGGCGGAGCTCTGCCCTTAACTCGATAAGCCTCAGACACCGCCAGTTTAATGAAACGGGCAATAGCCACCTTGGAGACTGCCAAACCCTTGCGAACCCTCCGGAACCACAAACAGGGAGTCCGTGCGCCGAAAGGATCCGGTGACCTCCAGGTAAATCTTCAACGCCCTCACCACATCCAGACGGTGCAGTTCCCGTTCTCTGGGGTGGGAAGGAGAGGGACAGAGCGACGGAAGGACGATGTCCTCATTGATATGAAAGGCGGAGACCACCTTTGGCAGGAAGGACGGGACAGGCCGAAGCACAACCTTATCCTGGTGGAAGATCAGGAAAGGTTCGGAGCAAGAAAGAGCCGCTAACTCCGACACCCGTCGGAGAGACGTGATGGCCACAAGAAAGATGACCTTGCAGGACAGAAGGCGAAGGGAGACCTCCCGTAAAGGATCGAAGGGGGCTGATTGGAGCGCCGAGAGCACCACATTCAGGTCCCAGGATGGAACTGGAGGGCGGTACGGCGGAACAGAGTGAGCCACCCCTTGTAAGAAGGTCTTAATTGGCCCTAGAGGGGCCAGGGGACGCTGGAGAAGAATAGACAGCGCCGAAATCTGCCCCTTCAGAGAACTGAGGCTCAGCCCCAGATCCAGACCCGACTGGAGGAAGGACAGGATCGTGGGAAGAGAAAACCGGAGAGGTGGGATGCTCCGGGACTCACAGACCCCCAGATAGGACCTCCAAACCCGATAGTAGATCCTAGAGGATATGGGCTTACGAGCACGGATCATGGTGCAGACTACGTCCGTGGAGAAACCCCGTCGCGTTAAGACGGTGGTCTCAACAGCCACGCCGTCAAACGTAGCGAGCCTAAATGCTCGTGGAAGATCGGTCCCTGAGAGAGAAGGTCTTCCCTGGAGGGCAGTGGCCACGGTGCGTCTGCCAACAGCAACATTAGGACGGCGTACCAAGACCGGCGGGGCCAATCCGGGGCGATTAGAATCGCGGGAACGCCCTCTGCCGCGATCCTCCAAAGAACCCGTGGCAGGAGGGGGAAAGGAGGAAAGACGTACAGAAGGGAGAATTCGCGCCACGGAAGGACGAGCGCGTCGGCGCCGTACGCCTTCGGGTCCCGTGCCCTGGCCAGGTATCGGGGGACCTTGTGGTTGAATTTGGAAGCCATGAGGTCCACGTCGGGGCGACCCTAGCGAAGACAAAGGGCTTCGAACACCTCTGGGTGCAGGGACCATTCTCCCGGGTCGATGGTGGACCGGCTGAGGAAATCCGCCGCCCAGTTGTCCACCCCCGGGATGTAAATCGCGGATAAGGCCGGCACGTGCGTCTCCACCCAGAGGAGAATGAGGGTCACCTCTTGCATCGCTGCGAGTGCCTCCCTGATGGTTTATGTATGCCACAGCCGTGGCATTGTCCGATTGGATCCGAACAGGGTGGCCCCCCAGTAGATGGGTCCAGTGTCTGAGAGACAGAAGAATCGCCCTCAGTTCCAGAATATTGATTGGAAGTCTGGACTCCGATAGAGACCAAACGCCCTGGACGGACCGGGGAGGGAAACCCCCCCCCCCCCCCCCACCCCCGTAAGCTGGCATCGGTGGTAATCACCAGCCAGTATAGTGGGAGGAAGGACCTCCCCCGTAGAGGGATATGCAACCACCAGCTGAGGGAAGCCCGAGCCAGGGGAGGCAGAAGAAAGATCCTGTCCAGACTCCTCGGTGATTTGTCCCAGGCCGACAGAACTGCCCTCTGAAAGGTGCGGGATCGGAATTGTGCGAACGACACCGCTTCGAAACAGGCAACCATCTTCCCCAACAACCGCATGCTGGATCTGAGGGAAGGGCGGTGATGACGGAGGAGACTGCGAACCGACCCGCAAAAGGGCCAGACGCTTGTCCGACGGGAGGCGGACCTCCGCCAACTCCGTATCCAGGAGCATCCCCAGGAAGATCAGCCGTCTGGAGGGGGTAAGGGAAGACTTGGGGTGGTTGATGATCCAACCGAACCGCGTCAGGGTCTCCAGAGTGAGTTCCACACTGCCGGATGCCTGAGAGAAGGAGGGTGCCTTGACCAAGATGTCGTCCAAGTAAGGGAGAAGAAAAACACTTCTTGAACGCAGAAGGGCCAAGACAGGGGCCAGGACCTTGGTGAATACTCGAGGAGCCGTCGCCAGACCAAAGGGAAGGGCGACGAATTGGAAGTGATCGTCCCCCACCGCGAAGCGCAGGAAGCGGTGATGACATGGAGCAACCGGAACGTGGAGATATGCATCCTGAAAGTCGATCGAGGCCATGAAATCCCCTCTTTCCAGGGAGGCCACTGCGGACCTGAGAGACTCCATCCGGAATCTCTGCAGTCGGAGAAATCGGTTCAGGCGCTTTAGGTCCAAGATCGGACGCACTGAGCCTTCCTTCTTGGGAACCACAAAGAGGTTCTAGTAGAACCCCCTGAACCTTTCCGTCGGAGGCACGGGGGCGACGACACCCTTGTCCATTAGAGAGCGAATGGCCGCGAAGAAGGCGGCTGCTCGTACGGGATCCCGCGGAGGACGGGACCGGAAGAAACGGTCTGGCGGAAAGGACGCAAATTCAATCTTGTATCCGCAAGATACAATCTCGAGCGCCCATGCGTCTGAGATGTGGGCCCGCCATACGTTTCTGAACAGTAGAAGGCGGCCCCCCACCCGGGTGGGTGGGGGCGCACCTTCAGGCAGAGGGCTGCTGGCCTGTGGGAGCCCGTGTGGGCTGGGGCTTGCGCAAGGTAGATTGCGTCCGAAAAAACGGCTTCTTGCGTCTATCCTGGGCTGGGCCAGAGGAAGAAGAACTGGCCGCGGGTCTAGACCCGGTGGGCTTGCGAAAAGACCGAAAACAGGACGAACCAGCGCGACCATGGGGGGCGCCCCTCGGCCTGGACTGGGGGAGGTGAGTACTCTTCCCACCCGTGGCCTCAGATATAAGTTCGTCCAGACGGGTTCCGAACAAGCGGGAACCCGTGAATGGTAGGCCGGCCAAAGAGCGTTTGGAAGCGGCGTCCGCCGCCCAAACCTTCAGCCAGAGTTCCCTCCTGACAGAAACTGCCAGGGCAGAGGAACGGGCAATGAGGGCACCCGCATCAAGAGAGGCCTCACAGACAAATTTTCCGGCCTGGACAATTAGTTGGGCTAAGGAACGGAGGTCCTGTAGAGGGATGTCCGACCCCAACTCCTGTTCCAGTTGCAAACCCCATTCAGAGACCGCTTTACCAGCCCAGGCGGAGGCAAAGACCGGTCTAAGGGCCGAACCAGAGGCAGTAAATATGGCCTTGGAGAGGGATTCCGTACGACGGTCCTCAGCAGACTGGAGGGAAGATCCGTCTTGTACAGGAATAGTAGTGCTTTTGGACAGGCGAGCCACGGGAGGATCAACCTTAGGCGGGGACGTCCACGTGGTCACAGAATCCGCTGGAAAGGGATAACAAATGTCCAGCTTTTTGGGTGTAACAAAGCGGACGTTAGGCCGGGTCCAAGCCTTGGACACCACAGAAGAAAAATCAGCGTGGATGGGAAAAACCTTGGAGGCCTGTCTGGGGCGGAGAAAGGACACGCCGGCCTGTTCAGAGCTGGGGGGGGGGGTCATCGTGTATGTGAAAGGTATCACGGATGCTAGTGATAAGATGCCCCACCGCGGACGCCAATTTGGACGGAAGCTCTAAGTCCATGTCCACATCCGCCAGTTCTCCCTCAGAAGGCGTATCCCTAAGAGAGGATAGGCTTGACTGAGCTCGCACGCATGGCGGAGAGAGCGAAGCATCTGGAGAAGATGTGCGCTCAACCCTTGAACGTTTCTGAATATGCCGGGCCCTGGAAGATTCGCTGGGAGGCAGGGAACCAGTGGGGGCGGCAGAAACTGTAGTCCCAGCGGGTGCGACAGGGATTGTGGCAGCCTGCGGGAGAGGCGGTCTATCCACGAGACGGCACACTACGTGTGTAAGGCTTTCCACCACCTGAGACAGAGACCTAGCCCAGTCAGGGGGTTCAGAGGCACTGGGGGGTGCAGCGGAAAGCGGGCCCTGCACCGGGGCCTGACATGCAAGGCAATGCGGCTCAGATTGCCCACGCGGAAAAAGTTCCTTACAGGCGGTACAGGCATGGTACCAGGGTTTGGGGGCACCCGTGGGATCTGACATGCTGAAAAGTGGTCGTACCCCAATACAGAGACCACAAGGGATATAGCAGCTATGACCAGGAGGGTTAGGAGAGGGTTAACTGTCCTACCAGTGCCTCAGAAGAACGTCAGGAGTAGAGAAGGATCAGCTGCAGCAGCAGCAGCAGCAGGGAGCAGCAAACAGCAGAGAGCCTGCAGATAGCGCCCACAGAAGCCGAGCGATGCACCAGGTGCTCAGAGTCCCCCACGTGTCCCAGCTTCCTGTCTAGGAGTGAGGAAGCGCGGGAAGAATTCAGCAGAAGCGCGGGGAACAAGCTCCGCCCCCTCCAGCGCTTGAAATGTCTCCTGTGAAGGAGAACCTAACTCCGCCCCCAAAATGACGCGCGCGCAAGCCACGCCCCCTGCTGCCGAAAAAACTCGCAGGGCTAAGAAGAAGCCGGATGCCGTGAAATAAAGGGGCCCACAGGCCCCAAGAGTGCGGCGATTCTTCCCAGGTGGGTGACTTTCTGCCACCATTGTCCCCTGCCCCGCCGATCCCGATATGGTCATGTCGGGCATATGCCCGCCCCCCGTTCGGAACGGAGCGGGCGGCGGCGGGAGGGAGAGAGGAAGAGATCAGCAGTCTTGAAGAGTAGTCTGAAAATGGGGGAAAAACGGCGTGGGGGTGCAGGATACACGGAGGGGAGCTGGGGAGGGTCTGCTGGAGCGCTCAGAATGAGCGACCACGGGTGCCCCCCTTACCCAGAGGGGGAAGATGTACATACATGCTTGCCGATAGGGACGGGATATGGGCTGGAATAGCCATCTCACCTGTCTTCACCCTCAGTTCCTTCCAGCAGGGTCGCCCCTTCAGCTACTGGCACCGCAGTGGCAGGAAGCTGGGAGAGGGGCTTTGCGTGCGGGCGACCCCCTAGCTGGCGGGATGTAGGGGAGCCATTGCTGCCCAGATCCTCCTATTGCTTCTGTGGGGGAGGCAGCAGTGCAGATAAGTTGGCACTGGCGCAGCTCACCCCGGGAGAGCAGAGAGGCCCAATGCGTCTCTGGTATCCCTAGGAAAAAATAGAATAACAAAATTAGAAAAATAAAATAAAACAAGGAGAAAACAGCCCTGCAGTAGCAGGGAGTGTCTTGCCTCCTTGGACACTAAGCTAAAACTGGTGGCCTCTATCTCCAGGCTGAGGGTATAGCTGATGGAGGAGGGGCTTAACAGTTTTACTTAGTGTCACGCCTCCTAGGGAGCTGAGCTATACCCAAGGTCTGTGTCCCCCAAGGAAAATGGGCGAGAAATAGGACATGCACTATTTTTTTAGCGGAGCAACGGAACGGACATACTGATGCGGACAGCACACGGTGTGCTGTCCTTGTTTTTTGCGGACCCATTGAAATTAATGGGTCCGCATCCTATCCGCAAAAAAAAACGGATCGGACACAAACAAAATATGGTCGTGTGCATGTAGCCTCAAACAAATGCAAGTTTGAAGTGGATCCGGCAGCTTCCTAGGACCCCCATGTAAAGGTGGTAAATTAGACACAAATCTTACAAAAACCTGGTACTGTTCCCAACGTTACATACTGAAGCAGAAATCTCACTGTGGCCTCATTGTTAGGGCTCATGCACATGACCGTTGTTGCTTTGCGGTCTGTTGTTCCGTATCTTATATATTTTTTTCTCTAAGTCCTCTTCCATTCTTCCACAAAACATATCCGTATGGTTTCCGTTTTTTGCGGATCGAAAACAGTAACTTATTAATCCCCAAACACATGAGCAATATGGGTTGGGCATAGCATTTCTACAGTATGGATCCGCAAAATAAGGATTACTTACGGATGTATCTAATGTGTGAGAGAGAATCTAAATCGCACATCCTCATTACTATGCTTTTGATACAACAACTGTTTTAATTTTAAGCACTCCTCCCCATTCGGCTCAGGTGCTTTTAATTTGCAGAAGTCTGCATAGGGTTTAAAATTCCTACCAAATCTCAGTTGGTGTTCCTGAGAGGCTGTGAACAGGTGAGCTCTTTGCACCAGTTCACATGCGGTGCTGGGCGGCGGCCGTCGCTGCTTTTGTGCCGTGCTGGTGGAGTAGTGGGACCCAGGGCCTTGGTGGCTTTTCTGCACAGTGGGTGCTGTGTGGCTACTGGGTCCCACTGCCTGCTGGAGCGGTGTGGGTACGCGATGGTCGCTGCACTGCGCCGCGCCATAGTTAGAGTAGGTCCGCACTTAAAAGGAGGCGACCTTGTCGTGGTAAGTGGGCCTATGCTCTTTGATCAAACTGTATACCAATGCCTCCTAATAGTGCATAGCAAATTTATGATAAGTGCTGTATAGCCATTGTTTATCTTGCTTAAAATTATAACAGGTGTTGTATCAAAAGCATAGTAATGAGGATGTGCGATCTAGATTCTCTCACACATTGGTTACTTACGGATGTGTTCTGTGTGCGTTCCGTATTTTTCGCGGGCCCATTGACTTTAATGGGGCCTCGGACCGTGATTTGCGGACAATAATAGGTCATGGAATACTTTTTTTGTGGAACAGAAATACGGAAACAGAATGCACACGGAGTACCTTCTGTTGTTTTTGCGGAGCCATTGAAGTGAATACGTTCATGTGCATGAGCCCTTAGCAATACGTATGGTAACCAGACCGATTCTGTAACTCTCACTGACTTGAATAGAGTAAGACTGGGGCTACACAGCGTCTTTGCCGTGACAGCCAAAGATCGCAGTGTAGGGCTGCCTGCATCGCAACCAGTAAAAGTGAATGGGGAAGAACTGCAACCTGCAAGTGACCGTGACCACAACCTCACACTCGCAGCAGGTTTCCAACACTATCCCACTCATTTTCACACGCTGTGATACAGGCAGCGCTAAACTGCATTCTTTGACAGTATGCAAAGTCACCGTGTAGCCCTAACCATAGGCTACTTTCACACTTTGTGAGGATCCGGCAGGCAGTTCCGTTGCCGGAGCTGCCTGCCGGATCCAGAAATCTGTATGCAAACGGATATCATTTGTAGACGGATCAGTCCGACAAATGCATTGAAATTCCGGGTCACTCCAGAAAAACCGGTTTTGGTATTTATTCTCTTTGCATTTTTAATGGTCTGCGCATGCACAGACCGGGAAACCGGATCCAGTTTTCCAGTACCAGATCCAGTATTAATACATTTCAATAGAAATTAATGCCGGATCCGGCATTCCAGCAAATGTTCCGGAATTTTGGCCGGAGGAAATACCGCAACATGCGGCTGTATTTTCTCCGGTTAAATACTGTAAGAGGGACTGAACTGAAGACATCCTGAATGGATGGCTCTCTATTCAGAATGCATCAGGATAAAACTGAAGCGTTTCTTTCCCCACGGTATTGAGCCCCTAGGACAGAACTCAATACCCGGAAAAGAATAACGCTAGTGCGACAGTACCCTTAGGCACATGCGTGGCCGCCTCTCCATTCAGTCTCTCTCTACGTATGGCCACCTCAATCTTTCTCCAGACTATAGATATGGCCGCCTCGCCTGTTAGAAGGAAGTTTAGGGAACCCCAATTTTCTTGATCGGTCCATCTATAGCAGGGATCAGCAACCTTCGGCGCTCCAGCTGCTGTGAAACTACAACTGCCAACAAGGGTTTGTCCAGGCTTTTACTATTGATGACTTATCCTCAGGATAGGTTATCAATATCAGATTGGCGGGGATCAGACACCCCCGCCGCTGATCGGAGGGGGTCCTGGCTGTCGGACCCCCGCCAATCTGATAATGATGACCTCTCCTGGACAACCCCTTTAATATGTGCAGTGGAGTAAGTTTAAAAACCTATGTGGGTTGTGTCAAGCATTTTGCCATAGACTGCAGAAGAGGAAACCTGAATTGAAACCCCGAGGGGTGCGCAGCAGATTTTAGAATAATGGTGCAAATACTGCACAAACCAAAAGTGGAAGTGGAATAAAATCCATCACTGGCAGCTGACCTGCTTGTTGACAGTTTCCAAAGAGGAGCACGTGTCTTTTACGCTGCACATAACATTAGCTGGCTGAAGGTGGAGTTTTCAATGTTAGACTATTCAAGTCCTGTATCAGACATTTGATAACAGGATGCCCACTCCCGGGTAGTGGATGCCGCACTCACACACTGACGATGACAGGACAATACTGTTGGAGCATTTCGCCATTACCTGTGTGTAGTGTTAAATTTCTGAATGATCCTCTTGCCATCAGCGAGCCAGATCTTGACATTTGTCAGAGGTTCCCCGGCGTTCAGCTCAACAGTCGGGAGACTCTGTTCACCTCCATTCTCCAGACCATCTGCTGCTTTGGTAATTACTTTTGGGGTTGCACTGAAGGAAGAAATGAGAGGACATAAGTATGTGTTCACCTTCCCACACTCCTCTGCAACATCACAAGCTGCATAAAATGAGACGTTTAACCCCTTCAGTACCACAGACAATATTCTATGTATTTTATAAAGGCGGGTGGATGGTTTTCTGGATAGAATTTTTTGAAGTCACTCCATGTATTCTACTTCCTGTCCTGGCTTTTTAACTTCCTCTTTGTTTCGACCTTTAGCACGGCAAACAGTCTCGCCTAACTCTCAGTCCGACCATCACCCATTACACTGCTAAGTGCAATGGGCATCTTTATCTAGGTCCATCAAGAGAACAAAAGAGCTGTCATACTCCCAATTCTATACCAACTGTTATCATGGGGACTGCCCTTTAGATAACACCTTTCCTTCACAGCAGCAGTAAAACGACAATGAATTACTCATCTATATAGGAGATCCTATCATTTGTGCTGACTGCTGCATTTCATTTTCAAGGGTTTAATACTACCAAAATGAGAAGAAGAAAAAAAAAAAAAGAGCCAAAAATAAAGTGTTTTCTACGAATACAGAGATTATAAATGTATCCCTTTCTGGTGGAAGAGTCCTTTTAAACAATGTTATGTGTAATTTAATTCAATTTTTTTATTTATTTTTTAAACAATACACGGTCATTGTGCTTTCAACAAAAACAAAAAAGCACATGAATAGAAGAAACTGTTTAGAGAAGATACTTTTTTTTATCCCTTTAGCAGCTCACTCCCCTTCAGTCTCTATGCACACGAACATATTTTCATTCCGTCATACGAAAAAAAACAGAACATGTCCTATTATTGTCCGCATTACGGACAGGGATAGGACTGTTCTATTAGGGGCCAGCTGTTCCCTTCCGCAAAATACGGAATGCACACGGACGTCATCTGTATTTTTTGCGGACCACAAAAGCCTTACGGTCATGTGCATGAGGTTTAAGTCTGTGCGTTTCTCTCTGCACCTCCTCCCCCTCCATACTCTATGAGCAGTATGTAATCTGATTGCGCAGTCTTTTTTGTCTCACAAGAAATTGAGAGTTTAAGAAGATGGGGAGAAAGAGAAAAACATTTTCCTCAGATAAAATATATTATAATTTTTCTTATCTTCATCTGTGCTATTGATTTATGTGACGTTTGTTGAGTGGTATGTAACTGGAGATGAGAGAATCGATTTCTCTCATCAAGCAGAGTTCTGCACCTAAACATTCGCAAGTGGTGTAGTGGCACTTACGCAGTCTCTGCTCCAGTGGCGGTAGCATAGCCCCTACCCTTGCGCTGCTACTTGCAGCAGCAAACTAACAAATAGCGTGGCGTTAAACAGGCAGGAAATGCTCAAACCCATATGCAGTTGTGCACATATATACAGGGGAGCAGATCCTGCACTTGTGGCCCGTTGCTAATGGCGATCCCCAGCAAAAATGCATACAGTGGAGGACCACAAGAGACATCCTACACAAGATAGCAATTGTGTGGATATGATAAACAGTATAACAATCTAATAACAAGGACAGGTGCACGTTGCGGTCTTACTAACACTCACCTACCTCACACTTCTGTAATACACCCACTGGCCCCTGGTATTGCCCAAACGGCTCAGGTAGGCGAGTGTTAGGACCCGAGCTACTTGAGAAACCTTGGCTCGGGGTCAGACATGTCCTCCTAGTAGGACATGTTGGCTAATCTCTCAATTTTATCATCAGTTTGAGGGCTTAGTAAGTCTTATCACATCCACACAATTGCTATCCTGTGTAGGATGTCCATTGTGGTACTTGTGGTCCGCTGCAGGCATCCTCCATTGTATGCATTTTTTGCTGGGGATTGCCATTAGCAACGGGCCACAAGTGCAGGATCTGCCCCCCCAGTATAGATGCACCACTGCATATGGGGTTGAGCACTTCCTGCTTTTTAATACCACGCTAATTTGTAGTTTTGTATTTAGAATTTTTGGAGGTGTAGAAACTCCTAGTTTGAATGTGCCTTTATTTCCATCTACAGGCAGCATTCTGGTGCACATGTGAGGCCCGGGCTATATCAGCCAGTCTTGGGTGGGGCTCAGAGCTCTCTGCCTCCTCCCATTGTATGCATGGTCACATGCTGGAGGTTACTGGGAGATTGCTTTGAGTCGGACCTTGCGCACCTGTAATTCGCCCACTGGCTCCTGGTATTGCCCATACGGCTCAGGTAGATTTAGCGTTAGGTTCCCGAGCTACTTGAGAAACCTTGGCGTGGTGCTTGGGCTCAGACATGTCCTCCAAGCAGGATATGTTGGCTAATTCTAAATTTTATACCAGTATGAGGGTTAGTAAGACCGCAGAGTGCACCTGTCTTTGTTTTTGTTATGTCATTTTGACTGCTTATCACATCCACACAATTGCTATCCTGTGTAGGATGTCCATTGTGGTACTTGTGGTCCGCTGCAGGCATCCTCCATTGTATGCATTTTTGCTGGGGATTGCCATTAGCAACGGGCCACAAGTGCATGATCTGCCCCCCCCCCCCCCCCCCCCGTATAGATGCACCACTGCATATGGGGTTGAGCACTTCCTGCTTTTCAATACCACGCTAATTTGTAGTTTTGTACTTAGTAAGTCTTCAGAGTGACCTGTCCTTGTTATTAGATTACTTGCAGCAGCACAATATTGCCCAAGGGGCTCTAACTACCCAAGGCCATTAATGTGCCATTACCTTACGGTGCAGGAAGGGTTTACACACATTTTGACAAAGTGCATAATAACACATGGGTGTCCGCTCTCCTGACATTAAAGGGGTTCTGCACTTTGTTTAAACTGAAGATCTATCCTCTGGAAAGAATCAGCATCTGATCAGCGGGGGTCCGACACCCGGGACCCCTGCCTATCAGCTGTTTAAGAAGGCAGCGGTGCTCCAGTAGCGCCACGGCCTTCTCAAACAGCTGCTCGGAAGGGGTCCAGGATGTCTGACCGCCGCCGATCAGATGATCTTTCCAGAGGATAGATCAGCAGTTTAAACAAAGTGCAGAACCCCTTTAATGTCAGGAGATCGGACACCCATGTTTTATTATGCACTTTGTCATTCCTCTGTTATTCTTCCTAGAGTAGTATGATTCACCCTAGGTGACATGAGTTGGGGTGGGTGTCCCTACACAGCATGACAATCCAATCAAACAGCATCAGACTGTGTAGAGGACACACCCATTTGCAAGGGGAATGGTATCATTAATATATATTGAATAGGAATAACAGGAATTAAATGAATGGAGCAAAAAAAAAAACTAACAAAAAAACGCACACATAGACTACTTTTTGGGACAAAACAATGCGTGTGCCACCTCCATGTGACGGTAGACATGGTTACATGATTTTAGGTGCACCTGCCTACACACACCCATGGTCTGTAAAGTGCAGAGAGACCCTGGATGAGAACGTCACATGATCACACACATGACCTCACCAGCGCCGTAAATGCAAAAGCAAAGCCTAGTACAGGACTCACCTTCCTAGCCGGTGGCCCTGCCCAGAGAATGGATCCACGTGCTTCTTGCTTATCCAGTACTCTTCACTTTTTCTGTCTTCCACGTTAACTGACAATTCTTTCTTTGCAAATGTCTTATGCAGCTCTGGAGGCAGCTCTCTGAGAGAACATACAAGACAGTGATATAGAAGAGCAGAACTGTACACGACATAGCATCCTACGATCAGTGCTGCCTGGCGTAACGTCTCCCAGATGCCCTCTGCCATCAACTAGGGCACATGTGGCGGCCACTACAGGGACTCTCTCAATGGACAGACAATATGAAGAAGCTGAGCTGGTCAACATTTTGTTATGCACACTACTGTAAAACCAATCTACCCCTTTAATTCTTTCCCAATAGAGTCACAAAAATATACACCTGCAGCCCAGGAGCTCACACTATACGCAGTGGGTGATTAACCTGTCAGATGCCATGGCCAATAGTGATGACTGCATCTGTGTCAGGGTCGCCAGAAATTTCTAGACAGTCTGTAAAAATAGGTGACTTTCCTGTGTCAGTGAAAAAAATAAAAAAATAAAACACGTCCGTGACTTTTTTTTTTTGGGGGGGGAATAGTAAATGCTGGTGATGAGTTCTTATCAGTATACTGAGCTATAGACATGGATTACTTATAATATTTATCATCCATTGTGGTTTTCGAATTTGTCCGTAAAAAATGTTGGCTTTAATTAAAAATTAAAGTGATCCCACTTCCCCGTAAAAGACATGTAGCTGGAAATATAAAAAACTTTATGGGTGTCAGAATATTTGTCAATGAAAAAAAATAAAAATAAAATTTTTTTTTTTAAGTACTAAAATACTGAACACAAAAAAACAAAAACAATGGCAGGATTAATATGGTAAACTGAATTAAAAAAATAAAATAAAAATGAAATTGATCTGGGCCAGCGGGGGTTAGGGGATATTCTGTCAATAATCCATAGGTCTCCTTCACTATTTTGCCACTGGGGAAAAAATTTTAATTATAATCCAATTTCTGGCTTCCATATTTCATGAGGACATACAATGAAAGCTGCTTTGTGGTGGAATTACTATGGGAAACAGTCAGTTTTTCCTTTTAGACGGTTTCCTAATCGCCCACGTTGTGTACTGCAAGATGAAAAACCACTGCACAAAATGGGTTCTCTGTGCCCAGGTCATCAATATCAGATCGGTGGGCGTCCGACACCCCACATTCCTGCCGATCAGCTGATTGGGGGCAGCACTGCAGTAGCTGAGCTGTACAGTCCTAGTGCAAGAGCTACTCCTGGATGGCTGATCCGGTATTGATGATCCAGGGTTATTTAAATCAATTGTTAAAGTCTAGACTGGAGAACCCCTTTAACCCCTTCCCCCTGTATGCATTTTGGGTGTTAGCGACCAAGCATTTTATTTAAAATTTTCTCCTTTTTTAACTGTCACATTCCAATAGCTATAACTTAATTTTTCTGTAGATGCGGCCGTATGAGGGCTTGTTTTTTTGCGGGACAGGACTTTGTTGTTAATGGCATCATTTTGGTGTACACACAGCCTACTGATTAACTGTTATTAAAGGGCTTCTGTCACCCCACTAAAGTCAATTTTTTTTTGGGGGGGGGGCTACTTAAATTCCTTATACTGCGATATATCACTATATAGTGCTCTTACTCATTTTCGTTCAGCAGTTTCTTAAAAAAAACTTACTTTCATAATATGTAAATTACCTCTCTACCAGCAAGTAGAGCGGCTACTTGCTGGTAGAAGCCGCAGCCTCCTTTCATAAAGCCCCCCCCTTCCTCATGTTGATCGACAGGGCCAGCGAACGCGCTCGTCTTCTGGCTGGCCCTGTCTGCGTTCAAAGTCTGGCGCCTGCGCCGTACCCGTCTTCAGTCGGCGCACTGAGAGGAGGACGCTCGCTCGGCCGCTCCATCCTTAATACGCCTGCGCCGATGACGTCACATCTACACCCGGCGCACTGAGGAAGGAGCGGCCGAGTGAGCGTCCGCCTCTCAGTCCACCTGTGCCGACTGAAGACCGGTACGACACAGGCGCCAGATTTTGAACGCAGACACGGCTAGCCAGAGGACGAGCGCGCTCGCTGGCCCTATCAACATGAGGAGGGGGAGTCTTTATGAAAAGGAGGATGCGGCTGCTACCAGCAAGAAAGTGATTCTGCCACCACTGCGTTTGTAAGCGATACATTTTGTGTGGCATAGATTACAAGATAACTTTATGATCTGGATTAGTACGAATACAGCGATACCAAATATGCATAGTTTTTCATTTTTTTTTTTAAGGTTTAACTAAATTTTGCACAATAAATTGTTTTGTTTTTTTATCGCTGCATCCCAAGACCCATACTTTTTTATATTTCTTTCTATAGAGCTGCTTTTCCTTTGAAAAGTACTGAAAATTGGCAGCTTTCTTTCTATTTACCACTTATTAGTCCCACAAGGAAACTCTTGACCACTTCTATAATGCATTGTACTTGTTATACAGTACAATGTGTTATACAGTCAGTGCTATAATGACAGTCACCATCAGGGTGCGCCAGAGAGGGGGCCTTCTTTAGGTGTTCGGCTGCCGTGCACATACATTGGCGCCCCCGCAATTTTATTTGCAGGGATGCCAATGCCTGACAGAGGGAGCTTCCTCCCACTAGACCTCATAGATGCTCAGTGTGGGCTGTTACAGCAGGAGTCTGACTCCCATGTGAGAGCAGAGACCTCTGCCACCGTAAAAAGGAAGCAGCCTAGAATAAAGCCCATTAATGAACGCCGTAAAAACAGGAACCGGCGGTCATTAAGGGGTTAAGCTTTACTTGAGTTGAACCCCTTTGGTATGGTTTGTGATCTGACACCTGCAGTGCACTAAGCTGCACTTACCGCTTCCGCATGGAGTCCATGAACTGACGATTTGCAGCATCTGTATAATCCCTGAGTTGGCCGTCGTTGATTGTAAACCCGTTCTTCCACATCTTTATTACAACCTCCGTCTGCAAAATGAAGACAACACTGTAAATGCATGGCTGCAAATATCCCCTTAAAGATTAGATCCACACTGATGGCAGCCCATTTTGATTTCAGTACAGAATAACCCGGGGCGAATGTTTTGCTCCTTGCAGACTGCATTACAATAAGGCCTCATGCAAACAACGTGAATTATCTGCAACAAATCTGTCATGTGTGAAGTCACCTTATACATATATATCCCACAATTCAGTGCAGCTGATCAGCAATAGGATTTTTTGTGCTTAGGCTACTTTCACACTTGCGGCAGAGTGATCTGGCAAGCAGTTCCGGCAAAACGTATGCCAACTAAGGCCTCTTTCACACTTGCGTTGTCCGGATCCGGCGTGTACTCCACTTGCCAGAATTACACGCCGGATCCGGATAAACGCAAGTGAACTGAAAGCATTTGAAGACGGATCCGTCTTCGAAATGCTTTCAGTGTTACTATGGCAGCCAGGACGCTATTAAAGTCCTGGTTGCCATAGTAGGAGCGGGGAAGCGGTATACTTACAGTCCGCGCGGCTCCCGGGGCGCTCCAGAATGACGTCAGAGCGCCCCATGCGCATGGATGACGTGCCATGCGATCACGTGATCCATGCACTTGACGTCACTCTGGAGCGCCCCGGGAGCCGCACGGACGGTGAAGATGCTGCTCCCCCGCTCCCCACTACACTTTACCATGGCTGCCAGGACTTTAGCGTCCCGGCAGCCATGGTAACCATTCAGAAAAAGCTAAACGTCGGATCCGGCAATGCGCCGAAAACGACGTTTAGCTTAAGGCCGGATCAATGCCTTTCAATGGCCTTGCGGCAAGTCTTCAGGATTTTTGGCCGGAGCAAAAAGCGCATGCATTAGGATAAAACTGATCAGGATTCTTCAGGCATAGAGCCCCGACGACGGAACTCTATGCCGGAAGAAAAGAACGCAGGTGTGAAAGAGCCCTAATGGCATTTGTAAGACTGATCAGGATCCTGATCAGTCTTAAAAATGCCTGATCAGTCAGAAAAATGCATTGAAATGCCGGATCCGTCTTGCTGGTGTCATCCAGCAAAACTGATCCGGTATTTATTTATTTTCACCTTTTTTCGGTCTGCACATGCGCAGACCGGAAGGACGGATCCGGCATTCCAGTATTTTGAATGCCGGATCTGGCACTAATACATTCCTACAACCTACTAAATCATCCAAAAGGATGAACTTAGTGTGCCAAAATGTAATACCACAACCAATTAGACAGAAGACACACGTACAATCAAAAACACACAGAAGACTTGCCTGAATGCCAGGTCCGGCAATTTTTTCCATAGGAATGTATTAGTTAATAAAAATTTCAACAACCATAGACAATTTAAAAAATGAATAGTAGCAGTGCAGGCAAAGCGCTAGGACAAGCAGCTTGTCCACCAAACCCAGGATATAGAAAATCCAGATGAAAGGGAAAATTCAAAGAAATGTCAAATGCCAGACTAGCAGACAGTATTGAACTCTACCCAATGCATATGAAAGCCTCCTCCCCAAATTAATCACTGAACATGTGCAAGCATCACCATAATGGGCCAACAGGAGGGCTAAATATAAAGCACCGCTAGAAGGCCCACTAACAGAATGGAGGAAAAAAACATAGCAGATAAGATAAAATTACCTAAAGTTTATATGGAGGCTCAAATGGATCAGACCCAGGTCCGGCAGGGAGTGCACCCCGACGCACGTTTCGCTCAGTTTTCTCAAGGGGCATTGGGTATAGTTCAATACTGTCTGCTAGTCTGGCATTTGAAATTTTTTGAATTTTCCCTTTCATCTGGATTTTCTATATCCTGGGTTTGGTGGACGAGCTGCTTGTCCCAGCGCTTTGCCTGCACTGCTGCTATTCATTTTTAAAAATGGTCTATGGTTGTTGTCATTTTTATTACTAATACATTCCATTTCCTATGGAAAAAATTGCCGGACCTGGCATTCAGGCAAGTCTTCCGTTTTGTTTTTTTGGGCCGGAGATAAAACCGTAGCATGCTGCAGTTTTCTCTTTTGCCTGATCAGTCAAAATTACTGAACTGAAGACATCCTGATGCATCCTAAACGGATTGCTCTCCATTCAGAATGCATGGGGATATAACTGATCAGTTCCTTTCCGGCATTGAGCCTGTTTGACAGAACTCAGTGCCAAAAAAGAAAAAAACTCTACTGTGAAAGTACCCTTAGCCGGTAAAACCTGGAAACCTGGAAATAAAGTAGGGGTGCCAGAAGGCAACAACCCTGACCTGCATACCAGGCTGCCAGAGAAGAACACTTCATTTTTACCCCAGCCACAGGAGCTCCGAGGCAAGAAAGGGGTTAAACAGTAGGTTGGGGATGGCGCTCAGTGGGAAAGTTTCGCACTCAGAGAGCACAATCCCCACCCCTGAAACACTCTGGAAGAACGTAATCTAGTAGGCCGCAGAGACGGGGCCTCGCGTACAGACAGGCCGACCGGAAGCGCTTCCAGCTGGGAGAGCGGTGCTGGGAGGAAGCAGGAGTGCCCCCCAAAACAGAGGAGGCTGGGAATAGGCGTACCGATGCCCAGAGGAGAAGCAGCGGCTGCACCGGAGGCATGCGACCGCAGGGCCTGGAGGAAGGTGAAGGGGATGGGAGAGTGGACCCAGGGCCAGAGAATCACGGGCTACAAGAACAGGGCCAAGGTTCTGAAGAAAAAAAAAAAATTCTCGAACACAAGAGAAGGGGACCCAGCAGGGAAGATTAACCCCTAGAACCCAGTAAAAGAAGGAGAAGGGTGGTCTCATGCAAAGGGGGGGCAGCAGGGAAGGGTAGGTAATATATTTACCTAGACGTTTTCTGCCCACCCCGATTCCAGCAGTGTCACCTTCCTCAGTGTGCTGCCCCTTGGGGGGGGGGGGGGGGGGGGGGGGAACTTCTAGAAGTAGGAGACAAGGTGACACTGTTGCTGGCGGGTAACTGCGGATTTGAGATCCACTGTTCCTCCTAGTCTTCCAGAGGTGGGGAACAAGCAGCGGCTTGAGGACCCACTGGTCTCCCCCATCAAGTGTGGGGAAAACAGGTGGTTAGAGCCCAGGACTTGGGGAAGGGGGGGGGGGGGGGGGGACGGACATGTCTGCCTCCTACGGACACTAAGCTAACACGAATTAGCTCAGTGTCTGCAGGAGGGATATAGCTGAGAGGAGGAGGAGCTAACACTTTTTTGCTTAGTGTCGCCTCCTAGTAGCAACAGCTATATCCATGGTCTTCTGTGTCTCCCAATGATACGAGCGAGAAATGGACATTACCACAATGATACATGACGCACCTCATCTTCCGGTGAAGCATTAGGGACGCCTGCATCTTCGGCTTCTTCAAATAAGCTGTTCACAAAAGAGTCACACCGCTTCCTCTCGCTGCTCCTCCTCCTCCCCACCATCCCGAAGACCCTGAAATTATAGTACACGGATTCAGACAAGCAAGACCAACAACTGTCACCTACCCCTTAGTCAATAGATAGATCATGCAACCGGGCTGTACCCAACAGTGTCTGTTTGGTGAGTGATCAGTACATGTGCTTATCTTAAAGTGCTCTTCCACTGAGTGTTTTTTGTTATAAAGCAGCGTTGCCTAAACCGATCCCCTGCCTCTGCTCCTGCTGCTTTCCACTTCCCATCCTGGCCCGATACACTGAAAATACCAGGGACAGCTGCCTCAGATTACTGGCCTTAGCGGTGACCCACTTCAGCCAGCAACTGACTGAGCGGACGTTCCTGCCATTTCTGGCCCGTCAAGCCATGGCAGGAAGTGGAGACCGGCAGGGACCAGAGTATTTTTCTTTCTTTTTAAAAGAAAAAATTATATTTATTACTGGAACCCCTTGAAGGACGATGGCTTATCCCTGGAGAACCCCTTGAAGGATGATGGCTGCTAGATTCAGGAATACATAGAGGAGAAACATTTTACAGATCCCAGCAAGACACGGCACTGTTCGCTAGGGGGGGCGATGTGGTAATTTCCACACGGAATCAGCACCTACAATGAACTTTTTTTCTGTGAGGAAGAACTTCAATTCATTGAAAACCCCCTTTAACAAAGCTGTGCATGGGCTGGTAGTAAGAGTCCAATCACCGCATCAGATTATGTGGTCGCATCAAGTCAGGAGAATCCCCTAACTCTCCATGAAGTGAAGCATCCTCAGAATTGTATAGTAAGTTGCCCAGAATTAAAGGGGTGGTGTCTTCTCAGACTGATTGCATATGAAAGTCAGGCAGGTGTGGAACCCACCTCTGGGACCCGCTCCTATCTCCAGAACGGGCCCCCAAAAGTGAAGAGCACACTGCACTTGCACGGCGTGCTCACCATTCATTTCTATGGGACAGACGAAAGTAGCCAGGTGAGCGCGCATGGTAATTTTCTAAGTCACATTCTAATGCATGTAGAGCCACTGTTCAAGCACGGCCACTACTCCATTTAGGGTACTTTCACAGTAGCGTTTTTCATTTTCCGGTATTGAGTTCTGTCTTAGGGGCTCAATACCAGAAAAAAAATGATCAGTTTTATCCCCATGCATTCTGAATGGAGAGCAATCCATTCAGTACGCATCAGATGTCTTCAGTTCAGTTGCTGTACGTTTTTTTGGATGGAGAAAATACTGCAGCATTCTGCGGTATTTTCTCAGTCCAAAATTCCGGAGCACTTGCTGGAATGCCAGATGCAGCATTATTTTACATTGAAATGCATTAATGCCGGATCCAGCCCTAAGTGTTCTGGAAAAACGGACCTGGTTTTGTGGTCTGCGCATGCGCAGACCTTTAGAAGTGTGAAAAAGATAAATACCGGATGCGTTTTTCCGGATGACAACCGGAGAGACGGATCCGGTATTGCATTACATTTGTGAGATGGATCCGCATCAGTCTACAAATGGTATCCGTTTGCACGAGACAACCCCTTTAATGCCCTCCTTACATAATCCCCAGTTCTCCTAATACAGAAGCGAAATCCTATGAAGAATCTCTCCATACCGGTCTTGAGGCTTCATTGTGTCCGTCTTGTCAGCTTCCCTCATCTTCGCACCTCTTCATCCTCCTGCGCATGAGAAAAACTGGAATGAGTTGTACTGATTATTCTCAGCGCTGCCTAGAGAACCAGCTGCCTCCCAAGAGCGAACAATCTATTACTGCGGAGAAGGTCAGGGCTGAAACGTTTATTGCTGTGTTGCGCTTTGTAAGGCACAGTAATTATCCACCTCTGTAAACCAGCCCCAAACCCATTCTATTAGTGAAATTATACATTTCTTGCAGCCACCACTAGGGGGAGCTCACTGCAGACAGATTTATCCATTAAAATCTATTATAAAACAGTATGCCGCCATCTCCTTGTGTCAGGTAGCAGACCACCACCTGAGCTATATACAGATATACGCCATACTGTTTGATATATACACCGTACATCATTTTAGGTTCCTTAAATGCACACAGCAGGAAGAAGACACGAGCGCACCATTTTCCTGGAATACTAATTGATGGCGATCAATGTGTGACTGGTGGGGCTACCACAGCTCAGAGCCAATCATTCACCAACTGCTTTAACCCCTTAATCCACAGCGCTGTAATAGTTCATCGCATAAGTATTGCTGGCTGCAACAGTGACCGCCACCACTATCGTCGCGTGACCTTTTGTCATAAAGCAAGGGGGAGCAGGTCACCTCTGTGGCCAGTGATTGGCTGCAGCAGCATCAAACCAGAAGGTTACATCCAAGGACATGAACAGAGCAGCAGAGGCCGGGAAGCAGGAAAATAGGCTTCTCTTCACCGGTCTGCCTAGTAGCTGGTGGTTTGAAAGCCCACACTCAAACCTGTACAACCCCTTTAAGCCTCAGCGATGTACTATTACAGTGCAATGACTGAGTGGGCTAAAAAGCTGTTCCATCACTTGCAGGTGCCAGCTGTATCATACGACAATTTGTCGATCTCGGCAATTTAACAAATACCACAGTCACTACTGACCGCAGTAACTGAGGTCCATAAGAGCCAAATCCTTATCTGCCCTCTAGTGGTGAGAAAATGAACTCCTTTCCCCATGTAATAATTCTGGGGCATCTATTCTTATGTCTCCATGTTGTGCAATCCCTTTATTATTCCTAGTAGAAGTTATGAATAAATGAATTGCAGGTTTGCAGTGAGGCTACATGCACACGTTCAGGATTCATGTGCGGAGAATCCGCACTGAAATCCGCAGGTGTTCACAGGCAAATCCGTGCGGTCAATCCGCATTAATTGGTGCGGATTTTCTGCATGCGGATTTCACTAAGTGACTTAAGAAAATCCAGTCAGGAAAAAAAAATTTTATTGACATGTCGCGGATTTTAAAATCCGCACCGCAGGTCAAAATCCGCACGGAAAAAATCCGCATCGTGTGCATTGAGAATTTCAAATTCTCATAGAATACAATGTACATGACCTACGGTGCGGATTTTCCGCACGCAAATCCGCGCGGAAAATCCGCACGCAATCCTGATCGTGTGCAGGGGGCCTAAAGGTCTAGTTGGGGGCGTGTCCCTGCGCAGTCTGACACTGGCAGCACTGATTGGATAGTGTCAGACTGCGCAGGGACACGCCCCCAACTAGACCTTCACTGCAAACCTGCAAGTCATTTATTCATAACTTCTAGTAGGAATAATAAAGGGATTGCACAACATAGAGACATAAGAATAGATGCCCCAGAATTACTACATGGGGAAAGCAAGTAGTTACTAAACCAGACAGGAAAAGGGACAGTCCTTATTTAACACCTCGATATATTCTGTTATAGCCAGGCATTTACAGGGTTACACGGCTTCCAGATGGCAGCACAGGTCATGTGACCATCATACGCCAGCGACAGGCGGCAGGAAAATGCTGAGTTAAGGGCCATGAGTCACGGAGATTACACGGTACATCTATATATACACCCGGCCGCTGCATACACCGTCCTAGATAATGACCCAGAACTAGACTACCCTGCCGATAAAGTGCCAATTCTATAGAAATATAAGGATACGCCATGTTCCAGACACAAAGGCAATCTTCAGAGACTTTGGATGGCTTATTTTGGAGCCGAGCAGTGGGAGTCGTAGGGATCAGATCTACTGCTATTAATACCAGGGAACCCCTTTAAAATCAGGAGCAGCAAAAATCCTGCTCTATCCCCCCAGGGGACAATCTGGCATTTAAATGGTTACAACAAACTTTACATAAATGAGTAGCAGAGGTGATTATAAGACTCTGTATCATCTCTTAAAGGGAACCTGTCATCACCTTTATACTGCCCATACAGTACAGACAGGAGAGTAGATTTCAGCAGTCTGTCATTTATATGATAAAAGTACTTTCACACTTGCGGCAGAGTGATCCGGCAAAACGTATGCCAACTGATGGCATTAGTAAGACTGATCAGTCAGAAAAAAGCATTGAAATGCCGGAACCGTCTTTCCGGTGTCATCCGGCAAAACTGATCTGGCATTTATTTCCTTTACATTTTTTTCGGTCTGCGCATGTGCAGACCGGAAGGACGGATCCGGCACTAATCCATTCCTATGGAAAAAAATGCCGGATCAGCATTCAGGCAAGTCTTCTTTTTTTTTGGGCTGGAGATAAAACTGTAGCATGACTCAACTGAAGACATCCTGAACGGATTACTCTCTATTCAGAATGCATGGGGATATGATGGATCAGTACTTTTCCGGTATAGAGCCCCTGTGACGGAACTCTATCCCGGAAAAGAAAAGCGCAAGTGTGAAAGTACCCTAAATGGTTGCCGAGAAACAACATCACAATCATTGCAGACTGGGCCTGGAAAAAGAGTCCCGGCCACCTGAGAAGAGTCATGGTTAGGCCTCATGCACAGAACAGTGGTGTGTTTTGCGGTGCGCAAATTGCAGATCCGCAAAACACGGATGGCGTCAGTGTGCGTTCCACAATTTGCGGAACGTCGCAGACAGCCATTACTATAACTGCCTATTCCTGTCCGCAAAACGGACAAGAATAGGACAGGTTATATTTTTTTTGACTTGCATTAATTCCAGACCCGGCGCCGTGTGTTCTGTCAAGCCGGATCCGTTTTTTCCAATGCATTAATTTTTTTTTTTTTTATTGTGATCAGAATCCTGATCAGGATTCAGATGTAATCCGTTTTCACACGTTTTTTTCCGGATCCGGCAGGCAGTTCCGGCGACGGAATTGCCCGCCGGATTCAAACACCACTAGTGTGAAAGTAAAGTACCCTTCCATTTTTTGGCCGGAGAAAATACCACAGCATGCTGCAGTTTTCTCTCCGGCCCAAAATACTGAACACTTGCCGGATCCGGCATTAATTTACATTGAAGTGTATTAGTGCCAGATCCAGCACTAAGGCCTCTTTCACACGGGCGTCAGTTTTTTTGCCCAGATAAGAGCCGGGTGCGTTGCAGGAAAATGCGCGATTTTCCCGCGCGAGTGCAAAACATTGTCATGCGTTGCACTCGCGTGAGAAAAATCGCGCATGTTTGGTACCCAAACCCGAACTTCTTCACAGAAGTTCGGGCTTGGGATTGATGTTCTGAAGATTGTATTATTTTCCCTTATAACATGGGTCCTTAACCGATTCCTAATGTGGTCGTATAACTGAAATCTGTAGGCTCATTTTGTCTAAAAAACTTTATAACTAACCTGTCATTCATCCAACTAAGGTGCCCAAGGGGATGTGCATGTCTTCCAGATGCCACCCGCACCCGCCGCCGTTCGTGCCCTCCTCCTCCTTTTCTGACATCAGCGCCGCCTCAGAATCCTTTGTTACGCCCCCGGCTCTCCCTCACTCCCCCCTCCTTCTTCTCTAACATCTCGCGCGTGTGCACAGGCCTGTGCCTGATTCGCCCGTGCGGACTTCTCCGTTCGGCTTCATGGAGCGAAGTGCGCATGCGCCGGCACTTCGCTCAACCTCCTGATGACCTGAACACTGGCGCCAGCCTGTGCGCACGCGCGAGATGTTAGAGAAGGAGGGGGGAGTGAGGGAGAGCTGGAGGCGTAACAAAGGATTCTGAGGCTGCGCTGATGTCAGAAAAGGAGGAGCAGGGCCCGAACGGCGGCGGGTGCGGGTGGCATCTGAAAGACATTCACATCCCCTTGGGCACCTTATTTGGATGAATGACAGGTTAGTTATAATGTTTTTTAGACAAAATGAGCCTACAGATTTCAGTTATAAGACCACATTAGGAATCACTAAAGCTCCCTGAACATAACCATATTTTTAAATGGAGGGGCAAAAAACTGGTGACAGAATCCCTTTAATACCTGCTTTTACAGAAAAATGCATCAAAATAAAGAAAATTGATATATAATTATTTTCTTTTTATTTCACCTCTACTTTGCTTTAACTCCTATGAAACCTAAAGAGTTGAAGGGGTTCTCCAGGGCTTTTCGTAAATTCTCTGTTTCAGCGGTACTTACCTCTCCACCGATTCCTTGCTCTGGGCTCTGAACATGTGACGGGAGGCGGGCTATTCCGCTGTAGTCTCGACCAGAAGTGCTCCTGTCTCTTCCCGTTCAGCTGCATGTACATTACACCGATCGATAAGAAGATGCAGGAATGCATCTGGACGGGACCTAGGGGGAAGAGTGCGCAACCGGTTGGGTGGTCATGTGATCAGAGCAGAATTGGCAGAGCAACGGAAAAAGTACTGGTGAAACAGAATTTACATAAAGCCCCGGAGAACACTTTCAACAAACTTCCTAAAAGGGGAACGTCAGCGCAGGTCCTGCTGAATGAAGATAGAAGATCCAGGACCTGCGCTGACGTCACCGCGCTCACCACGTCAAAGGTCCTTTTGCAGATCCTCAAATAAGAAGAACGAAGACGTTGCCGGCTGCGCAAACAAGAGGATGAGGCGAGTTAATTTTTTAACCCGTCAAGCCACATATTACTTCTGTATTCAGAATGCTATTATTTTCTTTTATACCCATGTTATAAGGGAAAATAATGAAATCTACAGAACACCGATCCCAAACCCGAACTTCAGTGAAGTCCGGGTTCGGGTCTGGATACCACAGTCAGTTTTTTTTTATCATGGGCATGCAAAACGCATTGCACCCGCGTGACAAAAACTGAACGCAACGCAATCAAAACTGACTGAAATTACGTGCGCACTCTCACGGGTTTTCCGCAATACACACACACAACGTATCCAGAGCAAATCCGGGACGCCCGTGTGAAAGAGGCCCAACTGCTTTCTAAAGGTACTTTCACATTAGCGTTTTTCTTTTCCGGTATTGAGTTCCGTCCAAAAATCCTGAACACTTGCCTTAATGCCGGATCCAGCGTATTTGTGCTGGATCCAGCATTAAGTGTTCCGTCAAAACGATTCCGGTTTTCCTGTCTGCGTATAAAATGCAAAAAAAATTAATACAGGATCCACTGAGTACGTATTGTGCTTCAAATTTCACTGTAGACTAAAGAGCAAAAACACCAGCTGAAAGCTGCATAAAAAACCCTGATGACACGCGGCCGCTGAGATACATCATCCGAGGCGCTGAGCAGTGACTCACATGCCTAGAGGAGAGTCATCACCAGAACGCCACGTGACCGATCCAGCACGCGGACAAGCCGACACTGCACCCAACACAGTCACAAGTAATTTAACAGGTTTTTCAAACCAGGTTTTTCAGCATCTGATCGGTGGGGGTCCAATACCCGGGACCCTCGCCGATCAGCTGTTTGAGAAGGCAATAGCACTCCTGTGATAAACTTAATAAAGTTAATACAAAAAAAATAAACTTTTTCCTCTTTATACATCCCCATTGTGTTTCCTCTAGTCTTACAGCTCGCGTCCTGAGGATGTACTGAACGCTGCACTGGGGATTTAAATGGGTTTTCGGAGATTCATAGGTGATTAGTATCTGATCGGTGGAGGTCTGATCACCAGCGCCCCCGAGTGCCAAGGCATTCTCCCTGCTCACCAAGCACTGTACATTGTATAGTGGCTGTGCTTGGTATCGTGCCAACCCCATTCACTTCTATGCACCAGAGCTGTGATGGAACATGGCCTAGGGAAAGCTGCCAGAAGGGCGAAGCGCTAGTGTGTGCGCCAATGTCTTCCCGAACAGCTGATCTGCGGGGGTCCCAGGTGTCAGACCCCCATGGTCAGTATTTAAGTCTCGGAAAACCCCTTTAAAGGGGGGTTCCAGGTTCATAATATTAGACTGAGGATGGGCTGTCAATATTAGATCAGTAGGGGGGGTCCGACTCTCGCTGAAGACTCTTAGGCCCCTTTCACATGAGCGAGTTTTCCGCGCGGGTGCAATGCTTGATGCAAACGCATTACGCTTGCACTGAATCTGGAGCCAGTCATTTCAATAGGTCGGTGTACATGAGCGTTTTTTTTTTCACGCATCAGTTCTGCAAATGTGAAAAATCGCAGCATGCTCTATATTCTGCGTTTTTCACGCAACACTTCACAGAAATTTAGGTTTGGGATCGGTGTTCTGTAGATTGTATTTTCCCTTATAACATGGTTATAAGGGAAAATAATAGCATTCTGAATACAGAAGGCATAGTAAAACAGCGCTGGAGGGGTTAAAAAAAAAAAAAGATATAAATAATTTAACTCGCCTTAATCCACTTGTTCGCACAGCCGGCATCTCTTCTGTCTTCAGGACCTTTGATGACATCACTGCGCTCATCACATGGGTCATCACAATGGTGATGGATCATGTGATGAGCGCAGTGACATCACCACAGGTCCTTTTCCTCCTGCACAGCAAAGACGACAGAAGAGATGCCGGGCTGCGCGAACAAACGGATTAAGGAGAGTTACATTTTTTTATATTTTTTTAACCCCCTCCAGCCCGATTGTACTATGCATTCTGTATTCAGAATGCTATTAGTGTCCCTTATAACCATGTGATAAGGGAAAATAATATAAAGATCGGGTCTCCATCCAGAGTCTCCTAGCAACAGTGCGTGAAAAATCACACCGATTTTTCCTGAATGGAGAAATGATGCATGAAAAACATCAGGTCAGGATCCAGTCCGGAGGAAGACGGCTCACCCTGCACCGCTGCTACCGGGCGCAGGCTAGGGCGACACATTTGTGTAATGATAGTCTACAGAGCCGCACGGCGACACAACAGGTGCACGAAAGTGCATCCATCTTGGATTCTTATGCGACACCATAGACCATCATTGTCCCCTGTGTGTCTGCGCCATATTAGGTGGAATTATTAATGCGCCAGCCAAATGGCGGCCCCTAATATGAGTCAATGTGGCCCCCGCGTGTCCTGCTGGTGCCCATCTTGTCACAGATGGCTTCTCTTATAAAACAGTAACCACAAGTCTGGTGTGAACAGAGCCTTTATAGCATCCACATGGACCGTCACATCCCCAGTTCACGCCCCTCCAATGGCTATGACGTCATCAAAGCATCCACAGACCCCCCCCCACATACTCAGCATCCACTTATATCACACCCCAATGTAAGTCTATGGAGGATACCAGCACCTCCTGAACGTTATGACATGACAACACCAAAGCCTTTACAGCGTAAATGACGTCACACACAGAACTCACCCGTAGGACATCACCTTGGTGTTACAATCCCCCCTCTACCCTTGCACTGGGCCACAGCGCCCCCAAAGTACCACAGTCACCCTCCCGCGCCCTGCGCACTCACCATAGTCACCGCAGCACTCGGCCCGCACCTTCGCCCATTTTGCTGCGGCTAGCAAAAACCGGAAGTGACGTATGGGCTGTCAGGCGTTCCGGTTAAATTCTCGCGAGAAGACGCGGCGGTGATTGTACGTCCGCCATGTTAATTGTGGGAAGCGTCACTAGGAGAGTTGGGGGAGAGAGAGAAAAATATACATTTCACCTAGGAGCAAACCCAGAAATGCACCCAAACGACAGTGCCATGACCCTCAAAAATGATAATAGAGCCATAAGATTCCTAAATAACCGTGCCACACAGCATAGCTGGCATGCAGCCCTCGAAATAATAGTCAGCAGCAGACCTCGCAAGTTTGTAAACGATTTTTTCCCCGCACTAGGCCACGCCTCCAACTCCGCCCAAAACACAATAACTATACATCTAATCCCACCCACTCCCCTTTCATGCCACCGCACAGTATGTATGCCCACATTGTGCCCCCAGTAATATGCCCACATTGTGCCCCCAGTAATATGCCCACATTGTGCCCCCCCAGTAATATGCCCACATTGTGTCCCCCCCCAATATGCCCACATTGTGCCCCCAGTAATATGCCCACATTGTGCCCCCAGTAATATGCCCACATTGTGCCACCCCCGTAATATGCCCACATTGTGCCCCCCCCGTAATATGCCCACATTGTGCCCCCCCAGTAATATGCCCACATTGTGCCCCCCCAGTAATATGCCCACATTGTGCCCCCAGTAATATGCCCACATTGTGCCCCCAGTAATATGCCCACATTGTGCCCCCCAATATGCCCACATTGTGCCCCCCCAATATGCCCACATTGTGCCCCCTGTAATATGCCCACATTGTGCCCCCAGTAATATGCCCACATTGTGCCCCCAGTAATATGCCCACATTGTGCCCCCAGTAATATGCCCACATTGTGCCCCCCCCAATATGCCAACATTGTGCCCCCCCAATATGCCCACATTGTGCCCCCAGTACTATGCCCACATTGTGCCCCCAGTAATATGCCCACATTGTGCCCCCAGTAATATGCCCACATTGTGCCCCCCCCACCAATATGCCCACACTGTGCCCCCCCAGTAATATGCCCACACTGTGCCCCCAGTAATATGCCCACATTGTGCCCCCCGTAATATGCCCACATTGTGCCCCCAGTAATATGCCCACATTGTGCCCCCCCAGTAATATGCCCACATTGTGCCCCCCCAGTAATATGCCCACATTGTGCCCCCAGTAATATGCCCACATTGTGCCCCCCCAGTAATATGCCCACATTGTGTCCCCCCCAATATGCCCACATTGTGCCCCCAGTAATATGCCCACATTGTGCCCCCAGTAATATGCCCACATTGTGCCCCCCCCCGTAATATGCCCACATTGTGCCCCCCCAGTAATATGCCCACATTGTGCCCCCCCAGTAATATGCCCACATTGTGCCCCCCCAGTAATATGCCCACATTGTGCCCCCAGTAATATGCCCACATTGTGCCCCCCAATATGCCCACATTGTGCCCCCTGTAATATGCCCACATTGTGCCCCCTGTAATATGCCCACATTGTGCCCCCAGTAATATGCCCACATTGTGCCCCCCAGTAATATGCCCACATTGTGCCCCCAGTAATATGCCCACATTGTGCCCCCCCAATATGCCCACATTGTGCCCCCCCAATATGCCCACATTGTGCCCCCCCCAATATGCCCACATTGTGCCCCCAGTAATATGCCCACATTGTGCCCCCAGTAATATGCCCACATTGTGCCCCCAGTAATATGCCCACATTGTGCCCCCTGTAATATGCCCACATTGTGCCCCCCCACCAATATGCCCACATTGTGCCCCCAGTAATATGCCCACACTGTGCCCCCAGTAATATGCCCACATTGTGCCCCCAGTAATATGCCCACATTGTGCCCCCCGTAATATGCCCACATTGTGCCCCCCGTAATGTGCCCACATTGTGCCCCCAGTAATGTGCCCACATTGTGCCCCCAGTAATATGCCCACATTGTGCCCCCAGTAATATGCCCACATTGTGCCCCCAGTAATATGCCCACATTGTGCCCCCCAGTAATATGCCCACATTGTGCCCCCCAGTAATATGCCCACATTGTGCTCCCCAGTAATATGCCCACATTGTGCCCCCCAGTAATATGCCCACATTGTGCTCCCAGTAATATTCCCACATTGTCCCCCCCAGTAATATGCCCACATTGTGCCCCCAGTAATATGCCCACATTGTGCTCCCCAGTAATATGCCCACATTGTGCCCCCCAGTAATATGCCCACATTGTGCCCCCAGTAATATTCCCACATTGTGCCCCCCAGTAATATGCCCACATTGTGCCCCCCAGTAATATGCCCACATTGTGCCCCCCAGTAATATGCCCACATTGTGCTCCCCAGTAATATGCCCACATTGTGCCCCCCAGTAATATGCCCACATTGTGCTCCCAGTAATATTCCCACATTGTCCCCCCCAGTAATATGCCCACATTGTGCCCCCAGTAATATGCCCACATTGTGCTCCCCAGTAATATGCCCACATTGTGCCCCCCAGTAATATGCCCACATTGTGCCCCCAGTAATATTCCCACATTGTGCCCCCCAGTAATATGCCCACATTGTGCCCCCAGTAATATGCCCACATTGTGCTCCCCAGTAATATGCCCACATTGTGCCCCCCAGTAATATGCCCACATTGTGCCCCCCAGTAATATGCCCACATTGTGCCCCCAGTAATATTCCCACATTGTCCCCCCCAGTAATATGCCCACATTGTGCCCCCAGTAATATGCCCACATTGTGCTCCCCAGTAATATGCCCACATTGTGCCCCCCAGTAATATGCCCACATTGTGCCCCCAGTAATATGCCCACATTGTGCACCTCACAGAATGTAAAAAATAAACACCACATACTCAATTTCTTCCTAGCAGCAGCAGCAGGACATCGGCTGCCCCGACCCCGCACAGACCAGAGGTGTGGAGAGCCGGCAGGAATGATGACGCAGGGAGCCGATGCCCACGACGGCTCTCTGCTTCATTATGGCAACTGTGTCTGCTTCCTATGGACGCAGGGACAGCTGCCAGAAAGCAGGACATAGGTCCCCCGTACCGAGGCAGCCACTGAAATCCAGGACTGTCCCGCCGGATCCGGGACGGTTGAAAGGTATGCATCAGATACCCATTTAATAGTGCCATGCAACTGCATACACACCACTGCCCTACACAGTCAGGTCCATAAATATTGGGACATGGACACAATTCTAACATTTTTGGCTCTATACACCACCACAATGGATTTGAAATGAAACAAACAAGATGTGCTTTACCTGCAGACTGTCAGCTGTAATTTGAGGGTATTTACATCCAAATCAGGTGAACGGTGCAGGAATTACAACAGTTTGCATATGTGCCTCCCACTTGTTAAGGAACCAAAAGTAATGGGACAGAATAATAATCATAAATCAAACTTTCACTTTTTAATACTTGGTTGCAAATCCTTTGCAGTCAATTACAGCCTGAAGTCTGGAACGCATAGACATCACCAGACGCTGGGTTTCATCCCTGGTGATGCTCTGCCAGGCCTCTACTGCAACTGTCTGCAGTTCCTGCTTGTTCTTGGGGCATTTTCCCTTCAGTGTCTTCAGCAAGTGAAATGCAGCTCAATCGGATTCATGTGAATGTGCCCTAATAAACAACACCGGCTAAGGCTACTTTCACACTAGCGTTTTTGCTGGATCCGGCAGGGTTCAGGAACAACACTTCCGTTACTGATAATACAACCGTCTGCATCCGTTATGAACGGATCCGGTTATATTATCTGTAACATGGCCAAGACGGATCCGTATGAACTCCATCGAAAGTCAATGGGGGACGGATCCATTTTCTATTGTGCCAGATTGTGGCAGAGAAAACGGATCCATCCCCATTGACTTGCATTGTAGGTCTTGCACCGCATCCCAGGGGACGAAAAGCAAACGGCAGCATGCTGCCCTCCGGTATGAGAACGGAACAGAATGCATTTTGGAGCACTCCGTTCTGTTCAGTTACGTTTTGTCCCCATTGACAATGAATGGGGAGAAAACGGAAGCGTTTTTTCCCGATATTGAGCCCCTATGACGGATCTGAATACCAGAAAATATTAACTCAAGTGTGAAAGTAGCTATATACTGTATATGTATATCATTGCACCAGACAGTACCCATACAGTGTGACCAGAAGAATGCCCTTCTCGCTGACAACCCCCTGCCCGCCAACTGGATGAGATCATCAGTGGTGACATCACGCCTGTTATGTCATTTCCAACCCTATAATGTCCCCCCAATGCTATGGCCGCTCCTATAGACTATACTTACCCCGCTCCCTGGCACCCTCTTCGCTCCGGATCCCTGCATGGCATCTCCCTGCCGCACAGATCTGTCCCTCGATGCTAGGTAGGTTCATCCCCATCACGGCCTGCTATTGGCTGCTCCCACTCGTCACTGGGTGTTTTGATCAGCGCGCCGGCGGAGATCGAGGGTGATGCGGGTGCCAGGGTAAGTATAACCTATATGAGGGGCCCGGGCATTGGGGGGGGGGGGTCATTATGGGGGTTGGCTGACCCCTTTAACCATATAAAGCCTATACTCCAAGTACAGTGCTATGCAAAAGTTTTAGGCAGGTGAGGGGAAAACGTTGCAGTGCACAAATGCCTTAAAAAACAGAAGTGTTGGTTTATTTTGATCAATTAACACAATGTAAAGTAAACGAACAAAAGAGAAATCTAAGCCCAGTCCATATGGGGGGCGACCACCCTTTGCCTTCAGCATCAGTTCTTCTAGGGTCACTTACACAGTTTGTGAAGGAACTCGGCAGAGAGGTTGTTCCAGACATCTTGGAGAACTAACCACAGATGTTCTGTGGATGTAGGCTTGCTGAAATCCTTCTGTTTCTTCATGTAATCTCAGACAGACCCCATGATGTTGAGATCAGGACTCTGTGGAGGCCATATCGTCCCCTCCAGGAGGCCTTGTTCTTCCTTACTCTGAAGATAGTTCTTAGTGACATTGGATGGATGTTTGGGGTCATTGTCCAGCTGCAGAATAAATTTGGAGCCAATCAGAGGCCTCCCTGGTGGTATTGCATGATGGATAGGTCTCTGCCTGTATATACAACATTGAAGACACCAATAAACTGGTTATCCAAGACTAAAAAAAGCTCCCCCATATGCCGGGCTCCTTACAAAGGATATACTTACCTGGCTCCGTGCACCGCGATGCTAGGGAGGCTTGTCCCCATCCACCATTGGCTGCTCCCCCTCGACACCAGATGTTTTCATCCGCGCACAGGGAGAAGCAGCAGCGGCGCTGCGGGGACCAGGAGCGGCGCTGCGGGGAGCCAGGTAAGTATATTCTTTGTGAGGGGCCCGGCATATGCGGGAGCTTTTTTTAGTCTTGGATAACCCTGACCAAACCCCGACTTCATTTGCTGAAATGCAGCCCAACACTTGCAAGGAACCTCGACCATGCCTCACTGTTGCCCGCTTGTTATTGTGCCTCATCATTGCTTCCTGCATTACTGCACTGCAAAGTGTTTGCCGTCACGAACCAGGACCCACCTAAAAACCTTCATCACCAAGGACACCTCAAAACCTTCACCAGGCAGAAGAACCCTGGAACCAGACTGTGCCCCAAGGGGAAGAAAGGTGCGCCCTTTCCACATCACTGCACAAGCCCTGGGAGCGTCAGGCCCATGAGTACCGCTACTACTACTCCCATCTGGCCACACACTCATGCACGCCCCTGCGGCACACTGCAGATGTGCACAGCATCTCAATGCCTCTGCACCATTTTGCAGCATCCACTTCTGCAGAGTTTTTATAAGGGTTCACCCATGGCAGGGGGGGGCAGGGGGGTCAGTGCTTAGTATGCGACTCACCAAATCGGCACCTAAACTGTCTTCCGAGCAGGGGGTCTGCTAGCCGCCTCTAACATGGCACAGGGTGGCCGGCATCAGCTTTTCTGCTCTGCCTCTCGCCCGTCTGACGAAACTGAGCCAAACTGATCCATCCTGACACACAATGTAAGTCAATGGGGACGAATCCGTTTTTACTGACACAATCTGGCACAATAGAAAACGGATCCGTCCTCCATTGACTTTCAATGGTGTTCAAGACGGATCCGTCTTGGCTATGTTAAAGATAATACAAACGGATCCGTTCTGAACGGATGCATGCGGTTGTATTATCTGAACGGATGCGTTTTGTGCAGATCCATGAAGGATCCGCAACAAACGCGAGTGTGAAAGTAGCCTTAGGTGTGTCTGTGTACAGTCTTAGGCCCCTTTCAGACAAGCAGGTTTCACGCATCAGACTCGCAGAGTGAGTATGCAGCAGCTCCTGTCCTGACCTCCCAGCACTGACCGGGTCACATATATATTCATTTATAATGCTATGTAACCCTTACAGTTCTGGAGTGCATAAGGTAACACTGACAGCATTATGTCAGTGTTATCCAATACATTCCAGAACTGGGTTACATAGCATCATAATCAATATAATGCTATGAGACCCCGGCAGTGCTGGGAGGTCAGGATGGGAGCCGCAGCATACTCACTCGTGGGACTCGCTCGTTTAGTCCTGACCGCTGACTCTTATGTATTCATACATTTCCAAGAGAAATAACATAGGAACAGGGTTATAAGAGAAAGTTCCAAAATTGTTACGTTATCTGGAATTAGCGTCATATGTTTACCGTCTCTTTATTATACAATGAACTGCATTATTATTATTTTTTTGCTGTTTGCTGAAGTGTCAATTTTGGGGATTTATTTGCGGTATAAAAATGAAGATGAAGAAACTTCTCACATAGCGAAGCTGCTCAATGTCGTTTTCTGATCTGGCAGCTAAACTGCATGCCATCTGGACGGATCTGCCGGCTGCAGCCGAGGGATTACATCATGCGGTTGGGGCACGAACAATCCTGTAACGTTTACACTTCTAATGTAGAGATTCTCTCATTTAAAGGGGTTATACCATGATGAATGTAAAAAATTAAAATCGGACATCATATAGTACATGACAATCTCTTTCTAACATAGAACCAGCCCTGTACCTCACATGGATCCAGAGATCTCCCCATTTATTGCTCCAGTTGTTCTGCTAGCTTCATTTCAAGCTGGTAGCTCAGGGGACGTGTCCTTTCTGCTGCAACTATCTCCCTAAGGCCTCATGCACACGGCTGTTGCCCGGTCGTGGCCGTATTGCGGTCCGCAAACAGCGGGTCCGCAATATGTGGGCACCGGCTGTTTGCCCCCCGCATCACGAATGCAGACCCATTCACTTAAATGGGTCCGCAATCCGGAGCTGCGGTGCAGAACGAAGGCACGGAAGCCTGTTCTAATTTTTTGCGGTGCGGATGGATCACGGACCTATTCAAGTTGAATGGTTCTCGATCTGTCCCGGTTGCGCACGGACATTGCCCGTGCATTGGGGACCACAAACAGCGGGCCCGCAATATGCAGGCACCGGCTGTTTGCCCCCCGCATCACGAATGCGGACCCATTCACTTGAATGGGTCCGCAATCTGGAGCTGCGGTGCGGAAAGAAGGCACGGAAACCTGTCTCGATCAGTCCCGGCTGCGCACGGACAGTGCCCGTGCAAATTGCGGTCCCCAATGCACGGATAGGCCGCACAACAGCCGTGTTGATGATCCTCACTGCTGTCATTCCAGTGGTACCTGGGGTCTGTACACCATTGGAATGGCAGTGGCGGAAGTCCCCAGCATAAATTGGCACTGTTTAGGGGGTCTTTTGCAGACTTACACTGTGAATACAAGTTAAGGGGGTTTTCTTATTTCACACATTGATGGCATATTGATAGAATATGCCACCAAGGTCAGGTAAGTGCAGGTTCCACCTCTGGAACCCGCATCTATCTCCATAACGGGACCCCGGAGAACAGCCGCGCATGCATGGAGCGTTCTCTATTCATTTCTATGGGAATTCTGAAAAAAAATTAAGCACTGGCTCGGCTATGGGAATGAAGCGGTGGCTGAGCTTGTGCGGTGCGCTCTCCGTTCATTTCTATGGGACTTCTGAAAATAGCCAAGCACACTCATTCCGCTATTTTGGAAACTTCCACAGAAGTGAATGGAGAGAACTCCACACATGTGAGGCGTGCTCTTCTTCACCTTGGGAGCCCCGTTCTAGAGATAGTTGCCGATCCCACAGGTGGGCCCTGGCATATCCTAGCTAGTCTTAGGTGTTATAACCACTTTAAGGTGATATTCTTAAAGAAGAACTCCCACAAAAAAATGTATTCTCTGATCTGTTAAGGTCCCTTTACACAGGACAATTCAGCAGGCAAACACATCCTTACCGACAATCGCCTGCTTGTCAATGGAGGAGACCTCTTCTATTACATACAGCGATCTCCTCCTCAGTAATGCCATCTCTCATCCCCCTACAGAATCATTGTTTTCCTGCTGCAGAGGCTGTTTAGACAGCATAATCTTCTGCTGGCAAATTATAATTCAGGTGCCTTCACAAACTGTTCAACGTTTTGCTAATTTATTGAGTAATCGGTGGCACCGTTACACCGCCAGATAAGTGCTAACGAGTGTTCCTATGAACGCTTGTTAGTGATTATCTGGCGGATTCTCGGTCCGTGTAAAGGACCCTAGAAAAGTACATGATGTAAACTGTAATGAAGGTAATTTTCTTTCCAATGATTGAGTTATAACCTTGCTTCTGGTCCTCAGCTGTGTCATGTGACCGACTGTCACGATCAGGTGGGGGAAAAACTCCACACTAAACACAGGAGGGAAGGGGAGCAGTAACTGGGCCTGGAAACTAGGGAAGAAACAGGTCACCTCCTAAACAACCCTAATTCAGCCCTAACTACCTATCAATATGAATAGACCTTGAAGCTAGGAATATTCATAAGCTGGATACCTAGGCCCTAATATCCCTATAAGGCCCTGGAATGAGGTTAGGACCAGAGACAACCCATTCCTCCCCAGATGGACGAATGGAAGTCTCTGTCTCAAGCCCAGATACAAACAACAGGGAATATAACAAGCACAAAACAATAAGAACAGACAAGACTTATCTGAAAGTAGAAAACTGCCAACTCCAGAAGCACCACAGAGTACAACCGACCAGCTAGTTAGAAGGCAGGAAGAAAATCTATAAACCGCACATCCAAGAGTGAGAAGCGGCTACTTATGGGAAAGATACGGTAGCTTACCAACAAGCAACACCTGAAGCAAGGGGTATGGCATTCACCAAAACACAATAAGATCCACAGTGAACTTGTCAATTTACCCAGTCTCTCTGATCTCCTGGTACCTGCAATGGGAACCTCCGTGACAGTACCCCCCCCTTCTACCGGTGACCTCCGGGCACCCAGGACCGAACTTATCTGGGTGAGATCTATGAAAGGCATTCACTAAACGATTGGCATTAACGTCCGATGCCGGCACCCACGTCCTCTCCTCTGGTCCATAACCTCTCCAGTGGACAAGATATTGAAGGGATCGACAGAGAACTCGAGAGTCAACTATTTTCGCGATCTCTAATTCCAAATTACCGTCCACCATGACCGGAGCGGGTGGCAAGGAAGATGGCTGCAAAGGTTCCACATATTTTTTTCAACAAAGACCTATGGAACACATTATGAATTTTTAGGGCCTGAGGAAGCTCAAGACGAAAAGCTACAGGATTAATAATGGCCGTGATCTTATATGGGCCAATAAACCTTGGACCTAACTTCCAGAAAGGTACCTTCAACTTAATGTTTCTTGTGGACAGCCACACAGAATCACCCACACTTAGGTCCGGACCATTCATACGTTTCCTGTCAGCCACACGTTTATATTTGTTACTCATATTTTTCAAGTTATTTAGAATTTTTCGCCATATAGATGACAATGATGACGAAAAACATTCTTCCTCAGGGATACCAGAAGTATTAGAACCAGAAAATGTGCCAAACTGTGGGTGAAATCCTCAGGCCCCAAAAAAATGGCGACTTACCAGTGGACTCCTGACTACGATTGTTTATGGCAAACTCTGCCAAAGACAAAACGGAAGACCACTCCTGGTTCTCAGTGACAAAACATCGCAAGTAAGTCTCCAGACTCTGATTAGTGTGCTCCGTCTATCCGTTCGACTGAGGATGAAAAGCCGAAGAAAAGGACAGTTGAATTCCCAGACGAGTACAGAACGCCTTCCAGAATCTGGAAACAGAGTCCCACGATCTGAGACCACGTCAGAGGGAATGCCATGGAGTTTCACAATGTTGTCAACAAATACCTGTGCAAGGGTTTTAGCATTAGGTAGGTCTGGTAATGCAATAAAATGTGCCATTTTACTAAAGTGATCAACCACCACCAGAATAACTATCTGTCACGGCCATGGCTATGACCGTGACTCATTAACCGCATGCGGTTGCCTGCGGTTTAGTTTGGGTGTTCAACCACAGGTGAGGGCCGCTGTGTGTGGCCTCACTTGTGGTTGCCGCGGGCAACTAGTTGTGTTGTGTATGTGTCAGCAGAGCAGCCTGAGCGGTGCTAGGCAGCATGCTGCAGTGGCATGCGGTTACACCTGACTAGGTGTGTGTATGGTGTGCACTGTGTTTTATGTTATTGTGTGCACTTCCCCTTTAAGTGGTGTTTTCCCTTCCCTGGTGATGGAAGGGTTAACTCCCTTTCTGTGTGTGTGTGTCACGGCTGTTTGAGGGTAACAAGAGCAAACACAGTGAAAAGAGCTACTGACCGGACCCAAACTAGGGAAGATAAGGGGTGACCCCTGTCAGACCCTCAAAGCTCTCCCTATGCTGCTAAAGCACATGCCTGGATCCAAATGGTGGAAGGAGGCATGCCCGCGTACCTCAGACTGATGGCCACTGTAACCCCTACAATAGTGGAAGGGGCACGGCCACCGGTGCCCTACTCAGTATATGGAGGGAACCGTGGCCACCTCAGATCCAGTCAGAAAATAATCAGGTAAACAACAATATCTGCACACTTAGCTGAAGGAGATGCAGCCGCAGAGAAGACGGATCCAAGGACAGCTGGCAATATCCGGAGTGCTTGCTGCAGCAGAAACCAGGTCCAGTGAACTGATAGCTTACAAGTGAAGTTACTCAAGCCAGAGCTACAACTGAAATGAGAAATATAATCCACGCCCTGCAACAGGAGGAGGGGTGATTTAAAGGCAGGAAAATCAACTGCAGGAGAAACAGCTGAGAGTAAAGACCTCATCACAGGGGCGGAGAAACAGAACAGTGAGAACACCTCCAAGCTCTAAGTGACATCATCGCAGGGGTGGAGACACAGAGCTGTGAGAACTTCTCAAAGCTCTGGTAGTGACAGTACCCCCCCCTCTACGGGTGGACTCCGGACACCCAGGACTCACCTTCCCAGGATGAGCCCTATGAAATGCCCTGATGAGGCGAGTGGCTTTAATGTCCGACACCGGAACCCACATCCTCTCCTCAGGACCATAACCCTTCCAATGAACGAGGTACTGAAGAGAACCGCGGACAATGCGAGAGTCCACAATTCTGGAAACCTCAAACTCCAGATTGCCATCAACCAAAATCGGAGGAGGAGGCAAAGAGGAGGGTACCGGGGGCTGGACATATGGTTTTAAGAGAGATCTGTGAAATACATTATGTATCTTCCAAACCCGTGGAAGATCAAGACGGAAGGCAACAGGATTGATGACTGACAAAATTTTATAAGGCCCAATAAACTTGGGACCCAATTTCCAGGAGGGAACCTTCAGTTTAATATTTTTAGTAGACAACCACACCAGATCACCCACATTCAGGTCCGGACCAGGCACACGTCTCTTATCAGCCACACGCTTATACTTCTCACTCATCTTTCTAAGATTACTCTGAATCTTTTGCCAAATGGTAGACAAAGACGAGGAAAATCTCTCCTCCTCAGGTAAACCCGAAAGAGCCCCTCCCGAGAATGTCCCAAACTGCGGATGGAACCCATATGCACCAAAGAATGGTGACTTATCAGAAGATTCCTGACGACGGTTGTTCAAAGCAAACTCAGCAAGAGGGAGAAATGAACACCAATCCTCCTGGTTCTCCGCCACAAAACAGCGCAAATATGTCTCCAGATTCTGATTGAGGCGCTCAGTCTGACCATTCGACTGCGGGTGAAAAGCAGAAGAGAAGGACAGCCGAACCCCCAGGCGAGAACAGAAAGCCTTCCAGAACCTGGACACAAACTGCAAGCCTCTATCGGAAACAATATCAGAGGGAATGCCATGCAATTTAACAATATGGTCGATAAAAGCTTGCGCCAACGTTTTAGCATTGGGTAAACCAGGGAAAGGAACGAAATGAGCCATCTTGCTAAAACGGTCCACGACCACCAGGATCACCGACTTCCCCGAGGAACGAGGAATATCCGTGATAAAGTCCATGGACAGGTGTGTCCAAGGACGGGAAGGTATGGGTAACGGGAGAAGGGAACCTGAAGGTCGTGAACGAGGGACCTTAGCGCGAGCGCACGTCTCACAAGCAGCCACAAAACCCTCCACCGACTTACGAAGAGCCGGCCACCAAAATCTCCGAGCAATGAGATCAACCGTGGCTCTATTCCCGGGGTGACCAGCAAGAACCGTATCATGATGCTCCTTAAAGAGTTTGTGACGTAGCTCAGGAGGCACAAACAACTTCCCGGAAGGACAACGGGCAGGTGCCTCAGTCTGGGCAGCCTGGACCTCGGCCTCCAAATCGGAATAAAGAGCAGAAACAACTACCCCCTCCGCCAAAATGGGACCCGGGTCCTCGGAGTTTCCTCCTCCCGGAAAACAGCGAGAGAGAGCATCAGCCTTCACATTTTTGATCCCAGGGCGGAATGTAACGACAAAATTGTATCTGGAGAAGAACAGAGACCATCTGGCCTGTCTCGGATTCATACGCCTGGCCGACTCCAAGTATGCCAGATTCTTATGGTCGGTAAAAACGGTGACAGGGTGCCTGGCCCCCTCCAACCAATGACGCCATTCCTCGAAAGCCAACTTGATGGCCAACAACTCCCTATCTCCCACATCATAGTTTCTCTCTGCCGGGGAGAGTTTTTTAGAGAAAAAGGCACAGGGTCGCAATTTGGCAGGAGAAGGGCCCTGGGACAAAACTGCACCCACACCCACCTCGGAAGCATCCACCTCAACAATAAAAGGTAAGGAAACATCGGGATGCACCAAGATGGGAGCAGACGCAAAACTCTCTTTAATCTTAGAAAAGGCTGCAAGCGCCTCCTCCGACCAAGAGGAAAAATCCGTCCCCTTTTTTGTCATGTCAGTAAGGGGTTTGACAACAGAGGAATAATTCAAAATGAACTTTCTGTAGTAGTTAGCAAAACCCAGAAAGCGCATCAATGCCTTCTGATTCTCAGGAAGCTCCCACTCAAGTACAGCACGGACCTTCTCAGGATCCATGCGAAAACCAGAAGCAGAGAGGAGAAAACCAAGAAATTGAATCTCCGATACCATAAAAAGACATTTCTCTAGCTTGGCATACAGTTTATTCTCCCGCAGTATCTGCAGAACCTGAAAAAGATGATCCTGATGGGTCTGAACATCAGGGGAAAAAATCAAAATATCGTCAAGATACACCAAAACAAATTTCCCCATTAAGTGGTAGAAAATACTATTAACAAAATGCTGAAAGACGGCCGGAGCATTCATCAGGCCGAAAGGCATAACGAGATTCTCGAAATGCCCGTTAGGGGTATTAAAAGCCGTTTTCCATTCATCCCCCTCTCTGACCCTGACCAGGTTGTACGCGCCTCTCAGATCCAATTTGGAAAACACCTTGGCTCCAACAATTTGGTTGAAGAGGTCCGGGATCAGAGGAAGGGGATAGGGATCGCGAATCGTGATACGGTTCAGCTCCCTAAAATCTAAGCAAGGTCTCAGAGAGCCATCTTTTTTTTTAACAAAAAAAAAACCTGCGGCAACAGGTGACTTTGAGGGACGAATATGCCCCTTCTCGAGACTCTCGGAGATATAGGTTCGCATTGTGATTCTTTCCGGTTGTGAGAGATTGTAGAGGCGTGCTTTTGGCAGCTTGGCGCCGGGAATGAGGTTAATGGGACAGTCAAACTCCCGGTGAGGAGGTAGCTCCTGAACACCGCTCTCGGAAAACACGTCCGAGAAATCAGAGAGAAATGATGGCACAGTTTTAGTAGACACCTCTGCAAAAGTCGCTGTGAGACAATTCTCTCTACAAAAGTCACTCCACTCATTTATTTGCCTTCCTTGCCAATCAATGGTGGGGTTATGTCTAGTGAGCCAGGGTAACCCCAAAACTAGAGGAGAAGGCAATCCGTTAAGGACAAAACAAGATATCTCCTCCACATGAGTGTCACCTACAGCTAGCCGGATATTGTGAACAATGCCTTTCAGAGATCTCTGCGAGAGTGGAGCAGAGTCAATGGCAAAAACAGGTATATCCTTTTCCAATGTGCAAACCTGAAAACCATGCATGGCTACAAATTGAGTGTCAATAAGATTGACGGCCGCTCCACTATCGACAAAAATCTCACAAGAAATGACTTTGCTCTCTAGCGCCACCCTGGCAGACAGGAGAAAACGGGAACTGCAGGTCAGAGGAAAAGCATCAATTCCCACATCAAGTTTGCCCAAAGTAGCAGATGAAGTAGAACTTGATGATCTACCTCTTGAGGTTTTTCTCTTATTATCGCTCTTAGTACAGTTCAGGAATCTCCTAGACGGACAAACATTTGCCAAATGACCTATGCCCCCACAACAAAAACACACCATATTCTGAGGACTAAATCCTCTTTTATCAGGGGCAAGTCGGCCTAGCTGCATGGGCTCCTCCTCAGAGGGGAGCGAGACAGGATGAGGCCCCTGCACACTGAATGAGTCCGCACCATTGCCCCAAGACTGACAATGGCTGGACAGAGAGGTCTTGTTTCTTTCTCTTAGACGTCTGTCAAGGCGTACCGCCAATGACATGGCAGACTCTAAGGACGTTGGTCTCTCATGGAAAGCAAACGCATCTTTCAATCTCTCTGAGAGACCATGACAGAACTGACTCCGGAGTGCAGCATCATTCCAACCTGAATCAGCTGCCCATCTCCGAAATTCAGAACAATAAAGCTCCGCAGACAGTTTGTTCTGGCATAAAGCACGTAAGTTCGATTCGGCCAGAGCAACACGATCCGGGTCATCATATATTTGCCCCAGGGCCACAAAAAATCTTTCCACGGATCGAAGGGAGGGATCCCCTGATGGCAGCGAAAAAGCCCAAGTCTGAGCATTGCCCCTGAGCAGGGAGATGACAATCCTCACCCTCTGTTCCTCATTACCAGAGGAAAGGGGACACAAGCAAAAATGGAGTTTGCATGCCTCTCTGAAGCGAACAAAATTCTCACTGCCCCCGGAGAACGTCTCCGGAAGTGAGACCTTTGGCTCGCAACAGACTCCATGAGCCGGAGCAGAGCCTAATGCTTGTAACTGAGTCATAGATTGACGGAGATCCGCTACTTCCAAAGAAAGACCCTGCATGCGGTCAACCAGGCCAGAAAGCGGATCCATGTCAAAAAAGGACGGTTTTGGTGGATTATAATGTCACGGCTGTTTGAGGGTAACAAGAGCAAACACAGTGAAAAGAGCTACTGACCGGACCCAAACTAGGGAAGATAAGGGGTGACCCCTGTCAGACCCTCAAAGCTCTCCCTATGCTGCTAAAGCACATGCCTGGATCCAAATGGTGGAAGGAGGCATGCCCGCGTACCTCAGACTGATGGCCACTGTAACCCCTACAATAGTGGAAGGGGCACGGCCACCGGTGCCCTACTCAGTATATGGAGGGAACCGTGGCCACCTCAGATCCAGTCAGAAAATAATCAGGTAAACAACAATATCTGCACACTTAGCTGAAGGAGATGCAGCCGCAGAGAAGACGGATCCAAGGACAGCTGGCAATATCCGGAGTGCTTGCTGCAGCAGAAACCAGGTCCAGTGAACTGATAGCTTACAAGTGAAGTTACTCAAGCCAGAGCTACAACTGAAATGAGAAATATAATCCACGCCCTGCAACAGGAGGAGGGGTGATTTAAAGGCAGGAAAATCAACTGCAGGAGAAACAGCTGAGAGTAAAGACCTCATCACAGGGGCGGAGAAACAGAACAGTGAGAACACCTCCAAGCTCTAAGTGACATCATCGCAGGGGTGGAGACACAGAGCTGTGAGAACTTCTCAAAGCTCTGGTAGTGACAGTGTGAGACACTGGGTGTGTCTGTGTGGGTGTGGCCACTTAGGGCTATAAAGCCTCTGTGTTTGGCATGTCTCAGTGGGTTGCTTCAGCCATGCTTAGCTGGAGCAGCCTCCTGTGAATACCATCTGCCAGTGAGGGCCACCCTTGTGGTCATAAATGTAAAACAAACTAACTGTGACTCTTAAGTTTATGTCAAGTTTATCTGTGATGTCTATTTGATGTTTTCTTTGTTTTTCTGTGCAGCTATGGATCTGGGTCTCTGTGTGTGGATGCGTTGTGATCTTCAGCTTGCCAGCACAGGGATCCAGTCAGCAAGGCTGTGGCAGGTAGGTGGAACTGGTTCAGTTCACCTGCCATATCCATAGATCTGTTTGTGTTTCCCCTTTTCCCTGCAGCTTGGCCAGTGAGACTCCTGTTCCTCCGTGTCCAGAAGGAACAGGCCGTCTTACCCTGACTCCTAGTCCAGGGACCGGTCGGAGGGTGAGTTAGGGATCCGAGGTTCCTGAGCATGGGTTCTCCTACCTTAAAGGTCGGCCCATGCAGCTAGGAGTTAGGGTCAGATTAGGGATGCGATTAGGAGGTGACCTGCTCCCTAATTCTGTCGTCCTGGCCGAGCAGGGGTTACCATCATCTGGCATCGCACGGCTGAGGATTTTCCCCGTCCTCAGCCGTGACACTATCTTTCCCGAAGAATTAGGTAGATTAGTAATAAAATCCATGGATAGATGAGTCCATTGTCTGGACGGAATGGGTAATGGAAGTAAAGATCCAGAAGGTCGAGTATGTGTCACATTGGCCCGTGCACAGGTAGTACAGGCTGACACATAGTCCTTCACACACTTACGCCACCCCGGCCACCAGAATCTACGAGATATGAGGTTGGCAGTGGACGTACTCCCAGGATCCCAGGATGTCCGTTAAGGGTTTTACAATTGTCGAATAATTCTTAATACATTTTCGGTAATAGTTGGTGAATCCTAAAAACCGCATAAGAGCCTTCAGATTTTCAGGTCGATCCCAGTCCAATACAGCACGGACTTTCTCAGGATCCAATTGAAAACCCGAAGATGACAGCAGGTAACCCAAGAACTGCATCTCGTGTACAGCAAAAACACATTTCTCTAATTTTGCAAACAATTCATTATCCCTTAGAATCTGTAACACCTGTCTCACATGATTCTGATGTTTTTCCATGTCAGGAGAATAAATAAAAATGTCATCCAAATACACGATCACAAACCTCCCCACCAGGTGATGAAAGATGTAATTCACAAAATGTTGGAAGACCACCGGGGCATTGGTCAACCCGAAAGGCATGACCAGGTTCTCAAAGTGCCCCTCAGGAGTATTAAAAGCCATCTTCCATTCATCCCCTTCCTTGATCCTAACCAAATGATATGCCCCCCTTAAGTCCAAATTGGTGAACACCTTGGCACCAATAATCTGGTTAAACAAATCGGGAATCAAAGAAAGAGGGTAAGGATCATGGATAGTAATGTGATTGAGTTCACGAAAATCCAGACATGGCCGAAGACCTCCGTACTTTTTTTTTTTAACAAAAGAGAACCCTGCAGCCACTGGAGAATTGGAAGGTCTTATGTGCCCTTTCTTCAAACTCTCGGTAATATATTCTCTCATGGCCTGTCTTTAAGGTTCAGAAAGATTATACAACCTAGATTTAGGCAATTTAGCCCCGGGAATAGGATTTATAGGGCAATCATATTCCCGATGCAGAGGTAAATCCTGGCATCCACTCTTAGAAAACACATTGGCAAACTTGGTGATAACCCAAGCATGCGGACAAACTAAGCATCAATCAGGTACACCCCGGCCCCGCTGTCGATAATTTTTGACTCTAGCACCACCTCGGCAGTCAGGAGAAATCGGGTACTACCAGCAAAGGACGAATGCACATTCTCTGACTCCCCACTCACACCTCCGATAGTCAGATGAGATTTAGACGCCCCTTTTTGTTTCTCTTTTTGCCGCTGAATGTTTGGACATATATTGACAAAATGTCCCCTTTGACTGCAGAAAAAACATACTCCCTGCTTGCGACTTTTACTTTTGCAAGCAGATCCTGGAGTCGCTTCCCCTAATTGCATGGGTTCATCCCCATGTATAAGCTCAGGAGTCTCTTTACCCAAAGAGTCAAAGGAATACAGTACGTTATGTAATAGAACGTCCTGAGAGAGCGGGCCCTTAGATCTCTCTCTCAGGCGTCTATCAATACGTACAGCCAAAGACATAGCGCCTTCCAAAGACTCAGGATTCTCATGAAAGGCCAAAGCCTCTCAGATAATCCCTGACACAACTGGCTTCGGAGAGCTGGATCGTTCCACTCAGTATCCGTAGCCCACCTCCTAAATTCTGAACAATAGATCTCCACTGAACTCTCTCCCTGACCCAGGCCGCGTAATTTAGTCTCGGCCAGGGAGGTTCGGTCCGGGTCATCATAGATGAGACCTAAAGCTCTGAAAAATGCATCTATTGATCGGTGTGATCCGCTCGGCAGAGAAAAAGCCCAATACTGGGCGTCCCCTTTAAGCAACAAAATAATTATGGTTATTTGGCAGTTTATAATGTCACGATCAGTGTGGGGGAAAAACTCCACAGTAAACACTGATCGACCACTGAAACCTATCGGTGTCTTGAAGGGGTTAACACTGACCCAGTAGACACACAATACTCTCTGACAACTGACACAATAGTCCTCTCATTGCCAACATTTGCCCTCTTTTACTGAAACAAAAATGGCGCCCTCCGCTTCCACTGCACTCACGTGACCTCGTATAAAGGGATTTACCTAAAGACCATAGAGTTGACAGCAAGTTCGGCGCCCCCTGGTGACGGGTGGAATAAGCGGCGGAGAGCCTGACTGAGCAGAGAAAGGGAAATGGCGGCCGGCGGCGGCGGCTTAGCCTGATCCGGAGGAACGCCGGAGTGTGAGGAGCTGCCGGGCGGTGCAGGCGGGGGCGGCCTGGAGGACAGCGGCGGCGAGCTGCAGGGACAGGGGCGCCCGTCTAGGACAGAAGCCAGAGCCCGGGCTTACCGGCCGCCGCTAACAACATGGTGAAGACCCGGCGGAGCGCCCTGCAAGGGCCGGACGGGAGGTTCATCTCATCCCGGACCCGCTCCGGACAGAGCCGGCTCTCCGGCAGGACAGCACCGGCCAAGGTACAGCGGGGACAAGGCGGAGGCAGACGGAGCAGCGGCCATTGTGTCTGCCCCAGTCCTGTCTGCCCTGCCTCAGCGCTCCTCTACTGTGGTCTCTGGGCTGTAGTCTTCTCTACTGTGGTCTCTGGGCTGTAGTCTCCTCTACTGTGGTCTCTGGGCTGTAGTCTCCTCTACTGTGGTCTCTGGGCTGTAGTCTCCTCTACTGTGGTCTCTGGGCTGTAGTCTCCTCTACTGTGGTCTCTGGGCTGTAGTCTCCTCTACTGTGGTCTCTGGGCTGTAGTCTCCTCTACTGTGGTCTCTGGGCTGTAGTCTCCTCTACTGTGGTCTCTGGGCTGTAGTCTCCTCTACTGTGGTCTCTGGGCTGTAGTCTCCTCTACTGTGGTCTCTGGGCTGTAGTCTCCTCTACTGTGGTCTCTGGGCTGTAGTCTCCTCTACTGTGGTCTCTGGGCTGTAGTCTCCTCTACTGTGGTCTCTGGGCTGTAGTCTCCTCTACTGTGGTCTCTGGGCTGTAGTCTCCTCTACTGTGGTCTCTGGGCTGTAGTCTCCTCTACTGTGGTCTCTGGGCTGTAGTCTCCTCTACTGTGGTCTCTGGCTGTAGTCTCCTCTACTGTGGTCTCTGGGCTGTAGTCTCCTCTACTGTGGTCTCTGGGCTGTAGTCTCCTCTACTGTGGTCTCTGGGCTGTAGTCTCCTCTACTGTGGTCTCTGGGCTGTAGTCTCCTCTACTGTGGTCTCTGGGCTGTAGTCTCCTCTACTGTGGTCTCTGGGCTGTAGTCTCCTCTACTGTGGTCTCTGGGCTGTAGTCTCCTCTACTGTGGTCTCTGGGCTGTAGTCTCCTCTACTGTGGTCTCTGGGCTGTAGTCTCCTCTACTGTGGTCTCTGGGCTGTAGTCTCCTCTACTGTGGTCTCTGGGCTGTAGTCTCCTCTACTGTGGTCTCTGGGCTGTAGTCTCCTCTACTGTGGTCTCTGGGCTGTAGTCTCCTCTACTGTGGTCTCTGGGCTGTAGTCTCCTCTACTGTGGTCTCTGGGCTGTAGTCTCCTCTACTGTGGTCTCTGGGCTGTAGTCTCCTCTGCTACTGTACTACTGTTATGTTTAGAGATGAGCGAATTTCCGGTTATGAAATTCGCTCACGCCTCGTTTACTGGTAAAAGGTGAATTGCGTTATGAATTCTGTTACCACGGACCATAACGCAATTCTATGACGGGATGCATAACGAATGCCTTTAGAATCGTTCCGTCATAATAGAAGTCTATGGGCTGCAATACGGATCTGTCCCGTTTCCGTTATGCAGGAGAGCTCTCTAAAGGCATTCCGTCATAGAATTGCGTTATGGTCCGCGGTAACGGAATCCATAACGCAATTCCGCTTTTACCAGTAAGGCTACTTTCACACTAGCTGTTTTTTTTTTATTTGCTGGATCCAGCAGAGTTTAGCAAAAACCCTGCTTCCGTTACTGATAATACAACAGTCTGCATCCGGTTGTACAGATCCGTTTTCTGTTGTGTCAGAGAAAACGGATCCGTCCCTATTGACTTGCATTGGGGTTCATTTGTCATCCGTCTTGCTCCGCATCCCAGGACGGAAAGCAAACTGCAACATGCTGCTCTCCGGTATGAGAACTCTACTAAACGGAACGGGATGCATTCTGGCGCGCTCCGTTCTGTTACGTTTTGTCCTCTATTGACAAACAAAGGGCTAAACGGAAGCGTTTTTCTCCGGTATTGAGCCCCTATGACGGATCTAAATACCGGAAAATACAAACGCTCCTCTGCTATATACTGCAGGACATTATGCTATACAGTAGTATGTTGTATTACAGTATTAGAGTATTATAGTATGTTAGTACAGTATATGTTGCAATACAATACATCTTACTGTTAGTGTATAGCAGTATTACATTAGTGTGTTGCACAGCCACTATACAACTATACAGCACTGTGGCAATAAAAATCTGCATGGGGATGACCGACTCGGCTCTGCTACATCAGCCCCAGTACATGACTTTCCTTTTGTTATGATCCACTTTTACTCGATGACAACTTTGGTCACGTGACCTCCTGTTGGGCAGTGACGTCAGGAGGAGCCGGCGTCCTCCAGCACTTCTGTGTGTGTGTCTAGTGCCCGGGCTCACCGGGGCGTTGTGCCCATTGTGGTCTGGGTGTAGTGTGGGCACAGCAGGTGCTGCTCGGGTTGTGTGCAGAGCTGTCTGGAGTCTACATAAGAACAAGAGTGGTGTGTGCAGGAGGCGGCTGAGCGCCCTCTCTGGTGGATGGGGGCATAGCATGTTGCTTCACCCTCCGGGCCGGAGCCTCCCTGCAATTACTGTGCTCTGCACCCGGGGCGTACAAATAAAGTTTTCTTCTTTTGTATTCTTGCTTTGTTTCTGCCGGATTCTTCCCCCTCCCCCATGTTGGGTCTGATCTCACTTGTAAGTTTTGTTGAAACTCGACTCTTTATATCAGGCATGCTCAACCTGCGGCCCTCCAGCTGTTGAAAACTACAACTCCCAACATTCCCTGACAGCCTACAGCTATCATCCTACAGAAGGGCATGGTGGGAGTTGTAGTTTTACAACAGCTGGAGGGCCGCAGGTTGAGCATGCCTGCTTTAGATCTTTTTATTTTTTTTCTCCCTGGGAGTTGTAGTTTTGAAATAGCTAGAGCATCATTGCTTTATAAAAGTGGCAGGAGATCATGGAGACAGGAAGTCTTCTCCAAAATCGTCTTCACAGAAGACCCTTCAGGAGGCATCGGCAGTGCCCGTCGTTACGCCGCCCTGGTATGTTAGCGCGGTTGCTGCAGAGTGGAAAACGTTTGCACCTTCTGTGTAGCAGAGCGGACCCCCATGTCAGGGTGTTGTGTACGGATTTCAGTGCATGAGTCGCACAAGTATCACGGCCACGTCTGGATCCGCTTTATTTGGCCTGACCCGGAGAAATTGTGCGCAATTGTGACTGACCCCCCCCCTTCCTAATCCCAAAGTGAAGCCTATGATAGGAAGGAAATGTGCAGGATCTGGAGACCACGTGACGACACTCGCACCTGGTCCGCGACATCGCTGGATGCCATCTGAAGGGGTGAAGTGGGGCTCGCGGTCCTGTACAGAGCTGAAAACGCTGCCTGGAATCTGTCTGTCGGCTGTGCTGTGTAGTATGGGGGGGGGGGGGGTCTGTCGGCTCTGCTGTGCTGTGTAGTATGGGGGGGGGGGGGGTCTGTCGGCTCTGCTGTGCTGTGTAGTATGGGGGCGGGGGGCTCTGTCGGCTCTGCTGTGCTGTATAGTATGGGGGGGGGGTCTGTCGGCTCTGCTGTGCCGTGTAGTATGGGGGGGGGGTCTGTCGGCTCTGCTCTGCTCTGCCGTGTAGTATGGGGGGGGGGTCTGTCGGCTCTGCTCTGCTGTGCCGTGTAGTATGGGGGGGGGTCTGTCGGCTCTGCTGTGCCGTGTATAGTATGGGGGGGGGGGGTCTGTCGGCTCTGCTGTGCCGTGTATAGTATGGGGGGGGTCTGTCGGCTCTGCTGTGCCGTGTAGTATGGGGGGGGGGGGGGGGTCTGTCGGCTCTGCTGTGCCGTGTATAGTATGGGGGGGGGGTCTGTCGGCTCTGCTGTGCCGTGTATAGTATGGGGGGGGGGGGGTCTGTCGGCTCTGCTGTGCCGTGTATAGTATGGGGGGGGGGTCTGTCGGCTCTGCTGTGCCGTGTAGTATGGGGGGGGTCTGTCGGCTCTGCTGTGCCGTGTAGTATGGGGGGGTCCGTCGGCTCTGCTGTGCCGTGTAGTATGGGGGGGTCCGTCGGCTCGGCTGTGCCGTGTAGTATGGGGGGGGTCCGTCGGCTCTGCTGTGCCGTGTAGTATGGGGGGGTCTGTCGGCTCTGCTGTGCCGTGTAGTATGGGGGGGTCTGTCGGCTCTGCTGTGCCGTGTAGTATGGGGGGGTCTGTCGGCTCTGCTGTGCCGTGTAGTATGGGGGGGGTCCGTCGGCTCTGCTGTGCCGTGTAGTATGGGGGGGTCCGTCGGCTCTGCTGTGCCGTGTAGTATGGGGGGGTCCGTCGGCTCTGCTGTGCCGTGTAGTATGGGGGGGTCCGTCGGCTCTGCTGTGCCGTGTAGTATGGGGGGGTCCGTCGGCTCTGCTGTGCCGTGTAGTATGGGGGGGGTCCGTCGGCTCTGCTGTGCCGTGTAGTATGGGGGGGGTCCGTCGGCTCTGCTGTGCCGTGTAGTATGGGGGGGTCCGTCGGCTCTGCTGTGCCTTGTAGTATGGTGGGGTCCGTCGGCTCTGCTGTGCCGTGTAGTATGGGGGGGGTCTGTCAGTTGAATTGATCATAAGGCGATATAGTTCCCCTTGTTGGGTTGCGTCCCTGACATTGGCACTGATCAGACGCTGCCAGACTACGTAGATACACTTCCATTATGAAGAGTAATAAAAACCCTTAGTTATTCGTTCATTCATACATTTTCAGGAGGAATAACAGAGCACATCAACACTGAGTTCTAACAGAAGATGCTCCTCAATTATTATTTAAAGGGGTATTCCCATCTTGAACATTGGTGGCATATCACTGATAGGTGTGGGTCCCACCTCTATCTCGTAAACGCAACTGAAAACAAAGCTGGCAAAGTGGTGGCTAGCAGTGCCAGTCCGGGCACCGTCAAGCATTCCTATTGGTCCAGCAAAAATAGCTGAGTGGCGCTCTTGGCTATTTTCTGAATCCCCATAGAAATGAATGGGAGTTCACCATGATTTCGCGGCCACCGCTCCTATTCATTTCTAGGGGTCTGATGGATATAGTCGAGCCAGCGCTCAGCTATTTTTCGGCGGCCCCGTAGACATGAATGTAGGGCACCGCGCAGGCTCGATGCGTTTACGTGATAGGTGGGACCCACGTCCCTTATTTTGTGAGATGGGGATACACAGATGTGTCAGGAGAGGTGACAAGTCCTCTTAAAGAGTTTGTCATCGGTTCTGTTACATAAGGAGGCCCAGCTCCCCCCGCTCGGCCTTTTGTACGTGTCGCTGCAGTGAAGTGGTCATTGTCCAGCGCTCGTGGATCTGGTGGCAGCATGCCGCCTGCTTGTGTTCTACAAGTTCATGCAGGGCCAGCACACGACCCTCTGCGCCTCCCACATGTAAACAGAGGAGCAGCTGCTGAGCAGAGCCGGCCCGCGGTCATGTCAGCTGCCGTGACGCTGCACATACGTGCCCTGTGCACACTCATGGCTTGTGTGAAGTGTAAGCGGGGCCAAGGATCAACAAAGGAATGCCATAATCCATCCCGATACGAGCGTGGCCCCTGGGAGCCCCCTGTTATCAGCCATCGCTGCAAATGGGTGTCCACATTTCCGCAGGTCTTCCAGCTAGATGTGAATGAAATGTGGGGAAAAACCCCAAAAGCTTGCTTTGGAGGTAACTAGAGCAAGCTTTCGTCTTCTGCGTATACCCCCCTATCTGCTTCCTGGTTTCCTGTCGCACTCCGGCAGATGGGGAGGTCGGGCCCTCGGTCACCGGCTTTGCCCTTGGATTCTTTGATGTCTTCCATCTGGCATCACACGTGATCTTCATCTGGTCTACAAAGCTCCATGTAAAGCATGGCTGAGCGGACGCCTGTGTGCACCTCTACTGGGAAAGCATGCGCGCCAAGCTATGTGTCAGATCCACAGGGCTCCGTTCACACGGCGAATAATGTTGAGACGTGCAATCTCTGCGTTGGACAGTCCTCCTGCCGGGACCAGCCTGTGTGTAAACCAGGTAGTAAGTGGTAATATTTCCTGCAGCGCCACCACTGGGTAAATAACATATTACACAGCGCCCATTCATAGGAATGGATTGTCTTTGTTGGTCAGGTCGGGTCATCCATCCCGAGAGACGCTCTTTGTAGTCCCTTTCCAGTCTGACCAAAAGATGAGCCGCCAGGTTATAGGCTCCTTTGCCCACCTTACAATAGTACCTTTATTTGTTCTGTCCCTCGCCGAGATTTAGAAAAATAGGCTTTTTAAACTTATGCTAATAAGGGTTCGTTAAGTGCCCAGGGGCAGCGTTACTGCAGCAAGTGCCCAGGCCTTCTGGCTCTTGTCCCGCGCCTGCGCACTGCTGTGCCCATTATGGGCAGAGGAACAGGTAGTTGTACTGCGCAGGAGACTGTCTTTAGGTCAAAATCCGTCCGGCAGAAGTCGCTAGTCGCACCAGAGGACCGCAGAGAAGTGTGGAGCGGCGCAGATTAGGGGATAGACTCCCTTTAACTCAGGATTCCCTAAGGGCTCATTCACACAAACAGATGACCCGCTGCATGAAAGAGCCCAGCCGTGTGCTGGACAGCAGACACTGAGCGTTAACGTGATTGATTCTTCTTATTTTTTATTTTATTTTTTACTATAAAATCAGTGCGATGAAGTTGTCACTGGGATTTTGTAGTAAAAAGTTCACAAAGAGGCACGGAGCATTATCGGTCATGTTAATGTCTCTGCTGTCCGGAACGGGGCTTGGCTGTCTTTCACGAAGCAGATTGCCCACACGGGATCCGCTCCTGTGAAAGAACCTTAAAGGGGTTATCCCATCTTAGACAATGGGGGCATATCGCAAGGATATGCCCCCACTGTCTGATAGGTGCAGGTCCCACCTCTGGGACCCGCACCTACAACGAGAATGGAGCCGGGGAGAGTTGTGGCTGGAGTACCCCAGGTTTCCCAGGGTCCGTCCACCACCAGGCACAGCTCCCCGCCTCTCCCATTGAGGTGAATGGGAGCGCACCGCACATGCGCGGCCAGCGCTCCCATTCATTTCTATGGGGACGACTGAAATAGCCGAGTGTTCTGTTCTCTGTTCGAGCTCTGTTCTCCTTGTAGGTGTGGGACCCGCACCTATCTGACAATGGGGGGCATATCCTAGCGATATGCCCCCATTGTCTAAGATGGGATAACCCCTTTAAAGGAGTATACAAAAATTGATTTTGTATAGTGCGCCCCTGAAATGATCCGCCCCCTGGGATTTAATCCCTCCATTAAATACCTGTTTACGGACACGTCCTCCCCTAGAAGAGTTGCTCGGTGTGTCCCATATGACGTGCCTGCGGTCCCAGTGTACACTGTGTGCGAGGAGCTCTGCGCCATTGACTGCCGCTTGGCCAGTCCAGTCTTCCAGTTCCACTTCAGCCTCCCCTTTTTTCCAGTAGCTGTCCTGTGCTGCAGCTGCCATACAAAACCACACGAGCGTTCACATGTGATGCATGTAGAGAACGCGTCTCATCCGGACTTAATCCTGACCCATTCATTTCAATGGCTCTGTGCACATGAGCGTCCGGTTTCACGTATCCTCCCTGCGTTCAGGAAGAATTGTTTATGACACGGCCCTGGCTCCATAGCCCTGGAGTTTTTGTACACCGCTATTTCGCTGATGTCCCCATAGTGGCACCGGTTCGGGAACGCCCTTGCAGAGGCAGACTGTGCTAGGATGACGACCTCACCTCTTGCCTGTCCGAGCGCGTTCCTCCATCAATCAAACGCTCCCGTACACGTCGGGAAGATCAGGGCTGGTGAGCAGCAGCAGCTCTGAACTTGCAAGGTGAGACAACCCCTTTAATCACGGTAGCACAACTTTCAGACACAGACCAATGATTTAATTTTTTAAATAAAGAAATTAATTTAAAATTATTTAGTTACCCCCCCCCCCCCATCCCCTCTAACTTTATTGGTATTATTGTAATGTTCCTATTCAAGGGGTTTTCTGCAAAAAAAATTTTTCCAGGGTCCTGCACCCTGGAAACCTGTGTATAGGGAAGCTTAGTTATGTGGGCTTCTCTCTTCCTGCTCGCACTGCGAGCCCCCTCCCTTCATACAGCTGATCAGCAGGGGTTTTGGACCCCCGCTGATCTGATATTGATTACTTATCCTGAGTATAAGCCTGGAGAACCCCTTAAATTTTAGTTTTCGAATTCTTTTCTCTTCTGTCGGTTTTTTTTTTTTTTTTTTTGTATGGCCCCGAAATACTCTGCACGACATTGGTGCTCATTCCCTTTTGAGGGTCACTATCTAAGTTCTAAATCGGGCATGCTCAACCTGCTGCCCTCCAGCTGTTGCAACACTACAACTCCCAGCATGCCTGAACAGCCTACAGGTATCAACCTACAGCAGGGCATTGTGGGAGTTGTAGTTCTACAACAGCTGGAGGGCCGCAGGTTGAGCATGCCTGTTCTAAATGAACCTGTCTGTATATATTTAGTATGTACGGGGAAACCGGAAGCGCACAGAGGAAACTCGTACAACGCCATATAGATTGGATTCAAACCGCGGACCCCAGCACAACAAGCCTTAAAAATGGGTGCCAGGACTTGACTATTGATGACCTTTCCTTAGGGATTGGTCAGCACTATCGGATCGGTGGCCGTCTGACTCTTCCTAGGCCGTGCTGCTCCGAGGGTACACACTGAAGACCTCCGGGTGTGTCCTCTGCTGCCCTTGATATCCAGCAACCTAGAGTCAGTAGAAGAGAAAACCAGAAGGTGTGTTTCTGATCAGGGGACACTTAGGGGTCATTAGGGAGATGTGGTGAGGACCGGACTGTTCACAAGGCCTTCATAGAAGGATCGCACACCCCCCACGCACACTTATCTGAGTATCTCTTGCTCCACGTGGCTGCTGTCCAAATGTTTGGAAACACACTGGGTTGTAGGGTTAAATATTAACGCAACTTTCATTACTGTAACTGTCCCTTCATATGGACTCTGATTAAAATCTGACATGTCTTTTTGGCCAATAAATGGTTAATATCTGAACGCCAATAAGCCTTTGTATGCAGGACAGGACCGTGAGGCCAGATCTTAAGGTGGTATTACACTGCCTGATATATGGGCACTTCAAGCGCCATTGGGTGGTAACACATCCACCGGCGCTCATTTGCATCGGCCATTGTTCCTCCCTTTATTCTGTTTATCGGCAGCACATTCCTGATTACACCGGCAGATAATCCGGCATCTTTCTTCCTGGGGAACGAGCAAATGCTCCATTGAATGAACGTCGCCATATAGTGGACAAGGGGTGGTGGGGATTCACTTTAGATAATTACCCATTTAACATTCCAGGTCCTTCCCCACTTTATTACCTACTGTCCAGTAATAACCTAAGCTATTGATTAGTAAGTTACTTGGAGGTACTGAAGCCTGGTCCTGAACTCGGGTATGAAGGTATAAAACCTGCTTGATGCCATAACTAGGTCTCTCATTGTGCACCTTCTACAGTCGGGGAGGCAGAAGACTGCCATCAGGGCGCCTCTTATTTTTTTTTACTTTTTAAAGAAAAGCTTGACACCATGATGTTTAGTCCTTGTGTGCTCTAAGAATCCATAGCCTTTTAAATGGTGTTTTATCCGTTTGATGCCAGAGAGCAGCGTTTGTTACTGGCATCACATTGGCTGTACCGACGAGTGGTGGCCGCTGTATCTGATGAGTGTGGACTGTGTTTGGGGTGTGCTTTATGCTCAATATACCGATGGAGTGAGTGAACATAGATTAACCTTTTGCAATGGCTTGTACGTGACATGGACTATCGGGGCAGAGCTCCAAAGTCCCATCTGTGTAACTTAAAATTCTGGTCACCAGCAGCTTCCTCTAGGGGGCACTAGGCCATAATCGCCTCCATAGTCTGACTATCTCAAATGCTACTGCTGGTTGAAGGCCCCAAGATTTCCATGACACTGCGACTGTGGCAACATGGCATCAGTTTTCAGTGGAACAAGAAGTCTATAATGTATTTTGAGGATAAATTTAAGGCTACTTGCACATTAGCCACAGCCTTCTCCGGCTGCCGCTAGTGAACACGTGCCGCCAGAGGTCCGCACCGGCCCCATTGACTATAATGGAGTGTTTTATTCTGGCTGCCTCTCGGCAGGTTTGCTGTGCTGCTGCTGGACCTCCGTCCCGCCCCCATTATAGTCAATGGTCCCGGAGCGTGGCGGCATGCGTGCACTAGCGGCAGCACGGATCCAGCAGGCTGTTCACCCACCGTCCTGGAGAAGGCTGCCGCTAATGTGATAGTAGCCTAATTACCTTTATTTCTAAACTACTGAGGGGTCATAAACACATTTAGGCCTCGTGCACATGGCCGTTGGGCGGCTGTTCCCTGCATTGGGGACCGCAATTATGGTCCCCAATGCATGGGCAACATCTGTGCAGTGAGCCGGTCCCATTCAACTTGAATGGGTCCGTGGTCTGTCCGCACCGCCAAAAAATGTGACTTCATATTTATTTGCGGTGCAGAGCAACGGAAAGAAACACCACGGAAGCACTCAGGAGTCCGTCTGCTCCTCAGACAGCTAGTAGAGCATCTCGGCTCTGTACAGAAAAAAGGATTTCATATTATTAATAAAGACCAACTGAAAAAAATATTTTTTTTAGCTCAAAATAAGTATAATGCAATAACAAAGAAATTGCTCCCAAATGTGTGCATAGCCTTTTAAAGGGGCTCTGCACTTTGTTTAAACTGATAATCTATCCTCTGGATAGATAATCTGCATCTGACCGGTGGGGGTCCGACACCCGTGACGTCACGACTAGTATCCAATGGCCTGGGCGGAGCTAGGCTCCATTCAAGTGAACAGGGCTTAGCCCGGCCTTGGCCAGTGATACTGGTCGTGACGTCACTGGGCCTGCGGTAAACAGCGAGAATGCTGCGGTGCTACTGCCAGCGCTGATGCCTTCTCAAACAGCTGATTGGCAGGGGTCCTGGGTGTCGCACCCCCGCCGGTCAGATGCCGATCTATCCACAGGATAAATCATCAGTTTAAACAAACTGCAGAACACCTTTTAAATATTTTATGTTCTGCCGCCATATCCTCACACCTGTAAGCCTCCTGCACACGAATGTGGGTGGAGGCACATGAGGAACTTCATGCGGATTTGTGCGCATTTCTGCAAGATCTGCACCAAAATCCTCAATTTCTAATTGTTGTTTTTGGTGCAGATTAGATGCAGTTTTGCCGCAGATCTCACTCCATTGGAAAATGGTGAAATCCGCAAACCTAATTGACGTGTTGTGGTTTTAGAAATCTGTGCGGCGGGTCAAATTTTGCAGAGAAAAAAAGTGCGTATCAAAACGATTTGATACATATGCAAATTAACCTAAGAGGAGTCCTATCCCTGAGACATATGTATCAAATCGTTTTGACACCCTAAAAGCACACAGAGCTATGGGGACTGGATATTGCAGAGCGGCCATCTAGTTACCCATGTCCTTGGCTCTATACCCAAAATCCCGGTGACAGGTTCCCTTTAAACTAAAACCAAAAATCCTGCAGGTTTTTGCACTGGCCACTACGTCTAATAATTGGCGCCACTTCTTGGTCTGTACAGATCACTTTACTGCAGTTAACTCATTACAGGCAGGATTAGATTGCCTCCTTTGCTGGCTGGAATTATTTTATGGTTATGACCACCTTGCAATCCAGCAATGGTGGTCAGGCTTGCACACTATAGGAAAAGGTGCCAGCCTCTCTGATGGTTGGGACCGTGGAACTGTGCCATAGGCACACCTCAGTAGCGGCTCCCGTCCCGGCCCCCTCGTATCTGCTCTTCAGGGGTGGTCTTAACCCCCTGGATATGTGTAATGTGATGGAAAAATGAATCCAGCCAGCCAAGGAGGCAATATGGAGAATTACAATACATTAGTGCCTGGTATTCACTTTCTCTAAATGATAAATGTAATTTGCTGAAGTGAGACAACCTTTTAAGGCAGGGATGTCAAACTCGTGGCCCTCCAGCTGTTGCAAAACTACAACTCCCATCATGCCTGGGCATACTACAGCTATCAGGGAATGATGGGAGTTGTAGTTTTGCAACATCTGGAGGGCTATGAGTTTGACATCCATGTTTTAAGGCCTCTTTCAGATGGGCGTCCTGGGTGCATTGTGGGAAACCTGTGCGATTGCGCACACAATTTCAGTCGTTTTTTTTTTTCCCTTGCACGAGTGCAATGTGTTTTGCACGCACGTGAGCAAAAACTGACACTGCTACCAGACCCAAACCCGGACTTCTTCATTGAAGTTTGGGTTTGTGATCGGTGTTGTGTAGATTGCTATTTTCCCTTGCTTGCGGAAGCTTGTGATTTTCACGCAGACCTATTCATTTTTATGGGGCCTGCATTGCGTGAAAAACGCGTGATATAGAACATGCTGCGTGAAAATCACCGCTCATCTGCACAGCCCCATAGAAGTGAACAGGTCCGGATTCAGTGCGTGTGCAATGCGTTCACCTCACGCATTGTACCAGCGTGGAAAACCTGCCTGTGTGAAAGAGGCCTAAGGGATCACTTTTGTCAGAAAGGGGTATTTTCCTGTCCATATTCCTAGAAAAAAAATGTTGGGTTGATATTGGCAGTTCTGAACCATTGTTTGCTCCTGAGGGGAATATCCGATCGGCTGGTAGATCAGTAGATTGTCCTCCTGATGGGTCCAGATAAAGATGTCTGAGGTGGTAGGGGTGGGCGATATAAATTTGTGCCACGATATGGATTTTGAGCATATCGCCGGACCGCCATATGATCGCGTTCTCTGCGTGCACCATGTTCTCCTGAGCCGGCACAGTGGAGAAGGAGGGAGTCCCTCCCTCCCCACTGTGCGCGGCTGCTGCTGTCCACCAATGAGAACAGAGGAGGAGGGGAGGGACTGACAGTAAATCATTGAGTTTTCATAATCTCAGTGAGATCGTGAAAACTCAAATCCGATTTGTATATTCTAACACCCAGGCGTTCCCATGGTGACAGGGACGCTTGCCTTGGGGTTAGAATATACAGGGCCACGCCGCTCACAGGAGAACATTTATAAACTAATCAGTAACTTTAATCATTGCTGATCTCTTTACTGGATACCTTACTGTCTTAGCTCCGGTAACACCAGGCAGTGCGGGCGGCGCTCACTCACTGACATCACGCCCCTGCTCCTCCCACTAGGTGGCGCAGGTGTGTGACGTCAGTGAGCGCCGCCCGCCCGCACTGCCTGCTGTTACCTGTGCTAAGACCGAGTAAGGTATCCAGTAAATAGATCAGCAATGATTAAAGAGGACCTTTCACCGATCCTGACACTGTAAGCTAAGCATACAGACATGGAGAGCGGTGCCCGGGGATCTCACTGCACTATTATCCCCGGGCGCCGCTCCGTTCTCCCGCTATGCCCTCCGGTATCTCCGGCCACTAAGTTATAGTAGGCAGAGATTTCAGTCACTAAGTTATAGTAGGCGGAGTCTGCCTTTGTTCTGCTCTAGCACTGGCCAATCGCAGCGCAGAGCTCACAGCCTGGAGGTTATTTTCTCCCAGGCTGTGAGCTCTGCAATGCGATTGGCCAGCGCTACAGCAGAACAAGGGCAGACTCCGCCTACTATAACTTAGTGACCGGAGATACCGGAGGGCATAGCAGGAGAACGGAGCGGCGCCCGGGGATAATAGTAAGTGCAGTGAGATCCCCGGGCGCCGCTCTACATGTCTGTATTCTTAGTTCAGTGTCATAATCGGTGAAAGGTCCTCTTTAAAGTTACTGATTAGTTTATAAATGTGCTCCTGTGGGTGGCACTGTTTAGGGGAGGGGGGGGGGGTCTGTGGGTGGCACTGTTTAGGGGAGGGGTCTGTGGGTGGCACTGTTTAGGGGAGGGGGGGCGTCTGTGGGTGGCACTGTTTAGGGGAGGGGGGGGGGCGTCTGTGGGTGGCACTGTTTAGGGGAGGGGGGGGGTGTCTGTGGGTGGCACTGTTTAGGGGAGGGGGGGCGTCTGTGGGTGGCACTGTTTAGGGGAGGGGGGGGCGTCTGTGGGTGGCACTGTTTAGGGGAGGGGGGGGCGTCTGTGGGTGGCACTGTTTAGGGGAGGGGGGGGGTCTGTGGGTGGCACTGTTTAGGGGAGGGGACTCGGCTCCTTGCTGTTGTGTGCACAGAGCAGCAGGGAGAGTGTAAAGTCCTATTCACCCTAATGGAGCTCTATTAGGGTGACTATGACAAGGGTTCTAGCCCTTAAGGAGGCTAATATTTATTAAATAAAAAGTTTAAACACCCCCCCCCCCTTTCCACAATATAGAAAACAATATATCGCGATATATATCGCATATCGCACATGCTTAAAATTATATCGCAATATAGATTTTAGGCCGTATTGCCCACCCCTACAAGGAGACTTGCTCTGATGCTGTAAAGCTGGATTACACAGCCCAGTATTCAGGCCAACTATGGGGTCTGATTGTTCCTACGAACGCTCCCTCCCGACAATCGGCCCGTGTAAGGCCCCTTTAACACGAGTGAGTTTTCCGCGGGGTGCAATGCGTGACGTGAATCGGAGGTGCAGACGCCTCAATCATCATTCCCGGGCAGCAGATCGTGCTGTCTAAACTCGCACTTATACGAATGCTCATTAGCAATCGACTGCAAAAAAAAAAAGGCAATGTAATACAGGCTTAATTAATCGTGGTGTCTAATTACGATCCGCTGCTCGCAAACCGCTATACAGCGTGGAGATGAGCAGTGGCATAGCGATCACGTTTTTCCCATCAGTTTAACATATATGAATGCCTCAGATTGATGCCATACAGTGGCATCGGTTTGCCAGAGTTCCATTGTGTAAAAAAATAATTATTTTCTACTGGACTCCACAGGATACAAGAACGTGGTGTGCTGCGGTTTTGTATGTTATTTTAAAAATTTTTTTTTTTTTTTTTTATATTCAACGTATATATGTCAAAAGGAGACGCAAAACGTGATGTGAACCCACCCTGATCACCATGCTGTGGAGGAGATGGCTACATGTTGTTATAGCAGAGGTTTCCTCCACTAGCGAGCAGATGAACGCTTCTCACGTTCATCTGCTCGCTAGTGGAGGAAACCTGCGGGTTGTGTAATTTCAGCAGTCCAAGAATTTAAATCCAACATGGCTGCTCCCTACCGCCCCAGGTATCTGCTGTCAGGAGGCCTGTAAAACACCTGCTTCATGGAAAGAAACGCTGCCACCGGTGATGTTTGAGCCCCCGTCATCTGTATAGAGCTCCTAGCAGTGTAAAATATTGTGCCCCCCTCCCTGCTGTCCACTTCCCCATTCATCAGAACAGACGCCCCTCCATAGATTTCCTAATAGTCTTTCAGGTCTTCTTCTTGTTT